>NC_054705.1:13113489-13470989 GCF_016097555.1 Gigantopelta aegis
GTCATAGAGAGGAAACCCGCTACATTTTTCCATTAGTAGCAAGTGATTTTTTATATGCATCATCCCACAGACAGAATAGCACATATCACGGCATTTGATATATCAATCGTGGGGCACTGGCTGGAACGATAAATATCACAATAGGCTCACTTACGGGGATCGATCCTAGACAGACCGCGCTTCAAGCGTACGCTTTACCATGTGGCCCCGCCCCCGTAGTTAGAAAACGCGTAAGCAAACAAAAATATCTTTCAAAATTAAAATATAAGAATAAAAATATCCAATATAGCTTGTAATATATATATATATTTTTTTTTTAAATCCATAGAGGGGTTTTTTTCCCAGTAAAACAAGAGACTGACATTTAGGTGAATCATTTTCAAAAATAAGACCGACCTCGGTGGCGCAGTGGTTAAGCCATCGGACTACAGGCTGGTAGGTACGGGGTTCGCAGCCCGGTACCGGCTCCAACCCAGAGTGATTTCTTAAGGGCTCAATGGGTAGGTGTAAGGTCACTACACCCTCTTTTCTCTCACTAACCACTAACGAACTAACAACTAACCCACTGTCCTGGACAGACAGCTAAGAGAGCTGAGGTGTATGCCCAGGACAGCGTGCTTGAACCTTAATTGAATATAAGCACGAAAAATAAGTTGAAATCAAATCAATCAAAAATAAGAAATAAACGTGATAAAAGTGAAACACTGGATGCCTGGAAACAATCATTATCCTGCTCGTTCAACCCTGTATTGTGCAGAAATACGTTATTGATCGCGGACGAGGGGCGGGACGTAACCCAGAGGTAAAGCGCACGCCTCATGCACGGTCGGTCTAGGATCGATCCCTGTTGGTGGGCCCATTGGGCTATTTCTCGTTCCAGTCAGTGCACCACGGCTGATATATCAACGGCCGTGGTATGTACTATCCTGTCTGCGGGATGGTGCATATAATAGATCCCTTGCTACTAATGAAAAATGTGGCGGGTTTCCTCTGACTGTATGTAAAACTTACCCAATGTTTGACATTCAGTAGCCAATGATTCATAAATCAACGTGCTCTAGTGGTGTCGTTAAACAAAATAAACTTATTTGTTAACGCCGATGACGGTTGTGTCGTAGATTACGTAATGACAATATTTTACCAATCATATATAAAGTAAATACATTAATTGACCATTGTATTGTATAGAGCACAACGTGACGTCACTGACAACAAAAAAATAATTAAACATAATGCTTATTCCAATCTAATGCAGTGTCCAGTACCCTTCAGTGTGTCCACCACACACACTTCTTCCCATTATGGAAGTCTGGCATCGTACCTGTATGCTAGATTAGTCCGAAGGGACGTAGAAAGTGTGGTTCTATTCAGTTTCATAGACGAATATTTCTGTGGTACAGCCTTGTTCGGCCATAACCTTCAGTAAGTTCACGTCTTTTGGTCTGCACAATTGCTAGTTAAAGGGTGACCATCTGAGGATGCACGTGTTTTGGAGAGATCTCTGTCAATCATAGTCCGAAGGGACGTACAAAGTGTGGTTCTTTCTATGTCCGGATACTGTTACATAACCCTATGTATAGCTTGTATTCAAAACTTGTGGTACCACGTTTCAGCCGTTTCTCAACCGAAATAGTGCAACAAATGGACACACAAACCAAAAATATATAACTCACTAAATCCCGATAGAAGAACTTGCATCATTATTAACAAAATAAATCTTCCAACAAAATAAAAATAAATTCCACGCCATTTTAAATTTGCTAAATAGAGGGAAGCAACACGCCGTGCACGTTAAGAGAAGTATTGCCTTAATATCCGCCATGCATTAGCTAGTATGCTGATAACGCTGGATATCTGAATTCACTGGTTACAGCCGAGACATCTACATCTAAAGCAATTCCATCGAATAATTAAAACAAAACCAAAAACAAAAACAAAACCCAAACAAACCCACCAAAATACCATGAAGTGGATTGTGTAAATTTTCTCCCACAATGGAAAGGTATTCTGTCTGCTTACCCATTTATCCGATGAGCAGTTATCGGGTTATCAATTATGAGTCCGTATTCCTGAATACGGGATCGATCCCCATCGGTGAACTCATCGGGCTATTTCACGTTCCAGCCAGTGCACCACGACTGGTAGGCTATACCAAAGGCCGGTGTATGTCCTATCCTGTCTGCGGGATGGGGCATATTAAAAGACCCCTTGCTGCTAATGGGAAAATGTAGCGGGTTTCCTCTCTCTAAGACGATGTGTCAGAATTATCTGTTTGACATCCAATAGCCGATGATTAATAAATTAATGTGCTCTAGTGGTGTCGTTAAACAAAACAAACTTTACGTATGCCTGAATACCTTATAATTTTAATAGTTTACATAAATCCTGTATTAAAAGTGTGTTATTGCAAAGGTTTGCGTTTACATAACGTATTTCCCTATGGAGTATTTTTGCCCACAATGAAAGAAAGAAATGTTTTATTTAACGACGCACTCAACACATTTTATTTACGGTTATATGGCGTCAGACATATGGTTATGGACCACACAGATTTTGAGAGGAAACCCGCTGTCGCCACTACACGGGCAACTCTTTCCGATTAGCAGCAAGGGATATTTTATTTGCGCTTCGCACAGGCAGGATAGCACAAACCATGGCCTTTGTTGAACCAGTTATGGATCACTGGTCGGTGCAAGTTGTTTACACCTACCCACTGAGCCTTGCGGAGCACTCACTCAGGGTTTGGAGTCGGTATCTGGATTAAAAATCCCATGCCTCGACTGGGATCCGAACCCAGTACCTACCAACCTGTAGTCCGATGGCCTAACCACGACGCCACCGAGGCCGGTCTTGCCCACAATGATACCACGATTAGCTCCACCACAAGACATGGGGTAAATTGCCACACAGGGAGTAGTTTTACCCCAGGGTTAAATGTGTTTACATGACAAAATTTACCTCCTAGGGGTACTTTTGCCCCATAGGGTAAAGATGTCCTAGAGGTAAAAAGTTAAAGGTTTTGTTTAACGACACCTCTAGAGCACATTGATTAATTAATCATCTGCTATTGGATGTCAAACATTTGGTAACACACTACATTTGTCCTAATGCAGCAAGGGATCTTTTAAATTCACCATACCAGACAGAATAGCACATACCACGGCCTTTAATATAACAGACGTGGCGTACTGGTTGGTACGACAAATGGCTCAATGGAGAAAATACTTCCGAACGTTCCAGCATGCATGCTAATACTATCAGTATCACTAACCCTAACCCTAACCCTAAACCTAAGCGTGAATGTTGGAACGTTCGGAAGTCTTGCCAAATAAACATATAACTCGCAAAATTTAGGGATGCCCCCCACTGCTAGTGGAGGGGGAACACAGTCTCTTGCGGTGTGTGTGACGGGGGGGGGGGGAGCAAGAAGGAAATGTTTTATTTAACGACGCACTCAACACATTTTATGGCGTCGGACATATGGTTAAGGACCACATAGGTTTTGAGAGAGGAAACCCGCTTGACGTTTGATATCCAATATAACCGATGATTAATTAATCAATGTGCTCTAGTGGTGTCGTTAAACCATACAAACTTCCAGTAGCCAATGATTAATTAATGTGATCTAGTGGTATCGTTAAACAAAACAAACGTTTTCTTGTATTATGAAATAAATAAATAAATAAATAAACAAATAAATGTTGTTTAAACAACTCACCAAAGCAGTTTTGTTACCGAACGTCTTGCATTTCTCCAGAATAAACGTTGACACCGACACATTGGGAATATGCAGTGTGCTCTCCATTGTGAATATTGGCAGAAATAAGAAAGCTGCGCAAGTGTCGTGCTTTATCTGGAAACAACAACACACTGGTCAAGGTTTTGTTCGCTCAACCTGAACCGCTGAGCTCGCTTGCGCCTTGAGTGATCAAGCGTAGGATTACATGTTAGTTTCTCCGACTTTGTTGTTTATGCTGTCTAGAGTTCGGCAAACTCCTTTTTATCTTCTTATACATTTTCTTTTTTTTAAATTTGATTTTCGTTTTTATGGCCTATATTACCCATTGAAGCTCAACTACGCTGTCCTTGGCCGTGCCTGAACCTAGCCCGAGTACTCTGACTGTAAGAGAGCTAGACGGACATTTGGACATAAATACGCTAATGAGTTCATGAGTCAGGTCCGGTCATAGGGCTTTACGTGCACATTCAGAGCAAGCTGTTGTAGCGCACGCTTGTCTTGGGTACAATAGCCGGCGTTAGCCGGCTCCTCCGTCCATGACAGACAAGGTGTGGGGGGGGGTGGGGTGGGGGTGGGGGTGGGGGTGGGGGTGGGGGGTGGGGGGTGGGGGTGGGGGTGGGGGGGAGGGACCACCTACACTGGCAGGTGCAAGTAAGCACCAGCAGCCCGACCGTGGTCGGTAGCAGGCGGGGGGGGGGGGGGGGGGGGGGGTAATGGTGCTATGGAATTTTGAATGGAGCGAGAATTATGCCAAAAGAGAAAAGGTACGCAAGTTTGATTGAGGAATTTGGGCGCAATTTTGAACGGTCGGTCAAAAAGAAAGTTCCGGAGCTAATATAGGTTTTGACATTAGTGAATCGAGAGTAGCTCGTTAATTAAACGTTCATGAGTGTGTAAGGCCCTACTTTTAACTGGAGTGTCCTCACCAGGCCCGTACGAACGTTATCTGGAGTGTCCTCACCAGGCCCGTACGAACGTTGTCTGGAGTGTCCTCACCAGGCCCGTACGAACGTTGTCTGGAGTGTCCTAACCAGGCCCGTACGAACGTTGTCTGGAGTGTCCTCACCAGGCCCGTACGAACGTTGTCTGGAGTGTCCTCACAGGCCCGTACGAACGTTGTCTGGAGTGTCCTAACCAGGCCCGTACGAACGTTATCTGGAGTGTCCTAACCAGGCCCGTACGAACGTTATCTGGAGTGTCCTAACCAGGCCCGTACGAACGTTAACTGGAGCGTCCTCACCAGGCCCGTACGAACGTTAACTGGAGTGTCCTAACCAGGCCCGTACGAACGTTGTCTGGAGTGTCCTCACCAGGCCCGTACGAACGTTGTCTGGAGTGTCCTCACCAGGCCCGTACGAACGTTGTCTGGAGTGTCCTCACCAGGCCCGTACGAACGTTGTCTGGAGTGTCCTCACCAGGCCCGTACGAACGTTGTCTGGAGTGTCCTCACCAGGCCCGTACGAACGTTATCTGGAGTGTCCTCACCAGGCCCGTACGAACGTTATCTGGAGTATGGAGGGGGCACAATCTCTAGTGTGGTGAGGGCACAATGTCCAGTGTGGAGGCGGCACAGCCTACATTTCTTTCTTTCTTTTTCTTTCTTTCTACTTAGGGGAAGGGTGTCCAAGCCATATTTTTTATCTTTATATATAGAGTGTGGGGTAAAAACAGTACACTTTCGTCCTCGAGTGAGTGAGTTATCCCGAGATTTATTTTAATAAACTATGTCCCCCTGCAACCCCCCTCGTCCCCCCCCCCCCCCCCCCCCCCATTCCCCACACACACAAAAACACACTTCCAGGTTCCTTCGGGCTTTGCTCCAGCCTAGTCCAATACACCTGTCGTGGCCTGTTTATATCTTACACCAGCGCTAGAGAATGTTCATTCAGTCTATTTATACTGTTCCCCTGCGTGTGCTGTAACCTCACCGTGGTGCAGGGGTGTAACATTCTCTTTGAGAATGGCCAATACAGCACAAATTGAAGTTTAGAGTAAAATTCAGTGTCCGTAAAATTCTGTGATATTTGTATTTGTATTTTTGCACAGTTCTTTACACTGTTTTTGTTTAAACCTTGAATTTTTATATTGATGTTGAACATCACTTTATTTATTTGCATTACCATAGTTTGACACCCAATAGCCGATGTATTTTTCGTGCTGGGGTGTCGTTAAACATTCATTCATTCATTTATACTGTTCGTGCTTCTATCCAAGTACGGTTCAAACACGTTGTCCTGGGCACACACCTCAGATATTTGGACAGTTTGTCCAGGAGAGTGGGTTAGTGGTTAGTGGTTAGTTGTTAGCTGTTAGCTGTTAGTGAGAGAGAAGTCAGATGTAACCGTCCTACAGCTAGCCATCGAGTCGTTAAATTAACTCTGGGTGGCAGGCGGTACCGGGGTACGAACCTTGTACCCACCAGCTTTAAGTCCGATATAGCTTAACCACTACACCCCCGAGGTCGGTAGCGCTAGAGATGACTGACATATCACATATAGAACTTGATAATGAATGAATGAATGAATGTTTAACGACACCGCAGTACAAAATTACACATCAGCTATTGGGTGGCAAAGAAAGGTATAATTATATGTAGGAGTAGACCGAATATTTCTGTCTCTGAAAAGCTTTATTTCATTATATATGACTTTTTCAACACTTTTGTATTCGTTATGTTAAATGCATGCATGCTTACATGCTTATATCATTTATACGACTTAGCCTCATAACGCCAGAGCTCTCAAGTTGGAACTTTTGCAAGGGGTGAGATTTTGTCTGGTTAGAGTCCGACATCGCGGGAAATAAGCGCGCTGACAATTGGTCAAGTTTCGAGATTCTGACCACTATACAACATGGACACCTATTATATGATTATCGGCCTCGGTGGCGTCGTGGTTAGGCCATCGGTCTAGATGCTGGTAGGTACTGGGTTCGGATTCCAGTCGAGGCATGGGATTTTTAATCCAGATACCGACTCCAAACCCTGAGTGAGTGCTCTGCAAGGCTCAATGGGTAGGTGTAAACCACTTGCACCGACCAGTGATCCATAACTGGTTCAACAAAGGCCATGGTTTGTGCTATCCTACTTGTGGGAAGCACAAATAAAAGATCCCTTGCTGCCTGTCGTAAAAGAGTAGCCTATGTGGCGACAGCGGATTTCCTCTAAAAAAATATATCAGAATCACCATATGTTTGACGTCCAATAGCCGATGATAAGATAAAAAAAATCAATGTGCTCTAGTGGCGTCGTTAAATAAAACAAACTTTACTTTTTTTATTATATGATTATAATGCCTTGCGATGCTTAACCGGGCCGGCCGGCAGTCGCAGACTTGTTTGTCGGTCGTCGAGATCGAATGAACAACAAAAAATATATATGTATACATCTTTTTTTTGTTGCTATAATGTTTAAAATGCGTGAGAAAACCATGTACCGATGTGAGAGCGTGACACGACGTTCAAATGCGTGAGTCTCACGCCGAATGCGTGAGACTTGACGGCACTGTAACGCAGTGTCCATTTGTTGGTGCCAATTACTTAGAGTGATTGGTTTGGGAAGGAGACAAAGTTAATGATCTTCCTCATAAGTATTCCCATAATTGTCCTTGATGTTGAGGCTGAATGCACGCCACCCGAGCAGCTGTCTCATTGTACAGCCTCATGATGTCTAGTTCAATAGAGAATTGTAAAACAAATACAACCAGATACATTTAACGCTAAATAGGCACGAATATCCTTCATTTGTAGTATGTGTTTGAGGTACAAGAATGACCAGGATCGGACAAATCGATAGCAACCTATGGAGTTATACACAAGAAGATACACCAAACAGTCACTTCAGTGTTGGTTGGGCTTTGTGTTAGTGATGTTCCAAAGAGGTACGAATATCCTTCATTTGTAGTAGGTGTTTGAGGTACAAGAATGACCAGGATCGGACAAATCGATAGCAACCAATGGAGTTATACACACGAAGATACACCAAACAGTCACTTCAGTGTTGGTTGGGCTTTGTGTTCGTGATGTTCCAAAGAGGTACGAATATCCTTCATTTGTAGTAGGTGTTTGAGGTACAAGAATGACCAGGATCGGACAAATCGATAGCAACCAATGGAGTTATACACAAGAAGATACACCAAACAGTCACTTCAGTGTTGGTTGGGCTTTGTGTTAGTGATGTTCCAAAGAGGTACGAATATCCTTCATTTGTAGTAGGTGTTTGAGGTACAAGAATGACCAGGATCGGACAAATCGATAGCAACCAATGGAGTTATACACAAGAAGATACACCAAACAGTCACTTCAGTGTTGGTTGGGCTTTGTGTTCGTGATGTTCCAAAGAGGTACGAATATCCTTCATTTGTAGTAGGTGTTTGAGGTACAAGAATGACCAGGATCGGACAAATCGATAGCAACCAATGGAGTTATACACAAGAAGATACACCAAACAGTCACTTCAGTGTTGGTTGGGCTTTGTGTTCGTGATGTTCCAAAGAGGTACGAATATCCTTCATTTGTAGTAGGTGTTTGAGGTACAAGAATGACCAGGATCGGACAAATCGATAGCAACCTATGGAGTTATACACAAGAAGATACACCAAACAGTCACTTCAGTGTTGGTTGGGCTTTGTGTTAGTGATGTTCCAAAGAGGTACGAATATCCTTCATTTGTAGTAGGTGTTTGAGGTACAAGAATGACCAGGATCGGACAAATCGATAGCAACCAATGGAGTTATACACACGAAGATACACCAAACAGTCACTTCAGTGTTGGTTGGGCTTTGTGTTCGTGATGTTCCAAAGAGGTACGAATATCCTTCATTTGTAGTAGGTGTTTGAGGTACAAGAATGACCAGGATCGGACAAATCGATAGCAACCAATGGAGTTATACACAAGAAGATACACCAAACAGTCACTTCAGTGTTGGTTGGGCTTTGTGTTAGTGATGTTCCAAAGAGGTACGAATATCCTTCATTTGTAGTAGGTGTTTGAGGTACAAGAATGACCAGGATCGGACAAATCGATAGCAACCAATGGAGTTATACACACGAAGATACACCAAACAGTCACTTCAGTGTTGGTTGGGCTTTGTGTTAGTGATGTTCCAAAGAGGTACGAATATCCTTCATTTGTAGTAGGTGTTTGAGGTACAAGAATGACCAGGATCGGACAAATCGATAGCAACCAATGGAGTTATACACAAGAAGATACACCAAACAGTCACTTCAGTGTTGGTTGGGCTTTGTGTTCGTGATGTTCCAAAGAGGTACGAATATCCTTCATTTGTAGTAGGTGTTTGAGGTACAAGAATGACCAGGATCGGACAAATCGATAGCAACCAATGGAGTTATACACAAGAAGATACACCAAACAGTCACTTCAGTGTTGGTTGGGCTTTGTGTTCGTGATGTTCCAAAGAGGTACGAATATCCTTCATTTGTAGTAGGTGTTTGAGGTACAAGAATGACCAGGATCGGACAAATCGATAGCAACCTATGGAGTTATACACAAGAAGATACACCAAACAGTCACTTCAGTGTTGGTTGGGCTTTGTGTTAGTGATGTTCCAAAGAGGTACGAATATCCTTCATTTGTAGTAGGTGTTTGAGGTACAAGAATGACCAGGATCGGACAAATCGATAGCAACCAATGGACTTATACACACGAAGATACACCAAACAGTCACTTCAGTGTTGGTTGGGCTTTGTGTTCGTGATGTTCCAAAGAGGTACGAATATCCTTCATTTGTAGTAGGTGTTTGAGGTACAAGAATGACCAGGATCGGACAAATCGATAGCAACCAATGGAGTTATACACAAGAAGATACACCAAACAGTCACTTCAGTGTTGGTTGGGCTTTGTGTTAGTGATGTTCCAAAGAGGTACGAATATCCTTCATTTGTAGTAGGTGTTTGAGGTACAAGAATGACCAGGATCGGACAAATCGATAGCAACCAATGGAGTTATACACAAGAAGATACACCAAACAGTCACTTCAGTGTTGGTTGGGCTTTGTGTTCGTGATGTTCCAAAGAGGTACGAATATCCTTCATTTGTAGTAGGTGTTTGAGGTACAAGAATGACCAGGATCGGACAAATCGATAGCAACCAATGGAGTTATACACACGAAGATACACCAAACAGTCACTTCAGTGTTGGTTGGGCTTTGTGTTCGTGATGTTCCAAAGAGGTACGAATATCCTTCATTTGTAGTAGGTGTTTGAGGTACAAGAATGACCAGGATCGGACAAATCGATAGCAACCAATGGAGTTATACACAAGAAGATACACCAAACAGTCACTTCAGTGTTGGTTGGGCTTTGTGTTAGTGATGTTCCAAAGAGGTACGAATATCCTTCATTTGTAGTAGGTGTTTGAGGTACAAGAATGACCAGGTTCGGACAAATCGATAGCAACCAATGGAGTTATACACACGAAGATACACCAAACAGTCACTTCAGTGTTGGTTGGGCTTTGTGTTAGTGATGTTCCAAAGAGGTACGAATATCCTTCATTTGTAGTAGGTGTTTGAGGTACAAGAATGACCAGGATCGGACAAATCGATAGCAACCAATGGAGTTATACACACGAAGATACACCAAACAGTCACTTCAGTGTTGGTTGGGCTTTGTGTTCGTGATGTTCCAAAGAGGTACGAATATCCTTCATTTGTAGTAGGTGTTTGAGGTACAAGAATGACCAGGATCGGACAAATCGATAGCAACCAATGGAGTTATACACAAGAAGATACACCAAACAGTCACTTCAGTGTTGGTTGGGCTTTGTGTTAGTGATGTTCCAAAGAGGTACGAATATCCTTCATTTGTAGTAGGTGTTTGAGGTACAAGAATGACCAGGATCGGACAAATCGATAGCAACCAATGGAGTTATACACAAGAAGATACACCAAACAGTCACTTCAGTGTTGGTTGGGCTTTGTGTTCGTGATGTTCCAAAGAGGTACGAATATCCTTCATTTGTAGTAGGTGTTTGAGGTACAAGAATGACCAGGATCGGACAAATCGATAGCAACCAATGGAGTTATACACAAGAAGATACACCAAACAGTCACTTCAGTGTTGGTTGGGCTTTGTGTTCGTGATGTTCCAAAGAGGTACGAATATCCTTCATTTGTAGTAGGTGTTTGAGGTACAAGAATGACCAGGATCGGACAAATCGATAGCAACCAATGGAGTTATACACACGAAGATACACCAAACAGTCACTTCAGTGTTGGTTGGGCTTTGTGTTCGTGATGTTCCAAAGAGGTACGAATATCCTTCATTTGTAGTAGGTGTTTGAGGTACAAGAATGACCAGGATCGGACAAATCGATAGCAACCAATGGAGTTATACACACGAAGATACACCAAACAGTCACTTCAGTGTTGGTTGGGCTTTGTGTTAGTGATGTTCCAAAGAGGTACGAATATCCTTCATTTGTAGTAGGTGTTTGAGGTACAAGAATGACCAGGATCGGACAAATCGATAGCAACCAATGGAGTTATACACACGAAGATACACCAAACAGTCACTTCAGTGTTGGTTGGGCTATGTGTTCGTGATGTTCCAAAGAGGTACGAATATCCTTCATTTGTAGTAGGTGTTTGAGGTACAAGAATGACCAGGATCGGACAAATCGATAGCAACCAATGGAGTTATACACACGAAGATACACCAAACAGTCACTTCAGTGTTGGTTGGGCTATGTGTTCGTGATGTTCCAAAGATCGATTATAATCGAAAATTGATCGGTTTGGCTCTACCAATTTGATTATCGATTATAAAAATCCACAATCGATTGTGTAAGAAAATGTTAACTGTAATTGTACCCCCAATTTAGATGCTAGAATTGATTGGGTTTAGTGTTTATTGTCATGTCTACATAAAGAAAAAGATATATTAAATAGTTATTAAAGGTAAAATGTACCATCTGTAGGGTCCAGATCCCGACGAACACGGCAATAGGTGCATGACCCTTATTATTCAAATCCTTCTTTTGTTCATATAATGCTAACCGATTGTGTAAACCACTTGCACCGACCAGTGCTCCATAACTGTTTCAACAAAGGCCATGGTTTGTGTTATCCTGCCTGTGGGAAGCGCAAATAAAAGATCCCTTGCTGCTAATCGGAAAGCGTAGCTCATGTAGTGGCGAAAGCGGGTTTCCTCTCAAAAATCTGTGTGGTCCTTAATCATATGTCTGACGCCATATAACCGTAAATAAAATGTGTTGAGTGCGTCGTTAAATAAAACATTTCTTTCTTTCAGTGTGGGGGGTGGGTATTTTTTGTTTGTTCATTTTGTAGTTATTATTTACTTCGGTGAAACATTCATGTGACAGGTAGAGAACACATTATTTAGGATATACAGTACCAAATCCAATTGAAAACATGCCATTAGTAATAAACATAACTATGCATAGAGCTGCTATGTTTATAGCCATTATTTTAATCAACATATCACCACAATATAACTACAGTGCACCATAACACCTGACACATATCTCACTTCTCACTATCCTAGTTCCACATAAAAAGGTTAATCCTAATTTTAGTGGCACTCTGCAAATTATTCAAACGCAGTATATATTAACTAAAAAAAAGAACTAATCAAAATTATACCCATGTGATTTTCCAGTCTTATATATTAGTTATGAAAATCCCTGGAATAAAAACCATAAAAATGTGTCAGTGTTATCATGACCTGCTACGGTATTCAAACAACCGGTACAAGAAATAACACCTGACAGGTGAAATCACAAGTACTAAGCTTAGTAGAGGGGTGGTCTCAGGTGTAATCAATATCAACCTGGGTGTTATAGTCTGTTTCAAATTACATATGTTTAGCAGTAAAATTGTACATACATCTCATATTTCTATCTATAACAGGTCATTTATTGTTGTTTTGTTTTTTTTTTTTGTTGGGGTTTTTTGTTTGTTTATTTTACTATATATTAATTAACTGGTATACTGATAGTAGTTAAAATCCATTCGGTATTGCTAATATGAATAAATGTTGTTATCCAGATTCGTGCATTTTCGTTTAATTCGGGCTAAAACCAACCTGACCCCCGCCCCCTCCCTTACAAAAATGGGAAACCGTACGGCTATGCTTGAGGTTAGTGGACCCGGCCTCGAAGGGGTCTGGACCCTTCTACTTACGTCGCAAAACATGTTTCTACCACTTATATGAAGTGCAGCGACCGCTAATATACAACTACAGTAGTTGCATGTAGACCCCCCCCCCACCCCCCTCCTGGATTCGCGTCTGCGTTATTTCTACATTTAATGAACACTTTATCTGAACTAAGGAACAATATAATGAATATATCAGTATGCAGAATAGCTTCAGTATTTCAATATTTAATATTATTAATATTATTAGGCCTATCTGTAAACAAATCCAAGATCGTTGATAAATCATATAAAGACGGTGCCGATATAGTACTTTGACAGTCATAATGAAATTATGTAAAAGAAAGAAGTGTCCGTTGAAACCAGAAATTTATTTATTGTGTGTAATAGCTTCCTCATCTCCTCATAATATGCAAACAACTTCAAAAGCTCGAATAAACCATATATATGTAAACGGAACATTGGCTAGTCAGTTGGGCATCCACGAGTCCAAAATATTAGACTAGTACCGTACTTGAGGGTCAAACTCGACCCGGATCCGAGTGCCCGACAATTACCTTAGATGGTAATGAGGCAAAGGAATACAGTAAAACAGCATTATGCATCTTAATTCCAGTGCTGAACATGGATGCCAAATCATGTCATTGTATTGCATTCCACACTTTATACTTTCGTTTTTCCTCCATGTTTTATAATCCTATATAATGTAACCGGGGTCAAATGTTTGGCAAAATGACGTAAAAATATAATTAAATGAGTGTTCTTCTTTGCTAGACTCGGCCCATGCCCGAAGTACTCGAGTAGGGCCTACTCGTGGAGACCCTACTATTCAGAGGTGTTTTTGCCGCCATATTGGAATTAGGCCTATACAAAAGAAGGAAATACTGAATCAAACTATAGTATTAATTTATTAAATAGCTTCCCTATCCACCATAACTATTTTTTATTGTTTCAATGGCTCAAAAATGATCTTGGATTTATGCAAATCAGGCATATTTTCCCATGGGGGATTTTAGTGGGTTTTTAAGTATGTTCTAGGGAAATGAATTCTGAAGAATAAAACAAATCTATTGCAGTTTGATTTACGTTATGCCCCCAAATCGCTTAGACTAGTTTTGCCATTATACAACATTGTTACAGGTCGTAGCCCAGTGGTAAAGCGCTCACTTGATGCACGGTTGGTCTAGGATCGACTCCCGTCAGTGAGTTAATCGGGTTATTTCGTGTTCCAGCCAGTGCACCACGATTGGTATATCAAAGGTTGTGGTATGCT
Source organism: Gigantopelta aegis (assembly GCF_016097555.1). Taxonomy (NCBI): domain Eukaryota; kingdom Metazoa; phylum Mollusca; class Gastropoda; order Neomphalida; family Peltospiridae; genus Gigantopelta; species Gigantopelta aegis. Next base: position 13,127,636 of record NC_054705.1, read on the forward strand.
CTCCTGTCTGTGGGATGGTGCATACAAAAGATATCTTGCTACTATGGACAAAACATTTGCGAGTTTCATCTCTAAGACTATAGGCCTATGTCAAAATTACCGAATGTTTGACATCCAGTAGCCCATGATTAATTGATTGAAAACATATTTTATTGCATAAATAAACAAAAGGATTGGGCACAAGTTTGTCAATTTACTAGGCCCTAGATACACACACACACACACACACACACACACACACACACACACACACAATATAATGGCGACAGTTACTTAATTATAATCTAATAGTAATGTATATACATGAAATTTGTATACAAATGTATTTTAATAGCAGTCAAATTGAAGAAAATAGAGTACAACAGGATTTTTGAAAGAAACTAGAAAAGAAACGGATAACTACACATGCCTTCTTGAAAACCATTAAGACGATATAAATAAAAACGATGTGTTTGTTTAATAAAATTTTGAACACAATTTTTTTTTTTTTTTTTTTTTATAGAAATCATGATTAATAAATCAATGTGCTCTAGTGGTGACGTTAAACAAATCAAACTTTAACTTTTTATGCAAGTTTGAGACTGTCCCTTGAAGACATTTCTAATAACTGCTGATGCCTCAAAACGGTGGAGCTTACAGAGGAAGAATATTCACGCTAACGGAAACAGGTTTTCTGTTCGTTCAAACAGAAATGTCGAACCAGATAGTGTCGTCTTTCCACCCTGGTGATGTTTCTTTCCTCGATCGCGGCAGTGACACATCTGTACTTGTTCACCTGCACGGTAACGACGATCAAATGATGCATTAACAGAATAAAACTTTAAACAATGTTGATGTCCAGTGGAAAAGACGGTGTCAACATTGTCTTTATAAAATGCGGATATTAAAAGTAAAAACCTAACCGACTCGCAGTGCTTAACGTCGGGCAGAAATCCGGATGCCAGCTTCAGTGTGGCGAACGACTTGATTGTTTTTTTTAATTTTGTAGCACCATCAATGTGGCTTCATATAAAACTTGGTCACCTTCTAAAGTAGCATACAACAAGCATTTTTTTTAACATACTTTTTTATGACTTTTATAATGTAAACTGAAGCAAATGGACCTAATTAGAAGAAAAACACACAAAATGTAATAATATTTCATCATAAATCTTGTCCAGCATAGATGTAAACATGACACGTCAATGGATATTCCAGAGGCCAATTTCGCAAATTTGCTAAAAAGCGTCCCCTCCTCACCAAAGCCGGATATAATACTTTAACAAAAAACTAAAATTAGCACACTTTTCTGTGTTATCTTAGCTAGTTATCCTCCAAGTTTTAATGTGTTTGGTTAAACTGTGTATTTTTAATTATTAAGCAAATGTGTTACCCGTCTGCCAAAACTGTCCACAGCCGGGCACAGAAACACAGAAATGTTGGAAAATATTATAATGTTATCACATACAGTTACTGACAATCACTTTACACCTGATATGTCCTGTAGACAATATCATTGTGTAGTCTTTGTATTTATTAATATAAAATACATCAGGCCCGTAGGAACTGGGATGGGGTGGGGTGGGGTGGGTGTGTGAGGGGCGGGCCTAGGGGCTTGTTCTCCATCCCACACTTGAAGACCAAAATGTATGTTTAAAATTTTCACTAACATTTGATATACTAAAATCTCCCTCACATGTATATACCACCACCACATTCATATAAACAGGCCGGTACATATGTGGAAAATGTAGGGGCTGACGTTAGGAGCCAGTTCCTTTTATCTTTAGGATTTTGTAATCATGATTTCAAACCAACTGTATCAGCTAGTTTGCTCCACAGACTGACATAAAACACATTTGTTACGTATTAATTTTGGAATAAAACAAAATAACTACAATATATCAAAAGGCCTGGTGAAAATATTACAGGTAAAACAAAACAAAATAATACCGTATATGATGCTTATTCGAAGTTAACTATTGTAAAATTTGCTTTAAATTGCTAGATGCCAAAAGTGATTAAGTATTACTTTATGGTAACAGTCGAAAATTAGGACCAATTTAACCTCTGTCAATAGCAGGCTTTCTGCCAGAACATAATTCGAGGTTACGTAATAAAAACAAATTATTCAAAGGCATATATTGGGTAGTTATGAATTTGAAATGTTTTACCATTTTATTTAATGCACTTTTACAAATTTTAAACAGCAATTAAACTATAATCTATCAAAAATTAAAACAAAACATATCCATTAATTTCCGAGATTTTTTAGTACATACATGTAATTGTACCCTTTACCTGCGTACCCTCTAGCAGAAACCCAGGGTAGGGAACCAATTATATGGTGTAGAGTATTTTTAATATGACATAAAGAAAGCATTGAGACGTTAGTATGGAGTTGCTATGGGCTGTCGGTGAAAATTAATTTACAGTTAAATAAATGTGAACTATAAATATTCATATGTGAACAAATTGCAATACCTTTTTTTAATGTATAGTTTAAGTACAGACTTGTCTTTCATTTTCACATTGTAAATATACCAAATTGTCATGTTTATGTATTACATTTATACTTTTGGTTTACCACTGTGACACTGAAAACCTTTGGCCCATAACTGTTATTTAGTCAAATATTAGGCAAAATCTAGACTGGAAATGATTTATGCTTATTAAATCTTGTTTGCAATTTATTTATTTTATTTTTGGCATCAATCAGTCTTGTTTATAATAGCAATATGTATGCAAGTTTGAGATTCTGTGTGCGCTATGAAAGAAACAATCTTAAAATTAGTGGCGAGAATTTCAAAAGTTATGTCCCTTGGTATTAAAATCCCGGTCAATCATAATTACTTTAATAAATCAATTCTTTTACTTACGGTGGTTTATATTTATGTTAGTAACATAAATCGGTTCTTTAAAATACTGTACATAATAACATAAATATAAATGGTGTTTATGGCTGATAAAGGGTTACAAATTGATAACCTATATTTGGAAAAATTATTTTACCACTTTTAATTTGCAACTAAGATGCTAGACTAACGTAAACCAATTTATTCATTATTCTAGTTTACGAATACTACCGATGTTTAACGATTAAGTCGGCCGTTAATGACTGTAAAGCCGTAATCGACATGTAGGTATTCAGGGTCGCGTTTTTGGCGATATGATAAAAAGCGTTTAGAGTTGCGGCCCTTTGCTTGGTGGTCGCTATCTAAAATATCATGGATGAACCAGTTTCGGTGACCATTAATGATTAAAGGGACACACTCTAGTTACGGCTAGTTGTTAACCATTACGGCGTTGTTTTTTGCTATTAAACCCATTTTTTTCACAAATAAAATTGCACTTTACTTACCGTTTATTATTTAGAATATACATTTCCATTCACCTGAAGTGTTTTTTGGTAATCCTGGTTTTTGTAATACCACAAAAGGCATTTTTTGTATTTCTTAAAAACGGACGCATGTTTGAGAAAAAACCGTTGAGCAGACACGGTCTAACCTATTTTTAGACGGGATATTTCCATTTCAATGTCACAGACGTTGGTATACCACGTGACCGTTATCATTTTGGTTCGGTTTGTTTTCTCGTGCACGGTTCGCGCAATCAACATCCGATTTGTTGTTGTTCATTTGTGAGATTTTTCTTCACAGTTCGTGAACATTTTCAGTAACAATAAAGTTCAGACAAGTAAGTGTCTCAATACAAAACGTGACAAACCCTTAAAACCAATAATTTTGCTAAGTCTTACGATATCTGGAGAGGGGATACAACCAGGACAGAACAGTTGGAACATGTCCAGGAGACGTAGGCATTGTTGTGCTTCGAGCGACATCTACCGGTGACATCAGAATACTAACTTTCAAAAGTATTTCAAGCAATTGGGACATGGGGATTCCCATGGTATTTATCGATATAAAACCTGCCTTTTCACTCCATTTAATAAAAACGTGATCTAAGTGTGTTACAGGTTTGTAGATTAACCGAATTATAATTTATTTTTGCTGGATGGAACTAGGGTGTGCGGCTTTAAGGTCGACGACAATAACTTTTCGCACCCTTGTTTTGGGTTCGTACACATTGCTGCTTGCACAATAAACATTATGTTGGTTTTATAGAAGAAATTGTTTTAAAAGAGATTTTATATAACTATCGCTAACCCTAACCTTAAACTAATTTAACAAATATTTCTTTAAAATCGTTATGGGAAAAATAAGGAACTCATGCCTATTTTTATATCTTACCGTAATTTCACTTGAAATCCATATTTTGTAAAAGGTACAATTTTTTAATCACAAGATTTTCTTCATACACATTTAGATGCATTAGTAATTTTCAGAAAAAAAAATTCAATAGCAAGTTTGCATTGATTGGAATTTTTCCAGCATTCTGTGCATTGCTGTGCTAAAAAACAGATCTAAGAAGTTTACCTTGGTGAACTACCGTTTTATCCTCCAGTGGAAACCCTGCTTCAGTTTGGTCTTCGATCATGTCTCTGAGAATTGAAAATCTCTGACCCATTTATCGGTGATGCAGAAATAAATTCAAGTAACCCGTTTCCTTTTTTGCATAACCCGTTATATTCATGTAAATGGTGCTAGAAATTTTGTGTGACCAAAAAGTAGATTACGCAAAATTAGATTTGCGCGAGAAACATGCAAACAAAACAATCACTCTCGCAATTTTTAGAAGCCTGGGCCCATATTTTTAAAGCAATCTTAGCCTACGAAATCGTAAACTTATCGTAAGCTATGACGTCACAATAGCGTGTGCTTGGGGCTTCTAGAATTTCTATAAAATCCACTAGCCATGGGATCAGTTATTTAAACAAATTACTAGCCACAATTAAAAATTCACTAGTCCTACTTTACTTTAAGTTAATACAATTTTACTAAATAATAGTAATAATCAGATTTGTTACCTAAAGAAGGAGATAGAGCTTAAACACACTAACATTCGAGGGTTGGGGTGGGGGCAGGATATTAATATTTACAAAATAGACTTAAATGCAACATTTGACAAATTGTTTTCACTAGCCGTCGGGCATTGCAATAGTAGTTATTTACTAGCCCAACATTGAATATCACTAGCCATGGGAGTGGGGCTACCATAATCTAGAAGCCCTGGTGCTGTAGTGACGTCACACCATACAATGGTTTTACTATTTCGTAGCGCTAAGAGAGCTTCGAAAATATGGGCCCTGCTCTTGGCAAAGACTGAAATTAGTCATTCCCCTAAAACATTTCATGTCACGGTTTGATTTAATAAATAAGTATGTTTTATTTACAGGTGCCACTGTCTTGTCATGGCGATGTAAAGGCCAAGAAGTTCTGTTTGTGAGGTTTGTGCTGTAACAATGATGGAGTAGCGTATATCACATTATTTAATGAGCATAGATTGCATTTGGCGGTAACGTTACTATCGTATTGTTGTTAACAATTATATATTATCAGTATGTCTTCATTGCAACATGTAATACTAAAATTTGGAAATTGGTGTTTATATACACGTACATGTACTAGTACAATGTATATCATTATCTGAAAATTAACTCTTCAAATATTCCTCTCTTTTTCTCTGTCCAAAATTCTCTCTGCGTAAAACCTTTATGTTCCACAGTTCTCTTTATTTGCTATTTCAGTGATAATGCTGTCTTTGACAACAAAAAGGCCATACGAGGTGGGATACCAATTGTATTCCGTAAGTATATTTTATACCATATATACGATATATACTTTTTATATACATGTACTGTAACTTTGCATCTGCATGAATTCTTGTTTTAGTAGCATAATATATAATATATATACGTTGTAGACTGCTGATCTTTAATTTCTTTATTGCTGCTAAAATTTTGGTTGGCAGAATTAAGTTATTAACTTTGTTAAAATTGGAGACCGGCATCGTGGCAGGCCATCGGTCTACAGGCTGGTAGGTACTGGGTTCGGATCCCAGTCAAGGCATGGGATTTTTAATCCAAATACCGACTCCAAACCCTGAGTGAGTGCTTCGCAAGGCTCAATGGGTAGGTGTAAACCACTTGCACCAACCAGTGATCCATAACTGGTTCAACAAAGGCCATGGTTTGTGCTATCCTGCCTGTGGGAAGCGCAAATAAAAGATCCCTTGCTGCTAATCGGAAGAGTAGCCCATGTAGTGGCGACAGCGGGTTTCCTCTTAGAATCTGTGTGGTCCTTAACCATATGTCTGACACCATATAACCGTAAATAAAATGTGTTGAGTGCGTCGTTAAAAATCAAACATTTCTTTCTTTCTTTGTTAAAATTGTTTAATAAGTCACATGCCTCAAGAATAAAATGCTCACCAGCTGACATCTATAGTTCGAATCATGGAGTTTAACTCTGATGTACAGTTGTTAGTTCGAATCATGGAGTTTAACTCTGATGTACAGTTGTTAGTTCGAATCATGGAGTTTAACTCTGATGTACAGTTGTTAGTTCGAATCGTGGAGTTTAACTCTGATGTACAGTTGTTAGTTCGAATCATGGAGTTTAACTCTGATGTACAGTTGTTAGTTCGAATCATGGAGTTTAACTCTGATGTACAGTTGTTAGTTCGAATCATGGAGTTTAACTCTGATGTACAGTTGTTAGTTCGTTGTAGACAAGGAGCGACATGTAGCCCAGTGGTAAAGCCTTCGCTTGATGCACGGTTGGTCTAGGATATACTATCCTTTCTGTGGGATGGTGCATATAAAAGATCCCTTGCTGCTAATAGAAAAGAGTAGTTCTTGAAGTGGCAACAGCAGGTTTCCTCTCTCCATACACAATGTGTCTGTGTGGTCCTTAACCATATGTCCGACGCCATATAACCTTAAATAAAATGTGTTGAGTGTGTTGTTAAATAAAACGTTTCCTTCCTTCGTAGGACTTTATGTACATGTATGTATCTCAGGTATTGGATTTTAAAATAATATTTTAGGGTAATTCCGCCAGAATTATAAACATGATTTAATATACAACTCAAAAGATTTGGTAAGTGTTAATTCCTATCGTAGCACAATCTACGGTTTCATATGTTGGATAATATGATTTCGATCGGCTTACTTCGGCAACAAAAAAAATGTCGTGATTTTCCGTTCTCTCACTCTCTCTCTCTCTCTCTCTCTCTCTCTCTCTCTCTCTCTCTCTCTCTCTCTCTCTCTCTCTCTCTCTCTCTCTCTCCTTTTTTTCTTTTTTTCTCTCCACCACCTTTTATATTTGACTGAAGATTTTAAAAAAAATTCAGTTTGTCCATGCAAATAACCGACATGTACACTCAGAAGGTCATTCAATTAAGCGATATTATTTGTACTGTTTTAATGCTAAACGGTTCTGTGCAGCCATATCATATGCAAATAACCGATTTATGCTATAAACCGACATGCAGTTAAGTGGAATCCACTGTAAATATTTTGCGATTCTGTTTTATAATCTTACACTTCCAACCCAAAATCTGGGATTCACATAAGCACGGACTTGCGCCTAATTCGCAGTAAAACTCCTTTAAACCAGACATCCATGGAACCAAGTGAAAAAAAGTCTGGTTTAGAGGGGTATCAGGTGTAGAGAAGTTCTGGTCTGTTCTGTACTGATATTTGAAAAAGGACTGGAAAGCATCCAGTTTTGAGAGAAACCCTTTTTACAGAGGATCAAAGAAAGAAATGTTTTATTTAACGATGCACTCAACACATTTTATTTACGGATATATGCCGTCAAACATATGGTTAAGGACCACACAGAAACCCGCTGTTGCCACTTCATGTCTTTTCAATTAGCAGCAAGGGATCTTTTATATGCACCATCCCATAGACAGAGTAGTACATACCACAGCCTTTGATATACCAGTCGTAGTGCACTGGCTGGAACGAGAAATAGCCCAATGGGCCCACCGACAGGGATTGATCCTAGACCGACCGCACAACGAGCGAGCGCTGTACCACTGGACTTACAGAGGATCAGTTTTATTTCACAGTATATATATATATATTTTTTTTTTCTTTCTCACCTTTTAGCCAATTTTGGGACATGGAAGCATGGGCCTCAGCATGGATTTGCACGGATAAAGCGATGGCGTGTTGAAGTTCCACCGACCAAGGTGACAGAATTCAAACATGGTTTACTTTTAATCTTACACATTTACCTTTTAGTTTGATTGATGGATTTAGCCACGTACACAAGGGCTGCTTTCAGCAAGAATGAGCGGAAAAACGTCCTCAAGACTGGTTGATGCACTTTACATTATTATTATTATTATTAACTAATTTAACGTGTCCTTGTATCATTATGGTTTCGAACATGCCTATCCCGAGTCCGGCCTCCGATAAGATCCGGGGTCTGACTCAAGGCAGGGATTGGAGCGCTTTACAGTAAACCAAATGGTCATGCTGGGAATTAATCAAATAGTCTGCGAACATTAGCCAAACATTTGCTGGCTGAACTTAGGGCTGGGCTCATCCTATATATGGCCAAATTAGCCAGTTGCTAATTTATACACAAACAGGCTACGACATACATTTTAGTCTTTGGCTAATGAACTATTCCTTAAATTAACCACATTTTGAAAAATATTTAAGGAAACACTGCATATCTGAAAATTGGCTACACCATACATGTTTCCAGCGTGAGCCATAGTAAACAAAAATTATTTAGTTTTTCTCAGTAGACACCGATTAAACATTGTGCTGGGGTGTTGTTAAACATTCCTTTCCTTTTCTAATGGCCGATTATTAAGCAGTGTGTTAATTTTTAAGCATTCCTGCTAGTGCTATCCCACCCCTTGGATCTGCCGCTGTATTCCACTGTTAAAGGAGAGTGATTTCTACAAACAGTAAGTTCAATCTGCATATGTAACACAGAATTTGATTGGAAAATAAAATCCATTTGCACACATTAAAACCAGCATTAATGTGTTGGAAATTATGGAGATTCTTTTTACAGTGATGTCTGGTTGTTATTACTTGCTGTCATCAATGTGTTATTCTTAAGATTTTTTGCACTTTGAATTGCATTTCGCCTGTTTTATCTTTGTGATTCATGTTTATATATTGGTGATCACATGTTTTATTTTGGTGATCACGTTTTATCTTGGTGATCACATGTTTTATCTTGGTGATCACGTTTTATCTTGGTGATCAAATGTTTTATCTTGGTGATCACATTTTATCTTTGTGATGACATGTTTTATCTTGGTGATCACATGTTTTATCTTTGTGATCACGTTTTATCTTGGTGATCAAATGTTTTATCTTTGTGATCACGTTTTATCTTTGTGATCACGTTTTATCTTGGTGATCAAATGTTTTATCTTGGTGATCACGTTTTATCTTGGTGATCACGTTTTATCTTGGTGATCACGTTTTCTTGGTGATCTTGGTGATCACATTTTATCTTGGTGATCACATGATCACGTTTTATCTTGGTGATGATCAACACGTTTTATCTTTGTGATGACATGTTTTATCTTGGTGATCACATGTTTTATCTTTGTGATCACATTTTATCTTGGTGATCACATGTTTTATCTTGGTGATCACGTTTTATCTTGGTGATCACGTTTTATCTTGGTGATCACGTTTTATCTTTGTGATGACATGTTTTATCTTGGTGATCACGTTTTATCTTGGTGATCACGTTTTATCTTGGTGATCACGTTTTATCTTGGTGATCACATGTTTTATCTTGGTGATCACGTTTTATCTTGGTGATCAAATGTTTTATCTTGATGATCACGTTTTATCTTTGTGATCACATGTTTTATCTTGGTGATGACATGTTTTATCTTGGTGATCACATGTTTTATCTTGGTGATCACGTTTTATTATTGTGATTCCCTGGTTTATCTTTGTGATTACATGTTTTATCTGTGACCTCCTCCTTTTGGCTTTCAGGGCTCAAACTTAACGGCGGCTGAGATATAAATTGCCGTAGGTAGAGAGCATTACCGATGGTACTTTTGTGCCGTCGGTAAAACTCCTCAACAGTGGCAAAATATATACACCAGGTGTACATGATCTGCCAATATTTAAAATTTTCACATTTGAAATATGTCTACATACAGCAAAAAAACCTTTCAGTCATGTTTATTTTCTGCAAATGTCACTTTAAAAAAAATGCCACAGGCAGGCTCAAAATTGCCGTCGGTGGGCTGTTTCAGCCATGGCAATTCTTTTATAAATTGCCGTGGGAGACAAATTCTTAAGTTCGAGACCCTGGGCTTTCAAAAGGATCTTGTTAAACAATGTACTAAACACACTGTTTTTCTCTATGTTTCCAGGATCACAAGGGCAATGTTATTGCTGCATTTTCGTTAGAAGACGATGCTGAAACACGTTCCATGTGGAATTTCAAGTTTGTATTCTGTCTCTTTCTTTAGTGGTAGAGAGCTCGCTTGATGCGTGGTCTGTTTGGGATCAATCCCTGTTGATGGGCCCATTGGGCTATTTCTCATTTCAGCCAGTGCACCACGACTGGTATATCAAAGGCTGTGGTATGTGCTATCCTGTCTGTGGGATGGTGCATATACTGACCTTCATTTTTGAAAAACACAGGAGTGCTAAAAATCACACTCCTCAAAATGCTTACGAGAGGGGTGGAAATCACACTCCTCAAAATGCAGGAGGGAAAAATCTCACCCCTCAAAATAATCAGAATTAGAGGCAAGAGACCGAGAGGAATTGCAACCATGAACATGATTAAGGAGTAATGATTTCTAAATTAAATATTTTAAAGGGACATTCCTGTGTTTGCTGCATTGTAAAAATGTAAGATGTTTCTGACTAATAAAATATTTCTACGATTAAACTTACATATTAAATATATTTTCTGGTTTAGAATATCAGTGTCTGTATATTCAATGTGTTTCTGGTCATTTTAATATTTGTAAGAAGCTCAAACTGGATTTTGTCTTCCAATAATTTCGTATGTACGAAAAAATCATATTTTAGGAAATAAAATGAAATTTAACCTAGTGTAAATATTAGAAGGATCAGAAACATGTTTAATATACAGCCACTAATATTCTATGCAGAAAAATATATTTGATATGTAATTACAATCGTTAAAAAGTCTTTGTTAGTTGATAACATCTTAAAGATTGCAGCAAACTCAGGAATGTCCCTTTAAGAGTTAATGTTTTGTGTTTTAAAAATAAATATCTTAATTTAATTAATATGATGTTTGTTCTCAAAGATGAAGGAATGGGCCATTGCAGTCTTACACAAGTATCGTGAAACAGAAAGTAAAATTGTCTGCGAGTACGGCGCAATTAACGAAAACAAAACCTGCTTTACTAAATTAGTTTTTTTTTGTTGGAGTACGCGTTCACTGTGATATCAACATGTATAAACATTATACACATAGAATTATTGGACAACGCACCTATTATTTTTTGCTGTATGTGATCAAAACGACGACAGTATAAAATAAATTTCGCAATCTTTACCTGCATTGTACGAAATTAAACAAAACAAAACCGACGAGATCTTAATAGTAAGTGAACTCGTAGCTGATTGGCTTAGTGTAAAGATAACCAACCAATCATGTTTCAATTTATAAAATGTATTTTTGGAAGTTCATTGTGAACAGAATGGAAAGGTTTGTGGTGTTGTGGATTGGATTCAATAAACAATTAAAATGGCAGAGTTAAAAAAAAAAATACAAGCGTGATTTGTTTAATTTAGGGGTGCATTATTTCGCGCTCGTCAGATTGAGTTCACGGGCGTGATAGCGCTCGTGCCCGTCAAAAACGAAAGTCTGCATATAAAAGATAAAATGTAGTGGGTTTCCTTTCTATGACTTGTGTCAAAATGATCATATGTTTGACATCCAATAGCCAATGATTAATGTGCTCTAGTGGTGTCGTTAAATGAAAGAAAACAAACTTTCTTTGATGTGGAGTTAAAAATGGGGAAAAAAGATTTTAATAATAACATTAACAGGGATCCTAATTTTGTCATCAAAGCCACCATCTCGCATCCGCATCATTTTCACTTTATTTTAATATCAGGTGCAGATCGAGGAATTTTTTCGATGGGGGAGTGGGGGGGGGGGGGAGATGGGGGCTACATGCAATTACTTAAATGGAAGTTGGAAGTTAAATGGAAGTTGTATAACTAACAGCAAATGAACTCGACTGTCACGTTGTCAGTACTCTGGAAATGTGCACCTGCTCAGACCAGGCGACGCAACAGTCTGATCGGGGTAAAGCTGGAGATTACATGTGACTGTCGTTTTATGTCCTGCACACACCTACCGATTAACATCAACGCGACTGTCTTGTCAGTGTTACTCAGTAGGTGTGTGCCAAGCATTATGCACAAAATACTTTCCGATCATCATTTTCACAAGTAGCTTTTGCTTTCCATCTTAAAAGATTGTTCAACTATTCAGATTAAGAAAAAATGTTGACATTAGATATTGTAATAAAAAAATATTGTTCAAATATTCAGATTAAGAAATTATGTCGACATTAGATATTGTAATAAAAAAATATTGTAGAACTATTCAGGTTCAGAAATTATGTCGACATTAGATATATTGTAATAAAAAAAAAAATTGTACAGCTATTCATGTTAAGAAATTATGACGACATTAGATATTGTAATAAAAAAAAAAAAGGAAAACTATTCAGGTTAAGAAATTATGTCGACATTAGATATTATAATTTAAAAAAATATTGTACAACTATTGATGTCGACATTAGATATTGTAATAAAAAAATATTGTACAACTATTCAGGTTTTAGAAATTGTCGACATTAGATATTGTAATAAAAAGAAAGACAAAACTGATTAGTTTGCATTTACATAAAATGAGGGGAAAGTTTATATCAGTAATAATGTACTGAACTGATGTATGGATTTTTCTCTTTTTATTTCTGTTAGATTTAAGCTTGTGTATACATTGGAACTGCAGGAGTCTTCACTAGTCCAAAACCTGTGTGTCCACAACTTGGGTAGGTCATCAGTAGGCCTAATCAGTTTATCAAGCCACAAATTTAACATCTTAAAACTTGACTTAGTAAACACCGCGAAAATTGTCTAAACCAGATTATGTCGGGGACCTAATATTTATCCGGTTTAGCAGGATCCGGTGTTTAGAGGGTCATGTTTTAGAATACAGAGTTATTTCCCTTGACAGCATCTAATTCGTAACTGCAAACGAAGTAGTCCGAGAATTACCGAATGCATAGGCTATGACTGTTGGACAAAATTTAATAATGTTGTGATATCTCACTTTTGTTGTGTATATAATCATTCATATTTACTAACCGACATTAAACATAAATAGAAACAACAAATTTCAATGTAATTTAGTTTTTACCACACTTGAGGTTGCAAAATGGCAGATGGTTCCATATGTCTACGTTTAGCCTGTGGTGGCCGAGACATTTTCGGTTTTTCTTAGTAAAATTCAGTGTGTGTGTATTTCTCGATTCTGTTGCAGAAATATAACATTTTGTGTTTGTATTTAGTGTATAAAATACAAATTAAGTCACGTGTGTGTATTTTACTCTATTTTTAGTTGTTTCTAGCATTTTACTCTCAGTGTGTCAGTATTTCATTATCAGTATGTACTGACCAAAAATCAAAGGTGGAAACTCTGTGTGAGTATCTGAGATTTGTCCGAAGATGAAGATGCACCAGCCAGAATGCATTCACCTGATTGGGTTTTTTCTCATTCCAACCTGTGCACCACAACTGGTCAAAGACTTTGGTATGTGCTTTCCTGTCTGTGGGAAAGTGCATATAAAAGATCACTTGGTGCATTAAGAAAATGTAGCAGGTTTTCTCTGATGACTACGTGTCAGAATTACCAAATTTTTTGACATCCATTAGCCGATGATTAATTGATCGATGTGCTCTAGTGGAGTCATTTTAAAACATTATTCATCGAAAAAGCTCCGTTAGTTAAAAACATGTTGCAATTAATTGCAGGAAAATCAGGCCAGTTATTTTAAACTACATGTATTTATTTAAAAAAATCTTTTTCAGACAAAAGCAGTTTTGACTTCACCTGTCTCCTACATACTTATTTCCGAACACCTGATGTGGAGAAGATGAGAATCATGGGGCTGCAGAACCTGACGTATTGTGACAAAGTAAGAATACAAGTATACTGTATCAATTCTAAGAATATGATGACCATTCAGTGATAGAAATAAGCAGAATTTTTAACTAGTCCACCGGACAAGTACATCTACAAATCCACTTGTCCATTAATATTTTTACATGTGCAAATAAGTTTTGTTAGTTTTAATCAAAAGCAAAGACAAGTGTTTTTGATTGCTCTAAATGAAACAGTATTATAAATTTTTACTTGTCCACTGGACAAGCACTAAGGTAGCCTACATTTTGCTTGTCCCGGCAGCTTGTCAGGACAAACAGATAAGTGCTTATTTCGAATGCTGCTGTTGGGCACGGCACATTGGTCTAAATTCCTAGAATCAAGGCATGTCAATATATTATTTGTCCCCTACCGGCCCAACTGGAGGGGACTATAGGCTTCACTTCCGTCCATCTGTCTGTCACACACATAGTTTACTGGATGGATGTTTTTTGACAGTGCCTTGAGGGGACTATAGGTTTCACTTCCGTCCATCTGTCTGTCACACACATAGTTTACTGGACAGTGCCTTGAGGGGACTATAGGTTTCACTTCCGTCCATCTGTCTGTCACACACATACTTTACTGGATGTTTTTTCACAATGCCTTGAGATACTGAGCTGAAATTTTGTATTTCATGTATTGCTACAGATCAAGTTTTACTTTCATGGCGATTTACCCATTTTTGACAGTTACAGCCCTTGAACTTGGGAGATTTTTTGCATGATAAAGCTATACACAAGCCCATGAAAATGGACACTAAGTGTAGTTAATACACAAACCTGCAATTTTGCATACGGTTATAACAGAGAGACGCTAAAATCTGTGATGTTTAAATAGGGAAATACTGGCTAAAAATAACTAAAGCATGTCTCAATAACTATTACTTCTCAGACGAACGTCATGCATTTTTAGAAACTAGGATATGTCAATTTAAATACATGTGTATATGTATGTATGTGTATATATATATATATATATATATATATATATATATATATATATATATATATATATATATAAATATATATTAAAAGTATCAGTACAATGGGAATAGTTACTATGAATGAATAACAAAGTATCAGTGTACATCTTCTATGGGATTTTATAGTAATTTAGTGGTGACCTGTACACGGGTTACCAGGGCCCTGTTCTACGAACAAATTGTAGCTAAGGTTAATTGTAGTGATTTACGGTGAGTTTTACAACTGGCACCGTAAACTTTACAGCTGTTCCACAAAGCAACCTTACGGTAGTCGTAAGTGCTCCTTTAATTATTAATAGATTCTTTGCAGAGAAGTGCGAATTAGTTAAGTACTAAATTGTGTACCGACTTTTCGGAAAATGTTGGATGTATTCATTGGTATGGGACAACCATGAAGTAACTTTGTCAATTTATTCGGTAAGCGATAATGGGCTCTTAGCTCAAAACAGGGGAGATAATAAAACAGGTGGCGTGTCACTCGTCAGGGTCCAACAAACTCGGACTATAGCTGTATTTTTTCATTGCTTTGTCATTCTTTGTTATACCACGATCATAACGGACCAAAACCTTATCGGCTCTGTACATGACGTTCCTATACAGCACGGTTCTGCACAGGACGGTCTATAGTATACGCTGCAGTGAACGTTTACTAGTTGATGTTTGTCTACGCGTGTACTGAGATATAGGGTGGGGGTGGGGGTGGGGAGTCAGTAAAGTCAGTAATAATAAAGAAAATATATGTATATTGTGGATAAGAGTATTAAAAAATATATATAGTGATGACGGCTCTGTACAGGACGTTCCTACACAGGGCGGTCTAGTATTTTATATACTAAGATATGGTGGGAAAAACATTAACAGTAAAGGGAATAAATATATATTTTGTATCGTTCCTACACAGGGCGGTCTAGTATTTTATATACTTAGATATGGTGGAAAACACATTAACAGTAAAGGGAATAAATATATATTTTGTATATAAAGAAAATATATGTATATTTTGGATAATACTCGGGAAAAAACCCAACTATATATACATTTAACGTGTGCGTATTAAAAAAAATATATAGTGATGACAGCTCTGTACAGGACGTTCCTACACAGCACGGTTCTGCACAGGACGGTCTATAGTATACACTGCAGTGAATGGTTACCAGTTGTTACCAGTTGACGTTTGTACTGAGATATGAGGGTGGAAGTCAGTAATAATAAAGAAAATATATGTATATTGTGGATAATAATCAATAAAATGTATATGTGCATATGTATCGTCAACGTCCCTAACTGCGTTATGCTTCAAATTCCGTTCACTTTGTTTTCTCGTGCACGGTTCGTGCAATCAACATCCGATTTGTTGTCATCGGCATGTCGTTCATTTATGAGGTTTTTCTTCACAGTTCAGGAACATTTTTATAAACAATAAAGTTGAGACAAGTAAGTATCTAAATACAAAACTTTACAAACCCCTAAAACCATTAATTTTACTAAGTCGTTTTTGTTTATTCCTTAAAATTACCGATATCGGATCCACATAACTCGTAGAAATTGACTTAAAATGGAGAAAGACGAATTAACTTTCGGGGCGTATCACATGACCTCACACATGCCAGATCAACAAGGCCAAAGAATTAAATTTTTGTGATTTTTAGGACCCCTGTTAGAATTTGTTTTCAATTATTATATTCGAACTGCAAAAGGTATGCTACATTTTTGTGCCTCTGTTGTAGTGAATAGTATTCATAATACATTCATAACAGTTGTAAATAATTTTGAGTATATAAATTTTGTTAATTTAGAATCAATTTTTTTTTTTTTTTTTTATATTTTACAAACTATGCGCAGGTATGGACGTAATGCCTATCTGTATTGACATCAAGTGTGAGCGATGTGTGTTGATAAAACGCGGACCGGACTAGAACGCTTGACAAATTGAATTTTTCCTTTAAAAAACCCCTGAATAAATCAAGTGTTCGGCAACTGTGCATAATTAAGAAACATATATTATTTCATGTAGTTGTCTTAAAAATGGAAAACGATGAACTGCACATGCGCATTACGATAATTTTTGCAAACGCATGCGCCTGAACGCAGTTAGAAACGTCACACTTGTTCCTGTTTACTCTAGGGTGTTTCACTTTTGTTTACTAGAATGGATTTGTTTTACATACAAATTGTTGATTTTTTACATTAAATGATTAAAATCTATTTTGTTTCACATATCCTAGCTGAAAAATGTAGAATAATATTTCCGTAAATATCGTATTCGTGTTTTTGTTGTTAGGTGAACGCAGTTTAGGACGTCAATGGTATAACATGTGCATGTGTAGTATTAAACAATATATATATATATATATACATATATATATATATATATATACATATATATATATATATATATATACATACATATATATACATATATATACATATATATATATATATATATATACATATATATATATATATATACATATATATATATATATATATATATATATATATATATATATATATATATATATATATATAGTGATGACGGCTCTATACAGGACGTTCCTACACAGGGCGGTCTAGTATTTTATATACTTATATATTGTGGAAAAGACATTAACAGTAAAGGTAATAAATATATATTTTGTATAATACTCAATGCGTTTGTGTTGACACTGTATAAAAACGTGTGCATGGGTACACTTTGCCGCATAAAAACTCAACTTTGCCACTCCAGTTTTTTTTTTTATGTACTTTTCCCAATTAAATAGACATTAAGAAAAATGCAACAAAACACATTCTGATATTTAAAATATTACTTTACTGTTAAAACAAACTGATACGTAATTTCAAGTCACTCAGTTGGTCGCTTATAACCTGAAGCCAGTCGGAGACAAACCAGGTTTCTGGGACCCTGTCGATCGTCGCGCCATCTGGAATAGAGTTATCTCCACCTGTTTCAGCTAAGACGCTCATTGCCAAATGCATAAGACATGAGAGTTTTCTCCCTTATTTTCGTGTGAAGGTCGTTAGGCCTAGACTGTTTTTCATTGATCACAGAGTTTCATAAAAGGTATTTTGTATATATTAGATCCATTTTTACACAAAGTTAGTATCCTTCTTAGAAAATTATCAAATCATCATCTAACTGCCATTTGATAGCTACGTTAGTGGCTTACTTGCCTCGTACCAATTGTAAATTTTCACTGTAATTTACGACGATAGTAAGCTACGCCGTGTCATGGAACAGGCTGATGATCGTAGAAAAAATTTAAGGTCTCGGTGGTAGGTATTTACGACAATAGAAGGGCTAAGATCGCTTCGTGGAATGGGGCCCAGGCCTGTATTTAGTGGTGACCTGTACATGGATTACCAGGCCTGTATTTAGTGGTGACCTGTACATGGATTACCAGGCCTGTATTTAGTGGTGACCTGTACATGGATTACCAGGCCTGTATTTAGTGGTGACCTGTACACGGATTACCAGGCCTGTATTTAGTGGTGACCTGTACACGGGTTACCAGGCCTGTATTTAGTGGTGACCTGTACACGGGTTACCAGGCCTGTATTTAGTGGTGACCTGTACGTGAGTTACCAGGCCTGTATTTAGTGGTGACCTGTACACGGGTTACCAGGCCTGTATTTAGTGGTGACCTGTACACGGGTTACCAGGCCTGTATTTAGTGGTGACCTGTACACTGGTTACCAGGCCTGTATTTAGTGGTGACCTGTACACAGGTTACCAGGCCTGTATTTAGTGGTGACCTGTACGTGAGTTACCAGGCCTGTATTTAGTGGTGACCTGTACGTGAGTTACCAGGCCTGTATTTAGTGGTGACCTGTACGTGAGTTACCAGGCCTGTATTTAGTGGTGACCTGTACATGAGTTACCAGGACCCATATTCACAAAACATTGTAAGCCTAGTTTTACACGTAAATGTAAATCTACGACTGAAGAGCTATTCACGATACAACGTAAACGTAACTTACGTGTAAAGTTGGACGTAAATATAAGAGTGCCTGTGGTTACACCTAACGCTGTACGTAAGTCGTGTACATATAATAAATCAAGCACGATTACCTTTATTAACTATTTATTTGCGGAAAATGGCAGCAGTTTCAATAATTGAAGCAGTTTGCGATGGCGAACGCCGACAGATTGAACATATTTAGTTTTTTTGATCGAACGGATGTTTTCGACTCGGCCACATTTCTCCTGAGTTATCTTTTCCTTTTTAAGAATATTCTAAAGTTCGTACCAAAATGCGGATCCTCACCAATACCAAATTGCCATGGTTCGTCGTTCGCAATGTTATTTGTTATTTACCCGGTAGACATCGTTTCTAATGTTTTTTGTGGGGTTTTTTATTTGTTCGGTGAGAGAGTTAAGTTGTAGATTTACGTCCAACTAAGTTACGTTAACATTTACGAATATCTTTGAGAATAAGGTGCTTCTTGCACGTAAACGTAAATCTACGGCAGACATAAGTGCTAGTCGTAGACGTAACTTTACACCTTTTTGTGAATATGGGTCCAGGCCTGTATTTAGTGGTGACCTGTACGTGAGTTACCAGGCCTGTATTTAGTGGTGACCTGTACTTGAGTTACCAGGCCTGTATTTAGTGGTGACCTGTACGTGAGTTACCAGGCCTGTATTTAGTGGTGACCTGTACGTGGGTTACCAGGCCTGTATTTAGTGGTGACCTGTACGTGGGTTACCAGGCCTGTATTTAGTGGTGACCTGTACTTGAGTTACCAGGCCTGTATTTAGTGGTGACCTTTCCATGGGTTACCAAGCCTGTATTTAGTGGTGTCCTGTACGTGGGTTACCAGGCCTGTATTTAGTGGTGACCTGTACGTGGGTTACCAGGCCTGTATTTAGTGGTGACCTGTACTTGAGTTACCAGGCCTGTATTTAGTGGTGACCTTTCCATGGGTTACCAAGCCTGTATTTAGTGGTGTCCTGTATGTGGGTTACCAGGCCTGTATTTAGTGGTGACCTGTACGTGGGTTACCAGGCCTGTATTTAGTGGTGACCTGTACTTGAGTTACCAGGCCTGTATTTAGTGGTAACCTTTCCATGGGTTACCAAGCCTGTATTTAGTGGTGTTCTGTACGTGGGTTACCAGGCCTGTATTTAGTGGTGACCTGTACGTGGGTTACCAGGCCTGTATTTAGTGGTGACCTGTACTTGAGTTACCAGACCTGTATTTAGTGGTGACCTGTACGTGGGTTACCAGGCCTGTATTTAGTGGTGACCTGTACGTGGGTTACCAGGCCTGTATTTAGTGGTGACCTGTACTTGAGTTACCAGGCCTGTATTTAGTGGTGACCTGTACTTGAGTTACCAGGCCTGTATTTAGTGGTAACCTGTACGTGGGTTACCAGGCCTGTATTTAGTGGTGACCTGTACGTGGGTTACCAGGCCTGCATTTAGTGGTGACCTGTACGTGGGTTACCAGGCCTGCATTTAGTGGTGACCTGTACTTGAGTTACCAGGCCTGTATTTAGTGGTGACCTGTACGTGAGTTACCAGGCCTGTATTTAGTGGTGACCTGTACGTGAGTTACCAGGCCTGTATTTAGTGGTGACCTGTACGTGGGTTACCAGGCCTGTATTTAGTGGTGACCTGTACGTGGGTTACCAGGCCTGTATTTAGTGGTGACCTGTAGGTGAGTTACCAGGCCTGTATTTAGTGGTGACCTGTAGGTGAGTTACCAGGCCTGTATTTAGTGGTGACCTGTAGGTGAGTTACCAGGCCTGTATTTAGTGGTGACCTGTAGATGAGTTATCAGGCCTGTATTTAGTGGTGACCTGTAGATGAGTTACCAGGCCTGTATTTAGTGGTGACCTGTATGTGAGTTACCAGGCCTGTATTTAGTGGTGACCTGTATGTGAGTTACCAGGCCTGTATTTAGTGGTGACCTGTACTTGAGTTACCAGGCCTGTATTTAGTGGTGACCTGTATGTGAGTTACCAGGCCTGTATTTAGTGGTGACCTGTACACGAGTTACCAGGCCTGTATTTAGTGGTGACCTGTATGTGAGTTACCAGGCCTGTATTTAGTGGTGACCTGTAGATGAGTTACCAGGCCTGTATTTAGTGGTGACCTGTAGATGAGTTACCAGGCCTGTATTTAGTGGTGACCTGTATGTGAGTTACCAGGCCTGTATTTAGTGGTGACCTGTATGTGAGTTACCAGGCCTGTATTTAGTGGTGACCTGTAGATGAGTTACCAGGCCTGTATTTAGTGGTGACCTGTAGATGAGTTGCCAGGCCTGTATTTAGTGGTGACCTGTACGTGAGTTACCAGGCCTGTATTTAGTGGTAACCTGTACACGAGTTACCAGACACTGTGCTTAAATGTGTATTTCGTTGCCCGTCTCGGAATGCTTAATTGTACAGATATTATATTGAAAAAGGGATCAAAAATTGAAGGCAGGTGAATCCTACGAAACATCTTCATCCGTGGACATCGTTTTGTCTGAACAATGCATTTCTTATTTATGTTTTTCAGTTAAAAGATTCTGCAGAATTTAAAGAAGATCGTTCAGAAATACAAGTGTGTGAAAATATCGACAGGTACGAGTATACTGACCAGACACGGGGCGAAACAAGTACACTTTTGGGGCAGGCTGACTGAGATCTAAGGCACAACGCAAAGTTTCTTGGGGGTTCAGGGGTTTGCTCCCCTCGTAAAATTTGAAAACTAAATGTCCTGAAATGCAATTTCCTGTATTCTACAAGTAAAATTCATCTACATGTATGTCTTAAGATTTTCTACAAAAAATAATTTTTATTAAGAATTAATGGGGGTGGGGCTTGAGACCCCCCTGCTCCGCCGTGACTGGTGACATGATTTTATCACTTACGTATATGTTTCTAGACTCCAATAATCGGCACAATTCCCCATCATTCCCCAATGACATTGTCATATTTTATTACCAATCTTGGAGTAAAACATTCCCAATCTGAATGTAAATAATTCCCAGTTTTTTTTATTATATAAAGATATATTTTGAAAACGATATACAACGCTTGACAAACACCCTTTCCCTCCCCACCAACATTTCGTAATGCAAAATAGATATATGTATACTCTTCAAAAGAAGAAACGCAAAACCACATTGTCGTAACATTTGGAGAATTGATTTAATTATTGAATGGTGAGTCCGATAATTACCAAATGTTCCAGGATTGTTCACAATTCACTCTAGTCCATTGTGAGTAAGTGATAGGACACACCACCAAGGTCAAGGTCATCTGGAGTCAATACCGGGTGTGGCCTCCGCGTGTGTTGACAACTGCCTGGCACCACCTGCCCATTGAAGCAACCAGAGTACGGATGACGTCCCGGGGGATGGTGGCCCACTCGGCCTGCAAGGCTGCTACCAGCTCGGGCAGGGTCTGGGGCTGTGGTTGTCGCTGTCGGAGGCGTCGGTCCAACTCGTCCCATAGATGCTCAATTGGGTTCAAATC
The DNA here is from genome assembly GCF_016097555.1 of Gigantopelta aegis. Taxonomy (NCBI): domain Eukaryota; kingdom Metazoa; phylum Mollusca; class Gastropoda; order Neomphalida; family Peltospiridae; genus Gigantopelta; species Gigantopelta aegis. Next base: position 13,150,181 of record NC_054705.1, read on the forward strand.
CGGTGATATCGATGGCCAAGGAAGGACATTAATGTTGTTGTTCTGTAGGAAAGCCGTTGTGAGACGTGCTGTGTGAGGCCTGGCGTTGTCATGTTGGAACACTGCGTTGGCGTTGGCCATAACTGGAACGATGTGTGGCCGGAGGATCTGGTCAATGTAGCGCTGTGCATTCAGGTTGCCCTGCACGTGGACCAGGTCAGTTCTGCCAGTGTGTGAGATGGCTGCCCACACCATGACACTACCCCCGCCGAATCTGTCCACTTCCTGCACGCAGTTTGCTGCATAACGTTCACCACGACGCCTATACACGCGACATCTTCCATCATGACGTCGGAGCAGAAATCGGGACTCGTCACTGAACCACACCTGTCTCCATCGCAGTTGAGGCCATTGTCGATGAATCTGGCACCACTGCAGTCGGAGTCGACGGTGTTGTGGTGTTAAGATGACACCTCGAACTGGACGACTGGCACGAATTCCTACCTCACGTAGGCGGTTCCGTGCGGTCTGGTCGGATATCCTGCGCAAACCTGGTATTGCTGCGGCTGTGGAGGTGGCAGTAGTCAATCGTTCCCGAAGGTGGCGTACCCGGATGTAGCGGTCCTGCCCGGGGGTAGTGACCCGTGGTCGACCGGATCTAGGGAGGTCCCGTGTTGATTCATGTTGCTGGTAACGGTCCCACAGTCTGGAGATGGTGCTTGGGGACACATGGAATGCCCTGGCAACGGCCGTTCTGGATTCGCCTGCGTCTAGTCGGCCGATGGCATTGTTTCTCTGCAGTTCACTGAGACGTGGCATGTCCTGGATTGTCAACTGTCGGCCAGATACAGAGGCCAGGCAAGCGAACACCCTGCACTTTTATTCTGTCGGTGTTCATGTTGCACGTGCAGACAACGCACGTGCAGTGGTGACATAGTTTGCACGTGGCTGTGTTTTTGCGAATATTCACATTTTGGAACTTTATTGTACAGTAGCTGCGTTTTATCGAATGTAACCGTGGGATTGTGTTTGGGACATGCAATGACCTTATATTCACAAAGCATGAACCGGTAGGAAACATAAAATCGGAGTTATAACCCATTTGTACCCTTTTGCGTTTCTTTTTTTGAAGAGTATATATCATTTTCTGAATTTTATCCAAAGATAACATTACCAGTAAAAGAATATTTAGTGATGTCTGTCAGTGAGAAACAAGTGAACATAAATACAACAGCTGAAGGTTTGTAACTCTACTAATAAAAGTAATTATTCTATCTTCACAGAGTGTACACAAGTTCGCCATCAGAAATACGTGTCACTCACGTAGGAGATGGGTCATGTGATGCTGTTCTGAAGATCTTTGATTTCCCCGATGTGGGTATGTATTATATCATTCCATCAATAAAACTACCTCTGTGATATATCCTTGGTGTTACCGGGTCTGGTAATCATGTAGTATTTCAACATCTAATGACTTTAATGCTTTTCATGTTTTATTTAACATGTCGACGTGAGAATCAGAGATGGAAAAGGAAAAGGAAAATTTCAAACCCTTGTTTCAATTTGTTACTGTAACATATTTTCTACTTGTCATTTTTAAAATAATGTACTGTAGATCCAGAAATTAATGTGATCATAATATTAATGCGGAAAATGTGAGTTTGTGTTATTCGCATTAATAATATGACGTATTTATTTCTGTTTTGTACAGCAATAGTCCAGCAAGCTACATGTATGTGTCACAGGCTATTAAAACAAACAAGGATTAAAATTCTAATACATTTATAAAACAACTGGAGCACAATTCATCGTAGGCAAGACAGACAAATTGGCCAATTGGCCAGCAAAAGCTGACAGCATTCAGATTAATTGATGTGTACACTGACATATTAGGGAGTTTATCTCATTGAAGACGCTTGTAGCTCGGATTTAACCGAAAAGTACACAGAAGTGTGTTATTAGGAAAGTAATATTTCATATGGAGGCTACTCGCATTAATTTCATGTCCCATTGTCACTTGCATTAATTTAGGGACACGTTAAGTTCAGGATCTACAGTATTAAAGAAGGTTAATGGGATAATGTGTTAAATGCTGATACACGTACAAGATGGGGGGGGGGGGGGGAACTAGTGCTGGAGCAAAACCTCAAATTCGGGCAAAAATGATAGAGATATTCGGTCAAAATGTGCTAACCTTAGAACCTTTTGCTATGTATTTCCATAATTCTACCTGCAAAATGAGTTGTAATCCATGTAAAAATGGGTAGTGATTCATTTGTAACCCTATATATCTATTTGACAGTAATGTTAATATGAATACAATTTTAATGTTGTAATCCAGATTCAGGCATTTTCGTTTTATTCAGGCAAAAACCAGCCTGTTCCCCTAAAAAAGTGGGAATCTGTATACGTATGCTGATTTTATCGTCGTGTTATTTTCACTATCTGAGACATTTCAAGCCCTGTTCACAATTACTGTCAGTTATTTAACTGCCCGACCTAAGACTAGAAATATTTGACTATTTTTCAGTTGCTTGGAATCCGTGGGTGGAGAAGTCGCAGGCGATGTCAGATTTTGGTGATGACGAGTATCACGTGATGTTGTGTGTTGAGGCAGGGTGTGTCTCAAAGCGGGTCGTCCTGCCCCCGGGACAGAGCTTCGAGAGTAGCCAGACTCTCATTCTGATCAACTCCCCACGATAACTCTACTTCAACCGAACTCCTACTGCTCTCAACTCACCACGAAAACTACTTCAACCGAACTCCTACTGCTCTCAACTCACTACGATAACTCTACTTCAACCGAACTCCTACTGATCAACTCACCACAATAACTCTACTTCAACCGAACTCCTACTGATCAACTCACCACGATAACTCTACCTCAACTGAACTCCTACTGATCAACTCACCACAATAACTCTACTTCAACCGAACTCCTACTGATCAACTCACCACGATAACTCTACTTCAACCGAACTCCTACTGCTCTCAACTCACCACGATAACTCTACTTCAACCGAACTCCTACTGATCAACTCCCCACGATAACTCTACTTCAACCGAACTCCTTCTATTCAACCCTGCAGTTACAGGCCTCCCAACCACTTGTACATACCAAAATATAGGAAATATAGGACTTTGCATACCAAAATATAGGAGTTTTATAGGAATTTTGAGGTCAAATATAGGAAAATTTGGAAAAATTATCATGATTATAGGCATTTTACACAGATTTTAAAGACATTTACATTACTAATGGTATGTTCTTACCTTGCATATGTACACAATGATACCATCTACTACCTCAACAAACAGGGTTGAAAATTAGCAGTTGCCCGTAGCGACCTTTATTGGCTATGGGCAACTATGAATTTCACAAAGGTAGTCCGTTGGGAGAACATTGATTTTAGAATCTGGTGAATATGGTACCAGGTGAAAAATTAACGCACTGAAACTGAATCGAATGTGACAAAACACACCGCTATTGTGCTGACGCGAACTACATATCTGGCAACAGACAACATTATAGAACATGTTCTATATTTTGACAACGCCAGACTTACCAGACTCAGCCTCAGCTTCTGAGATTTTGGTCCGAGGCTTTAAAAAAATATAGCTCAAAACGTATTGCAAACACATCATGTTTTTGGGTTTTTTTTTAAGTTGTTGGATTAATGGACTGGATACCCCATAATTATTTAGTAGACCTACTTTTTGACATTATTCAATGTATTAATCATATTTAATTAGCGTATATTATTCTGGGACAAAATCATATTTTAACATGTACTAAGAATGAAATGTTCCATTACTACATGGATTATTTCAAAAGTCAGTTAACTGGCATGTAAGCCTAAAGATAAAATTCGTATAAAAACATTAATTTATTAAATTGTAAACCCATATCATCTGAAATAACGTTTTTGGGGGTAAAACGTTCAGTGTAAATAAAAAAAATATATATTTATAAAACTGCATATATCCAACGTAATCTGAACGACAAAAAAAACATAATACAAGATCAGGGCTGTATCTGCACAATGCAGAGTCGATTGGGTATTTGTCAAAATAGTGGATGATTCCATGAATCTTTATCTAGTGCCTCGTCTTTAGGGGACAGCCACTCCCAAGGAGTTTACTGGAAAGTTCCCTATACTGAACCATCTCTCACAGGTGCACAAAGAAGACTGTCATTCCCAGACTAATATACTAAAACACGCAGTTCTACCTTTAATCTCTTTGTATTGCATTATCGATTACTTCTTCTTTTTTTGTATCCCTGTATTAAAAATTATATTTAATCTGTGTCATTTAATGGTAACTTTTAAAGTAACTTTTATTTATACTGGACTATTTCTTTTTTTCTCTTTAAATGTGATTTGGGTTGGTATGGGTTTAAAACTTAATAATATGATTCTACTATGAATTTTAACATTATGAAGTTACATGCCAATTCATTGGTTTCCTTTTGACGCAAATGGACTATATATATAGTTATTATTACACATGGTTATTAATCAACAAAGAACATTCTAGTTTTAATTTTGGCTGTGTAATTAAATTGGAGGGCTTGTTGAATTTGAGAAGGTGCAGTAAGATTTTTCTTCAACTGGCGCTAGCGACCATGGTTTTCATGTTAATTTTCAACCCTGAACAAATATATACCAAGGCTTGCCAGCAGTCCATGCCGATATCCAGGATAATCTGAAAGTTGGTGCACATTCAAAGCATCTTCTGAATTTCTGATAGGCTGGCTGCCTTTCACTGCGAATATAACTCGCTAACATATTTAGGAAATGAATCTCAATATAGGAGTTGTATAGGATCCTATAAAAAATATAGGAGGTCTGGGAGTCGTGCAGTTAATAAAATGTCCACGGCAAAAGAAATATTTTTTAGCAGGACATATTTCGCTTGGCCTGCTATTTAAAAAACCCCAATCAACATAAACAGCAGGCTATATTTTACTTCCTATTTTGAGCTCTGTACCAGCACATTTGGGGAGAGGGGGTGGGGAGGGGGGTGTTAATGGAGGTAGTCTCGCTTGACGTTTTCACGATTGAAACCTTTCAAACTCTAGTCACAGCTAGTTCTCATGATCTCACTTTAGGCTTAAGTGTCTTGCCAGAGGTTTTACATCAAACTGGCTTCCATGACTCCCATCAGAACCTGAAGAATACAGTTTACAATTCCAAGAGAAACATTGACAAAAGTGTGTTTCGGGAGTTGATGTTTGTCAAACGACTTAACCAGATGTTCCATTTTAAATTAATATTTTGTTAAGATTATGGTTGTATGTATCTCCATGCAGAAGAACAATTTGGGAGGGGTACAGTTGAACCACAGCTACATGTACAAATATGTCCATCACCCCAGTCTGTCTTACTGTCCACGCTATGTCTTTGTATGTTTGTCTGTTTATCTGTCTCATCTCTCTCTCTCTCTCTCTCTCTCTCTCTCTCTCTCTCTCTCTCTCTCTCTCTCTCTCTCTCTCTCTCTCTCTCTCATATATATAAGAAACTCCTTGCTACTAATGGAAAAAATATAGCAGGTTTCCTCTCTGTGACTGTTTTTGGTGATTGTTTTTGTGGGACCAATGTTTGGTGATTGTTATTATGGTACCAGTGTTTGTGGTTTCTTCTATGGGACCAATGTTTGGTGATTGATGTTATGGGATCAAAGTTTGGTGATTGCTTTTGTGGGACCAATGTTTGGTGATTGTTATTATGGGACCAATGTTTGCTGGTTGTTTTTATGGGACCAATGTTTGGTGATAGTTATTATGGGACCAAAGTTAGGTGATTCTTTTTGTGGGTGGCATTGTATGTTTGGAGGGTATATAACATCACATTCATTGTGTGGAGGATATACAATACATAATTGTTCGTTTTCATCATACTGGCTTCATAATACGGTGCTTGACCCGAATTTGTTTTTGTCGCATTTCTACTAACTGAAAGAGACAAGGGAACACGTGTTATTTGAGACCGAATTTAAATCACTACTAGATTGTATAACATTTAGTTTTAAAGGCGCAGACCTAGTTTCAGCCCGTAAACATGGACACTAAGTTCTAATCTTCAAACCTGCAACACACATTTGGTTACGGTTATAAGATACAGAAGCTAAAGTCTGTGCTGTTTAAACGGAAATGTCAGGGCCGTGCCCTGATCAAAATCCTAGGAGGGCCACTATGTTTTATAAACAAATGAAACACTATACAACTTAAACCCTGAGATGTGTATGCTATTTTCTGGAGAGAAAAAACAAGTGAGATTCTCAGCAATCTAATTAAAATTAGCTCCACTATTACATGTGGATCTAAAGACAGCCAGTTGGAGCTCATGTCCACCAATCAAAACCTTACTTGCAGAATCCTGCCAGTGATTTAAAACTAACGACACTGCGTAGTCCCCAATGGCCAGGTAACATTTCGTCTGTAAATAATAATTTAAATATTGACCAATCACACTTCGCCTTTTATAACGTTATTTGGGAGCATACAAATTTTAAAAATATCGGGCGAGTCTATTTTAGTGGCGAACCAATACGTACGGGATGGGTTATCAGTCTTCAATTTTACATTACAAATTATTTATTTATTTATAAAATTTAAAAAAACTAAATCAGTCTTCAGTTTTACATTACAAATTATTTATTTTATAAATAAAACATGTTTTAAGGCATTCGTAATTCACACGAAACATGTCGTATACCCTCAGGATAATTCGGAATGTTTTCAAATTATTTTTAAATCACTGGCAGGATTCTGCAAGTAAGGTTTTGATTGGTGGACATGAGCTTCAACTGGCTGTCTTTAGATCCACATGTAATAGTGGAGCTAATTTTAATTAGATTGGATTCTCAGGGGGTCAACTGCGCCCCCCCCCCCCCCCCCCCCGGAGGGTACGGCCCTGAATGCCGTCTAAAATAACTAGAGTGTGTCTAACTAAGTATTACTTCTTAGACGAACGTGCGTTTTTAGAAACTAGGGTTTGTCCATTTAATGTGGGACTGAATGTCGGTAACACGCTCGACTTCTTGGTACCGATATTATCGATGGAGGTTGGTTGTAGCTAGCCATCAAGATTTGCTGCTACGGTTTGTGTGTTCCCTTATTTCTTTCATCAGTATAAAATAAAAATACTCGATTAAAAAATCACCACATTTAATGAATTTATATCCACATTTATCTTATTTTCGTAATACTCCTAATACTGTTGTCGACACTTTCAGTGTGTTTTCACGGTGTCTAACTTGCTACACCGTTTGACAATCTGGGTTCAGACGTTTTAGTAAAATATCACAAATTATGTTTTTAAATATGACTGATCACCGACAATGGATGATGTAGTCCTCAGGTTCACAAATTAATTTTGTTTGTTTCATTTTGTATTTATATGCAAGGTCGTAAGCCAAGTGCAAAGTACCGAAAATATGTCACATACACATGTATATGTGTGACACAGTTGTTTTAACAATACTTAATATATTAGTATACAGGTGTATATTTATATATCATATTTAATTGTCACCGTTACTTATATGCTATCTTGCTGGGTTTAATATACTATTTTTTTGTTTTGTGTATAAATATAGTTTTATGTCTAAATTGTCTTGTTTTACATTATTTATGTATTTTCTTAACATTTACCTGTCTGATTTTTATTTCATAAATAACCCTTTCTTGTATAATTGGCTGTTTGATTTATTTTTCTTTTGAAGAGCTGTGTGTGTGTGTGTGCTTTCAGTGATACGTAATCACAAGTTGACCAAGATATTCAGCCAGCTGATCAAAATGACTTCATTAAAGTAAGTGCGGGGCGTAGCTCAGTGGTAGAGCGTTCGCTCGATGTGCGATCGGTCTGGGTGCACCACGGCTGGTATATCAAACGCCGTGGTATGTACTACCCTGTATGTGGGATGGTGCGTAAGATCCCTTGCTGCTAATCAAAAAGAGTAGCCCATGAAGTGAAAGTGCACGTTTTTTGCTTAGCTCTTTGCTCAGGTCGTCCCATGATAGTGGTAGTTTGTGAGTCGACAAAACAGTGCGCCACGATTACTTACACGATAGACTGGTTCTCAACTGAATATATACCCATAACGACGCCTTGCAATATCATTCGTGTAACACATGTACCATTTTAGGCAAAAAAAATATTTACGGAAATTTCCGAACGCTGAAGTTAATATTTGAGCTTCTACAGAGACGAGCCAAATAATATCAGTGCGGGCTTCCAATTGAATGGTTTCGAATAAACTAGCATTTAATACAGCCATCTGTTAGGGTAAACGTTAAAATAAAACGCATTATATATTTTTGGGCGGAACTGCAATTCTCGCGGGAGGTGCGTTTTTTTGTGTTTTTTCGTTCTGACAAGACCTATTAGGGCTGTGTACGTTTGGGTGCCCCATCCTCTCTTCATAAAATCAGGCTGTCCAGCACACCTTTATGAAAAAGTAGGACGTTATTAGGAATGAAAATATAGAAAAAGTAGGAAAAAGTAGGACAAAAGTAGGACTGAAACAGTACGTAGCGACATTATTCATGCTCATTGAGAAAACACTTTTTTAATGTGGTGCTCAGTTTGTACATGCATTTTGTGTTCTATCCAAAATAACATAAATCTTATGTAACGGTCACGTTGTACAGTTATTTCAAATTACTGTAAACTATATTAATCAATATACATGTAATTGCATGCATAGTAATGCTGATGCACAGTAAAACAGTTAACATGATTACTTTAAGTTTTCCATAATGTATTGTAGATTCTGAAGTCATACATATACATTGTACATTATAATCATGTTAATCATTGGAAATTATGTTGGCTTTCAGGGTGTAATTTTAATATGTTGAGATTATATGGTGCCACAAATTGGGAGATATATATTGCTGCCTTCCCCACTCCTAAAAAAATAAATAAAATAAAATAATAATAATAATAATAATAATATAAATAATTCCCATAACTGTTGACTTTTATAATAACACAAGGAATATGCACACTTTAACAGCAGTTCGCGGCATTTTCAAACAAAAAAGTAAGAAAAACTAGGTATTTTGAAGAAAAAGTCGGAAAAAATAGGACAAAGACCAAAAAGTACGAAAAAGTAGGATCGCTGGACAGCCTGTAAAATAATTACCAATTAAGCTAGTACAATACAGTGTTTACATAAATTATAAACTCATGTGTTGTGGCAACAACTGTTGGGAATCAAACTTGAAGCTTCTCACCCCCACAACCCAACCCCCCGCCCCCCCTTCATTAGTCATCCTACTGTCAGCACAAAATATACTCACAAAGATGTATCTGTTCTAGAGGCATAGGCAGATAAGAAATAATTCTAAATATTATAAGACAAGCCATGCCTACAGAACAATAATTATACAAAATAAAAATTTAATTAAAACAAACCCCCAAAACCCCGCAAAATTATATATTACACTAGTTTAAAATGAAACTAAACCACAGATTGCAGTTCACACAATTTGTTTAATATTTATTATGAGAATACTTCCTAACATTTTCTTTTTTCTCAAAGAGAGGGTCTTTACATATTAATTGCCTACTACCGGTAAATAGATTTATAAAAAATTTAAAATTGTATCTTTCTGTGGCATCCATCTCCAAATCTTCGAAACTTGTAGTCAACTGAGCATTTAAATATTACCATTTGATGGGTGGTGTCAAACTAAATTCCAAGTCTTGCAAGTCTGAATTACTCCTTAGCAGCAATATCACCATATGGGAGCGACACCGGATATTGGTACTAAGCGAGGCGATAGAAATTTGTGAGAAGGCTACACGTGAGTTAAGATTTTTGAAAATTACTACATTTATAAGTAACACGCATGAACCAGATTTTACGCATTCATTTATAACAATTCCCGCCATCAACCAAACCTAAAGGTATACTGATTCAATTGGATATTTTTGATAAAGCTCATTAAACATGTCATCTAGTACCGGCAAAATGTTGCGTCTGTCAACTTAATGTGCAGTAAAAACAGTTTCTAATGACTTAGATTCATACTTATTATGTCATTTCTGTTTGATTATTTTCTACTATTAACCTAAACGTGCATTTATTTTAGTTACATTTTCAGTCAACGTCAAAATCGCAAAAAACGATATTTCAAAGGTTTACTGCTGCTTAAATGTAGAGTGTACGGCTGATTGGTTTTACTCCGTATGGAAGGTGTACGGCGGCTTAAATGTAGAGTGTACGGCTGATTGGTTTTACTCCATATAGAAGGTTCTTTCGGTTACACGCAAGCCCGCGTCAGAGCCAGACACAAGCGTGAAAATACCCGTAACAAAGCATGGTTTGGCAATCATTGCAGAACACTAAGAAGAAAGTATACAGAAGCGAGATCAGCATACAAACAACGAAAAACACCTGATAATAAGCAACGACTTTTGAATGCCAGTAAAAGCTACAGAAATGTAATACGGAAATATGTTAACAAACACAATTGGAAGACAGAACAAAGACTCACAGAACTTAGTCAACATGATACCCACGCCTTTTGGAAACTGTTAAAAGAAAAACAAGACCCTACTCTCCCCCCGTTAGACACTCTGTACGATTACTTTAAAAATATAAACAGCAGTGATGACAACACAACAGAAGAAAAAGATCCAAGTTTTAATATAGATTTTGAGGACACTACCATGCTAAATGAATCAATATTACAAGAAGAAATACTCGCCGTTGAATCTAAAAAACAATAAAGCCTGCGGATTTAGACCAAATAATCAACGAGTATATTAAGCAAACTATCGGCTGTATGGTCCCTGTGTATGTTAAGCTCTTTAATTTTGTTTGAACATGGAATCTTTCCTGATTCGTGGCTAGTTGGCATAATCAAACCGATCTATAAATGTGGCGATAGAACTGTTCCAGAAAATTATAGACCTATTACTTTACTTAGTTGTCTCGGGAAACTGTTTACAGCTGTTTTAAATAATAGACTGAAATTATATTTAGAAACTAATGATTTGTTATGTGAAGTTCAAGCCGGATTCAGGAAGGAGTACTCGACGAACGATCATATTTTTACATTATATGGACTCATCGAATTGCTAAAAGCACGGAAGAAAAAACTGTATTGTACTTTTATAGATTTTAGCAAGGCATTCGACTCAGTATGGAGAACAGGACTTTGGGGAAAACTAATACAAAATGGTATTAATGGTAAATGTTTTAAAGTAATATATAGCATGTATCAGAACATTAAGTCATGCATTAGTGCACATAACACAAATGTCGGATTATTTTCAATGTTCCATGGGTGTTAGACAGGGAGAAAATTTATCGCCCCTATTATTCTCCATGTTTCTCAATGATTTAGAGGATACGTTTAAAAACTAATGATTGTAATGGCATCCGCATAGATAACTTATTCACAGATTCCACTTTGTATACAAATATTGTTCTTTTTGTGTTACTATATGCTGATGACACAGCGCTCTTTGCCGAAATTATGACGACATGCAGAATTTATTAAATATTTTCGACTCTTATTGTACAAAATGGAAACTAAATGTAAATTGTAAAAAAAAACTAAAGTGCTAATTTTCAGTGGTAATAAAAAAGATTATTCCAAAAGGTTCCATTTAGGAAACACAAATCTAGATAATGTAGAAATATACAAATATCTTGGAATTATATTTCATAAATCCAATAAATTCACTAATGCTCGAAAACATCAATATGATCAAGCTCAAAAAGCTATGTATTTTACACTTAGACAAGGAAAACGTTGCCATCTTTCCATTCAATGCCAACTTAAATTATTCGATTGTATGGTTTTACCTATTGCTTTATACAGATGTGAAATTTGGGGTTTTGAAAGTCTGTCCTGCATAGAAAAATTGTATAGCAAATATTTAAAGTTATTATTGCCTGTTAGAAAATCCACCCCATTATATATGTTGTATGGAGAACTATGCTAGATATAACAGTAAAAATAAGAATGATAGGATTTTGGTTTAGGATGATTACTGGGAAGCAGTCCAAGCTATCATTATTAGTGACAGAATGTTATTTGATTATAATACACATTTTTATGATCACAAATGGATAGCTTTTATAAAATCAATTTTAGATAATAGTGGTTGCAATACATATGGTGGTCACATTGTGAGCGTATTAATAGTGCTTCATTGTTGAAAATGTTTATTTCAACAAAACTCATAGATCAATTTTTGCAAACATGGTACAGTCATATTGACACTTCATCGAAAGCATCTTGTTACAAAATATTTAAAAAAGCAGTATAGCATTCGAAAATTATTTAAATTATTAGAAAAAAAACATTGGTGCCCATTGTTACGTTTTAGAGTATCAAACCACAATCTTCCAATAGAGACAGGTAGATGGATACGTAAACCATTACATGATAGATTGTGTTTTTTATTAACGACATCGGAGATTTCCATTATATTTTTACATGCCCATATTTCAACCAATGACTTCAATATATACCGAAGGAATTATTTAATTGTAAAAAACTGGTGTCCTCCGAAAACTTGCAATATAAACATATTATGTCCGGCTCATAGCTTTATTGTATTATTATTGTGTATGCAAACCCAAACCAATTATTTATAATTATATTCCCATGTTCGTTTTATGTAGATATACTTATGTGAATAGTTTTACTCTGTCATCTTGTTAAAAAGTGTGAATTGTTGTATTATATATTGTTCCTCATATGCCGTGGATTACGGCCTGAGAGAAATAAATGTTCAGTTCAGTTCAGGCGGCTTAAATGTAGAGTGTACGGCTGATTGGTTTTACTCCGTATGGAACATATGGCTTCTTGGAAACAATCGGTGACTCCAAATCCAATGGTCCAGTTGCTGAAATATATAAAAGCAAACATGTTAAGTATTTCACATCCATTTGAAGAAGTATATTAGGCTATAACTTAATTACATATTGTTTTATTAATTTAAAGTTTAATTTAATTTCAGGAAAACATTTTTTAACAGGAAACAAAATCAATGTGACTAAACAAAGTATAAAATTAGGGGATAATATCACTGTGTTTCGTTGTTAACTATAAAGATTTATCACAAAATTTGGATTTAGGGACGAGACGAATTTTTTTATAATAAATTGTGATAACTCCTTATAATTAACAACGAAACAGTGATATTATCCCTATTCTAATACTACACCTATTAGGAATATCTGTAAGACATTTTATTGTGTTGTTATTAAAGAAATCCCGTTCTCTTCACATGCCGTCACCGACTTAGAAGCGAACCAAATGGCAAATTTATCAGCATTGTAGTCTGTCTTTTGAACATGATTTATTGTAATACAGGATACACTAAAAGAAATATTTTCGTTGGCTGTTAATTTCTGTTGCAAGACATATGGCTATGATTGAACATTACATTTGTGAGCGGTGTTTCAACCTCGTATTGAATTATTTCGAGGAATTCGCCTGGTTTAATTTTGTACAAAAACCACGTAACGTTGATGGGGTAGGTCTACAAGTTTATAAATAATTGCTAACATATTTTCACTTAAAGTTTATATAAATACATAAAATAATAAGCATTTACTAAAGGGCAAGTATTATTTTCAAAGGTTTTTCAGAATTGTGCGATATTTTAAAGCAGTTAATGTTGTTTAAAAAATCAAATCATGCGCACAGACTTGGGGTGCGTTCTTTTCACCTCTCCTGGACATTTTCCAACTGTTCTGTCCTGGTTGTATCCCCTCTCCAGATATCGTAAGACTTAGCAAAATTATTGGTTTTAAGGGTTTGTAACGTTTTGTATTGAGACACTTACTTGTCTGAACTTTATTGTTACTGAAAATGTTCACGAACTGTGAAGAAAAATCTCACAAATGAACAACAACAAATCGGATGTTGATTGCGCGAACCGTGCACGAGAAAACAAACCGAACCAAAATGATAACGGTCACGTGGTATACCAACGTCTGTGACATTGAAATGGAAATATCCCCTCTAAAAATAGATTAGACCTTGTCTGCTCAACGGTTTTTTCTCAGAGGCCCGTGCCATTTTATGAAATACAAAAAAGAATTTTGTGGTATTACAAAAACCAGGATTACCAGGATTACCAAAAAAAACTTCAGGTGAATGAAAATGTATATTCTAAATAATAAACGGTAAGTAAAGTGCAATTTTATTTGTAAAAAAAATGGGTTTAATAGCGAAAAACAACGCCGTAATGGTTAACAACTAGCCGTAACTAGGGCGTGTCCCTTTAATTAGCGAATACGTGTTGTCTGTATCAAAAGAAATAGGATTGTTGTGGATGTTGTAGTTTTATGTTTGTTGTTGCGAAGGAGTTGGTGTAGAGTTTTTATTTTATTTTATTTTTTGGATATTATTATTATTATTATGAAATTTAAAAAAAAAATCAATTTGTTTTTGGGTTTATAAGTGTGTGTATATTGCATTGTGGGGTTCTTTATTTGTGGGATTATTATTATTATTATTATCATTATTATTATTATTATTATTATTATTATTATTATTATTATTATTATTTCAATCTTACTTTAGTGTTGATTAGGAAGTTGGTTGTTTGGTTTTATGGGAAGGGTGCTTGTGTTGGTTTTATGTTTTGTCATGGGATGACCGAATGCTTAATAACTCGTATAGGAACGGGCGTCTGTTTTTGTTTGTAGGTTATGGGATGACCGAATGATTAATCACTCATATAGGGACGTGCGTGTGTTTTTGTTTGTAGGTTATGGAATGACTGAATGCTTAATAACTCATATAGCCAGTAGAGAATATAAATATGGATTAGTGGGGGAAACCGTACCAATGACAGAATGCAAGGTATGTCGATTAGTCTTTTTCTCTGTCTGTATTTATATGGTTGCTTGTGTGTGTGTGTGTGTGTGTGTGTGTGTGTGTGTGTGTGTGTGTGTGTGTGTGTGTGTGTGTGTGTGTGTGTGTGTGTGTTTATCTCATTCTCTCTGTGCATCCCACGTCTCTCTCTCTCTCTCTCTCTCTCTCTCTCTCTCTCTCTCTCTCTCTCTCTCTCTCTCTCTCTCTCTCAACACACATTGTCTTTAGAACTAACTCTCTCTCTTTACACCGTGCACTTTATATTAACTGGCTTCTTATGCGGGTTTCGTTTTTGGTCCAGATTATAAGACCAGAATCCGATGAAATCCTAAAGAACAACGACAAAGGAGAGGTTTGTGTGAGAGGGCCCCAGGTGATGTTGGGCTACTTGTCTAACCCTGTAGCTACGTCATCGACGATCGACGCTGATGGTTGGCTGCACACAGGTACGCCATCATTTTGTCTGTTTCATTTCTTTTCATTTAGACTCATTTTTGTGTTTTTTCCAGTTAAGTTTCCAACTCAGCTCTCTGGACTGTCTGTCCAGGATAGAGGGTTAGTGGTTAGTGAGAGCGGAGTCGGTCTCGTGGTCTTACACCTATGCACTGAGTTGTTGAACTCGCTATGGGTGGGAGCCGGTACTGGGGTGTGAACCCAGGACCTACCAGCCGTATGCCCGATGGCCTAATCATTACACCACCGTGTCTGGTTCAAATGATATTTTTTATTCACTCAGCCTGGTCTTTGCTTGTAGATCTTAGCAAAGCCAATATTTCTACATCACCAACAGGTCCCCCCCCCCCCCCCCCCCCCCCTTGTTCATAGCAAATTTTTAGTTTTAAAAATATAGTTTCCGTCTCTAGAATCTTCACTCACCACAGCCTAGGTCACCATGAATAAATTTCTGCACACGCGCCTGAAAAACACATCATTCAGAATGCTAAAGCCTACCGCACACGAGAGCTATCAGCTGAGCAAAAAGTTACTTGAGACTTTTTGCTCAGCTAATAGCTCTCGTGTGCGGGCAATTTTGCTGAGTTTTTCGACTCTCGTGGTCGTGAGGAAAATATCTATCGTGTCTGATATTTTTGGCCACCCGTGGCAAAAATCTCACCGTGTACGGGCTACGTGAGCTATGAGCTGAGCTGAGCTGATTTACTAACTGACCAATGAAAACACGAACATTGCGTTAGAGTGACGTCATCGCTGAGTCGCAAGCAAAGTAGCTCAGTACTTAGCCCATCGTGTGCGGTGAAATTGTTCAGAGCTATCAGCTGAGCAAAAAGTCTCAAGTAACTTTTTGCTCAGCTGACAGCTCTCGTCTGCGGTAGGCTTAAAGGTAATCATCTTGGTTTAAATGTGACCATCTTGGTTTAAAGGTAAGTATGTTTTAAAGGTAATTATAATAATCATCATGATTTAAAAGAAATCATCTACATTTAAAAGTAATCTAGTTCATTTAAATGTAATCATGTTCTAAAAGTCATCATCTTGGTTTAAAGGTAATCATCTTGGTTTAAAGGTAACCATCTTGGTTTAAAAGTAATCATCTTGGTTTAAAGGTAACCATCTTGGATTAAAAGTAATCATCTTGGTTTAAAGGTAAACATTGTGATTTAAAGATATCAAACTAATCATCTTGATTTAAAGGTAATCATCATGTTTCGAAGGTAACCACCTTGTGAAGGTAATCATCTTGGTTTAAAGGTAATCATCATGGTTTAAAGGTAATCATCATGTTTCAAAGGTAACCACCTTGTGAAGGTAATCATCTTGGTTTAAAGGTAATCATCATGTTTCAAAGATAACCACCTTGTAACGGTAATCATCTTGGTTTAAAGATAATCATTTTGGTTTAAAGGTAATCATCATGTTTCAAAGGTAACCATCTTGTAACGGTAATCATCTTGGTTTAAAGATAATCATCTTGATTTAAAGATAATCATCTTGGTTTAAAGGTAACCATCTTGGTTTAAAAGTAATCATCTTGGTTTAAAGGTAAACATCGTGATTTAAAGATATCAAACTAATCATCTTGATTTAAAGGTAATTATCATGTTTCAAAGGTAACCACCTTGTAAAGGTAATCATCTTGGTTTAAAGATAATCATCTTGGTTTAAAGGTAATCATCATGTTTCAAAGGTAACCACCTTGTGAAGGTAATCATCTTGGTTTAGAGGTAATCGTCATGTTTCAAAGGTAACCACCTTGTAAAGGTAATCATCTTGGTTTAAAGATAATCATCTTGGTTTAAAGGTAATCATCCTGGTTTAAAGGTAACCATTTTGTTTTAAATGTAATCATCTTGGTTTAAAAGTAATCATCTTGGTTTAAAGGTAACCATCTTGGATTAAAAGTAATCATCTTGGTTTAAAGGTAAACATTGTGATTTAAAGATATCAAACTAATCATCTTGATTTAAAGGTAATCATCATGTTTCAAAGGTAACCACCTTGTAAAGGTAATCATCTTGGTTTAAAGATAATCATCTTGGTTTAAAGGTAATCATCATGTTTCAAAGGTAACCACCTTGTGAAGGTAATCATCTTGGTTTAAAGGTAATCATCATGTTTCAAAGATAACCACCTTGTAACGGTAATCATCTTGGTTTAAAGATAATCATCTTGATTTAAAGGTAATCATCTTGGTTTAAAGGTAACCATCTTGGTTTAAAAGTAATCATCTTGGTTTAAAGATAATCATCTTGGTTTAAAGGTAATCATCTTGGTTTAAAGGTAACCATCTTGGTTTAAAAGTAATCATCTTGGTTTAAAAGTAATCATCTTGGTTTAAAGGTAAACATCGTGATTTAAAGATATCAAACTAATCATCTTGATTTAAAGGTAATTATCATGTTTCAAAGGTAACCACCTTGTAAAGGTAATCATCTTGGTTTAAAGATAATCATCTTGGTTTAAAGGTAACCATTTTGGTTTAAATGTAATCATCTTGGTTTAAAGGTAATCATCTTGGTTCAAAGGTAACCACCTTGTGAAGGTAATCATCTTGGTTTAAAGGTAATCATCATGTTTCAAAGGTAACCACATTGTAAAGGTAATCATCTTGGTTTAATCATCATGTTTCAAAGGTAACCACATTGTAAAGGTAATCATCTTGGTTTAAAGGTAATCATCTTGGTTTAAAGGTAATCATCTTGGTTTAAAGGTAATCATCTTGGTTTAAAGGTAATCATCTTGGTTTAAAGGTAACCATCTTGGTTTAAAGGTAACCATCTTGGTTTAAAAGTAATCATCTTGGTTTAAAGGTAAACATCGTGATTTAAAGATATCAAACTAATCATATTGATTTAAAGGTAATTATCATGTTTCAAAGGTAACCACCTTGTAAAGGTAATCATCTTGGTTTAAAGATAATCATCTTGGTTTAAAGGTAATCATCATGTTTCAAAGGTAACCACCTTGTGAAGGTAATCATCTTGGTTTAGAGGTAATCATCATGTTTCAAATCATCTTGGTTTAGAGGTAATCATCATGTTTCAAAGGTAACCACCTTGTAAAGGTAATCATCTTGGTTTAAAGATAATCATCTTGGTTTAAAGGTAACCATTTTGGTTTAAATGTAATCATCTTGGTTTAAAGGTAGCCATCTTGGTTTAAAGGTAGCCACTTTGGTTTAAAGGTAACCATCTTGGTTTAAAGGTAACCATTTTGGTTTAAAAGTAATCATCTGTTTCAGATGATATCGGTTATATCGACGATGAAGGTTTTCTGTTTATCGTCGACAGGATCAAGGAACTCATCAAATATAAAGCCTTTCAGGTATAACACAAATTCTACACAGACTGGGTAACCACAAATACTATTAATATTTGTTTAGGTGGTACTCTACTAAATATAGCGATCGCCTAATAGATGTTCGGTCTTGGATTGATACCTGGTGGTGGGTTAATTAGGATATATCTCGTTCCAGCCAGTGCACCACAACTGGTATATCGAAAGCCGTGGTATGTCCTGTCCTTCTTGTTGGATAGTGCATGTAAAATGCTACTAATGGAAATATGTAACAGGTGTCCACTCTAAGACTATGTCAGAATATCAAACGTTTGACATCATTAACCAGACCGGCCTCGGTGGCGTCGTGGCAGGCCATCTGTCTACAGGCTGGTAGGTACTGGGTTCGGATCCCAGTCGAGGCATGGGATTTTTAATCCAGATACTGACTCCAAACCCTGAGTGAGTGCTCCGCAAGGCTCAATGGGTAGGTGTAAACCACTTGCACCGACCAGTGATCCATAACTGGTTCAACAAAGGCCATGGTTTGTGCTATCCTGCATGTGGGAAGCGCAAATAAAAGATCCCTTGCTGCTAATCGGAAGAGTAGCCCATGTAGTGGCGACAGCGGGTTTCCTCTCAACATCTGTGTGGTCCTTAACCATATGTCTGACGCCATATAACCGTCTGTCAACTTTTATTTTGAAGTCTATCTTCTACAGTTTTGATTGAATTGTTCTAAAACATGGTACAATGATCCTCAAGGGAACCCTCACAAAGTAATATTTCCGAAATTTTGAATTTTTTGAAGAAATTTTTTTAAAATTTAAATTTAAATTTAAAAGTCTATATTCTCGCAGAGTTTTTTAATGGGATAGTTCTGAAATTGAGTACCATGATTATCTGGAGCAGTCTTCACAAACTAATAGAGAGATATTGTGAATTTATAAATTTTTATTAAATTAAACATTTAAAAACAAATTTAACATTAAAAAGTTAAAGGACTCCTAGAGTTTAAATCGGATAGTTCTGAAACTTGGTACAAGGATTTTCTGTGGCAGTCTTCACAAACTAATACTATAGAGAGATATTTTGAAATGTTTTATTTTCAAATTTAGTATAAACATTCTCTACAGTACATTTCTAAATTAATTAATTTCCCTTTATTTAAAAAAAAAAAAAAAACTTTAAAATTAAAACCTAACAATAAAAAAATTAAGTCTGTCTCCTGATGTTTTTTTTTATTATTCTGTACTTCTGAAGTGTAGAACATCCATTCTGTGTGGCAGCTTCCACCAACTAATAACTTTCTTTAAAAAAAAAAAAATATGAAGTGAATAAAAGATTGACCATGTCTCAAAATAGGTCTCATACAATTTTAATTCGACAATTCTTAAACGTGACACATGGATATTCTGAGGTGGTGTTTACAATGAATTGTCTATTACTGGGGATATTAAATAGCGGAACTCTTTTGGCCAGTAAGCCTCTTGTTTTATGTTATAATTTATAATGTCAGATTTGGCACAAGACTCAAGACTTTTATAATAATTAATATTGTTATCTTTTAATGTAAATATTGACTCGAAAGTTTTATGTCTCAGTTAAATAATGGGGCGGGATATAGCCTAGTGGTAAAGCGTCGGCTCGATGCGCGGTCGGTCTGGGATCGATCCTGGTCGGTGGGCCATTGGGCTATTTCTCGTTCCAGCCAGTGCACCACGACTGGCTTATCAAAGACCGTGGTATGTACTACCCTGTTTGTGAGATGGTGCATATAAACGGTCCCTTGCTGCTAATTGAAAAGAGTAGTCCATGAAGTGGCGACAGCGTCGTTAAATAAAATATGTCCTTCCTTCCAGTTAAATACTGACTCAAGACTTTTATGTCATAACTCATATTTTTAGCTTTTTTCACATGAATATTTACTCAGGATGTTTATGTCATAATTCATACGGTTAGCTTTTTTTTTTACATAAAATTCCTTTTATTTAAGACTTTTATGTTTTAATCAAGCTCGTAGGAACCAGATAAGGATAGGCGACCCTTTTTTCCCACTTCAGGTCAAAAATGATGTTTTTCGCCTTACTCTATGTAAACATAAAAATCGGGCTTGTGCCCCAAACCCCCCCCCCCCCCCCCTCCCCCCTCCCTGGAGACTCTTCTGGAGACTACTTCAGACGTGAATACATGTTCTTAAGGGCTAACATGCCCTATTTGTATATTATGTATTCTATATTAATATATTTGATATATTTATGTTTGAGTACATTGTTTTATTAATCCTCAACTATTATATGTGAAACGTTTGGTAATTTTTTAGGAAACCTGCTACATTTTTCCATTAGCAGCAAGGGATCTTTTTATATCCACTTTCACACAGACAGGACGGCACATGCCTCATCTCATTTTCCACACAGGGGCGGGACGTAGCTCAGTGGTACAGCGCTCGCCTGATGCGCGGTCGATCTAGGATCGATTCCCGTTGGTGGGCCCATTGGGCTACTTCTCATTCCAGCCAGTGCTGCACAACTGGTGTAACAAAGGCCGTGGTATGTACTATCCTGTCTGTGGGATGGTGCATATAAAAGGAATCTAATTAAAATTAGTTCCACTATTACATGTGGATCTAACACCAGCCAGTTGGAGCTCATGCCCACCAATCAAAACCTTACTTGCAGAATCCTGCCAGTGATTTAAAACTAACAACACTGCGTAGTCCCCAATGTCCAGGTAACATTTCGTCTGTAAATAATAATTTAAATATTGACCAATCACACTTCGCCTTTTATAACGTTATTTGGGAGCATACAAATTCTAAAAATATCGGGCGAGTCTATTTTAGTGGCCGCAGTACAGCGAACCATACCAATACGTACGGGGTGGGTTATCAGTCTTCAATTTTACATTAAAAATTATTTATTTATTTATTTAAAAAAAAACTAAATCAGTCTTCAGTTTTACATTACAAATTATTTATTTTATAAAATAAAACATGTTTTAAGGCATTTGTAATTCACACGAAACATGTCGTATACCCTCAGGATAATTCGGAATGTTTTCAAATTATTTTTAAATCACTGGCAGGATTCTGCAAGTAAGGTTTTGATTGGTGGACATGAGCTCCAACTGGCTGGTGTTAGATCCACATGTAATAGTGGAGCTAATTTTAATTAGATTGATATAAAATATCCCTTGCTGCTAATCGAAAAAGAGTAGCCCATGAAGTGGCGTCAGCGGGTTTCCTCTGTCAATATCTGTGTGGTCCTTAACCATATGTGTGACGCCATATAACTGTAAATAAAATGTGTTGAGTGTGTGGTTAAATAAAATATTGCCTTCCTTTCTTCAACGACAGTAGATATTGTTCTTCAGTGAGCTAACATGATAATACCCTGATACCTTTTCCTTACACTTCCTAGTTACTTTAGATTAACTGCTACCCAGCGGTCCTTCCACAAATGCCGTGGTATGTGCTACCCTGTCTGTGAGATGATGCATATAAAAGACCCCTTGCTACTAATGGAAAAAAATGTAGCAGGTTTCCTCTCTAAGACTATATGTAAAAAGTGCTAAATATTTGACATCCTATAGCCGATGATTAATAAATCAATGTGCTCTTGTAGAGTCGTTAAACAAAACAAACTTTAAACTTTTTCCCAAAAACCAAAATAAAACAACCTGGCCTTTCTAAGCGTCATTCAAATTAAGGGTCAGGAAGAGGGGATGGGGGTGGGGCAGATGGGTGGAGTGCACGCCGCCGGGTTTTTTTTACCGACATACAAAACGAATAAAGAATAATAATAAAAGCCTGTTCAAACACCTCTTACCATTTCCGGCGCCAACACCCCCTTGACAAATCCCTGGATCTGAGCCTGCTACGGTTGTAACCCACACTGGAATGCTGCGTCATTTGAACTGAAGAAAAGCGAACAGATCAGATAAAAGCTTGTTTCGTGAGAGAGCCAGCAAAGAAGATTGTGTTGGGTCTTGTGGAACACAAGTAGGCTACATAACTGGTAAAATCTAATTGTGAGAAACCGACTGGCAACTGAATGAATGAATGAATGAATGTTTAACGACACCCCAACACGAAAAATACATCGGCTACTGGGTGTCAAACTATGGTAATGCAAATAAATAAAGTGATGATCAACATCAATATAAAAATTCAAGGTTTAAACAAAAACAGTGTAAAGAACTGTGCAAAAATACAAATACAAATATCACAGAATTTTACGGATACTGAATTTTACTCTAAACTTCAATTTGTGCTGTATTGGCCATTCTCAGAGAGAATGTTACACCCCTGCACCACGGTTAGGTTACAGCACGCGCAGGGGACTGGCAACTGATGCTATTGAGAATGTTGTAGTCATCACCGATGACGCCCATTATTGATTGATAATGACAATATGACAGATTGTTTTTTGCAAGTACATATACATGTAGGTTGTGGTCATTTTCAGATATAAATTGTTTTAATTTTGTTCACGGGCATCGTTTTCAGTTTCATTTTTGATGACCTTGAATAATCAAATGATTTTAGGTCATGACGTTGACCTAAATTACCAAGGTCACTTCAAGAGTATATTAGATACTAAGCTGAGAATATAATACAGAAATATTCATGATCCTATGGGTTGACAAAAATCACTAATTTTGATTTTCATGTTTTATAATTATGACCTTGACCTTGAAAATAATATCAGTACAACACAATTCGTAATATATCTTCCACATTGCTATATCCTTTATCTGGATACCGATGATGATGAGTATGGTGCTTAAATCTAGACAAACATGAAAATCAGTGAAACATGACCTTGAAGGTCATCCGTACCCCCGATTTCGTGGCACCCCTTCTAAATCCAATATGCACCCCATAAGGATCATGTGTGCCAAATTTGGTGCTTAATTTCTTCACGTCAGTATCGTTTTATCTTGAACCATTTCAGTTACAAATGCAAGAGCGGCACAATGTAAAAACAAAATAGTGGTACGGCTCGAGGTTGGCAGACGTTGCGGTTGCGAACAAGCTTCATCATGTCAAGCCAGTCCTTGGAGAGTGGCAGTCATCCTCCAGGCGGTGCAGGAAGGATGAAGTAGTCTTGTGCCGTGCCCGCATCGGCCATACATATTTGACGCATTCATTTATTTCAAAGGACCCTCATCCTCTGTGTGAACATTGTCAGTGTTTACTGACTGTGCGCCACATTTTGGTGGAGTGTGATCATCTCAAGCCGACGATCGAAATGATATATTTGGCAACAGAAATGTTTTGGAATCTTTTAAATTGCATCTATACAAAGTTTTAAGATGTACCTGTTTTTAACTTCCTTTTACTTATATACCCCCCCCCCCCCCCCCCCTCTACTTAACTTGGTTTTATATTATTAATAAATGAGTAAAGATAACATGTATCAAAAACGACCATTTTTGACACCCAGTAGGAGCGAAGCGTAGTTTTGTGCTGGGTGTCATTAAACATTCGAGTCATGAATTCATTCTTTTCAAACGGACCAAATGTATTATTCCATTTTCACAGATCCAACAAAAAAAAAAAAAACAACAAAAAAAACAAAAACGGTCAAAACAATCGGCCGCACCGTCTGCACAAACCCCTTTTATGGTAAAGATAAGGATCTTGTTGTCGACTATTGTTATATACAGCGTTGAAGTTGTAGTACTTACTTGTTACAAACACATAAATGCAATTAAAGCTATATCAATCCCCAGACATGCATTGCCAGGTTAACTATTTACAGTCTTTTCCACATGATGCCATGTTAACTATACGTCTTAGACCTCATGATTGCCAGGTTACGTATACGTCACAGACACATTATTGCCAAACTAGTCATATCGTCGCACGACAACATGATTGCAGTACTTAGCATATAGAGTCACAAATGAGTGTGTTAGATTAACTATACGTCACACAACATGATTGCCAGGTTAAAATACGTCTACAGAGCATGATTGCCAGTTTAATACGTTTTTAGACACATGAGTTGCCAGGTAACTATACGTAACAGACACATGTATTGCTAGGTTAGCTTACATACGTCAAAAACAAAAAATTGCCAGGTTAACTATAAACGTCACAAACAAATGATTGCCAGGTTAACAATAAACGTCACAGATAAATTTTGCCAGGTTTTTCGACTAAACGTTATTTACAGCCTTGTACTTGCCAGCTGACTTACGCGTCACAGACACATGATTGCCAGGTTAACTATACGTCACAGTGTAATCGATTTCCACCGTACTTTTTTTATTGGACGTATGACATTGGTGACCTGGTCATCACCTAGGAGCAGCCAGTCGTATGTGTGTAAACATCTATGTGCTATCAAAAACAACGCATAGTGTTCTCACCAACGGGTGTGTAAAAAAACAAATTGTAGCACTGTGAATGCAACAAAAGCAAGGCACTGATATTTTATTATTATTATTTTTTTATTTTTTTTTATTTTATTATTTTTTTTTTATTAACTTAATTTAATTTAATTTTTATTTTATTATTATTATTATTTTATTATTATCATTATTATTATTATTATTATTATTATTATTATTATTATTATTTAGGCCTGATGGTTATATACGCAACAAAAGCTCTACTGGTCTACCAGTGGAGCTAATTTTAAAGGCATATTATCACAGACCACTGACCTATTTAATGGTCTAACAAATTATTACCTGAACAAAAATAATTTGATTTGTCCCTAAATGTACTTTATTCAACCATTTTCATAACCACCATTCTCCATTTATTAATGACATTTTGTAAAAATAATTCAGTTATGGAAATGGTCCATAATTCAAAAACTAAAATTGCTAAGAGAGATAACATGGATTTCACTCCATCATGGTTCAGTTAAGGTGATGCGATAGCTAGATTTAGTTTCCAACAATTAATGCAATTTTTATTTATTATCAATTTTTAGAGAAATAAGGTCCTTAAATCCGTGACAGTATGCCTTTAATCAGATTGACATCACAGTAACAGTTATTTGGATTTAAGATTATCTAGGTGATAACGAAGTACCCCACAAACACAGTTCCACACCCAGTGCCCTTTATGAATGGTCACTGTATTTTGCAGGGAGGGGTGTGTGTATACTAACGGAAAATTGGCACATAGACCAATTGATCAAATGTAAGGGCATCTCAATTGGGGTGGGGGGGGGGTGTTAATGTGAGGGGGAAGTGGCACTGTGTGTTTAGGATGAATCATAGTCACTTAGTACCCAAGTCATATCGTACCATCCATTTCGTACCATGCTGCCTGGTCATTTCGTACCTTGGTCATTTCGTACCATTGCAAAAAGTCATTTCGTACCCAAGTCATTTCGTACCCTCGTCATTTCGTACCATTGTGAAAAGTCATTTCGTACCCCAGTCATTTCGTACCCTAGTCATTTCGTACCCTAGTCATTTCATTCCAGTATATAGAAAACGAATTGACTATAGCATAAAAGCAGTGGGTTTTGTTTTAAAACTTTATTTTGACAGTTTGAAAACTAGAACACGTTATTGTGCAGCATATCGTTATTGATACCCATAATACCTGTCAACTGTTATTTCCATTTTACCTGACAAGAGCCGTATATGGTATTTACTACTAACTGCCAACTTCGATTTTGTGTGAAATGGCTCCAGATAATTAGTCAAAAACAACAAAACAACATAATGGACCAACAAAATATTATTTATTTATTAGGTCTTCTTTTCAAACTTGCTTATTTGCATCTTATTTGTTTAAGAAATAAACAATAACTGCCATTAAAACACTAACTACCTTACTGATTGCTAAATTAGCCAATTGCTAATGTTTATACAAAGTGGCAATAATTTTTAGTCTTTTGCTGATAAAATATCCCTTAAATTAACCACAAATTTGTAATTTAATGTTATTTTGTAAAAAACATTACCGGGGTGATTGTTATAAATTGTTATACCATGGTACGATATGACTTTCAGTTATGGTACGAAATAACCAAGGTACGAAATGACTAGGGTTCGAAATGACTTTTTGCAATGGTACGAGAAATGACTATGGTACGAAATGACCAAGGTACGAAATGACTTTTTGCAATGGTACGAAATGACCAAGGTACGAAATGACCAGGGTACGAAACGACCAAATTAGGTACGAAATGACCATGGTACGAAGTGACTAGCAACCTTTAGGATAGGTGCCTAAGGTGGGTTCCTTCCCCTCTTGCATTCAATTCAATTCAGTTGACATGTTACGAAATAACAACTGGTATATCAAAGGCCGTGGTATGTCCTATCCTGTCTGTGGGATGGTGCATATAAAAGATGGCGCTACAACAGCTTGCTCTGAATGTGCACGTAAAGTCCTTTTAGCCTAGCTAATCGAAAAGAGTAGCCCATTGAGTGGCGACAGCGGGTTTCCTCTCTCAATATCTGGGTGGTCCTTAATCATATGCCTGGCGCCATATAACCGTATATAAAATGTGCTGAGTGCGTCGTTAAATAAAACATTTCCTTTTGTTACGAAATAAATGATTGTCCGATACCGATATTATCCGATATGTTACGAACAATGTCGAAAATAACCGAAGTTGTTAAGTACGGAACCGGAAGTTGCGTTTTTGTAGACATTTTCATGATGGCCGACAATGATGATTTAACAAATGAACAGACTGAACAATTACTTCAGTATCAGGTTGTTATATTGTTAATGTTGTACATGACACACAACTTATTTAGTTAGATGCATGCTTGTTTTAAATGATGCAAATATTAAATATTTGCCACAAATTAATGATACAATGTTCACAATGTTAACAATTTCTGCCAAAATGAGTTTGTTCGTTTTCATCCAGTAACGTGATTTAGGTCAGCATGATCGTTATTTTGTTTAATGCAAATGAACTGTATGTAAATATGATATTTTACAGCGTATAATTTGGACAATCCCAACCAGTGCTGCCCAACTGGTATATCAAAAGCCAGGCCCACAGTATTAAGGCTGACAATAGTCACTCTTCGCAGCCTTGTTTTGGCATTGTACACAATTAATATATAACATACATGCCTAGCGTAATTTCACTTCAAATCCATATTTCGTAAATGTATTATTTTTAAATTACAATTTTTTTGTGAAACACAGTCACTAGGCTCACGTTTACCGAGCGGATTCTAGCAGCCAATTAAGCTGGCAGACAATTTCAGATGACACGCATGGCGACGTTCTAAATACTGGAATCGTACGCCTCATACACACTGATATGCTAATTATTAGTATTCACTATAACTTAAGAATTTCAGAGTTTAAAAGAGTATCTTTATATAAAAAAACACAAAATCAAAATAACAACCAAGACTCATTTTTATAAGTCTTAAAATTTCTTCGAAAGGCGTATGAGTCCGGTGTTTAGAACATCGCCATGCGTGTCACAATGGAAATAGCTGGCGATCAAAGTATTCACGGTATCTCCAAAGTTGCGAAAATGAAATCTGTTTTATAGATCTGGGGATAATGATAAGTACTCCAAATCAGTGGTTATACAAACCCGACCGATATGACTTTTTTTTTCTTTTTCAAATCAGTTTTTTTTTCGATTTTGTTTTTCATGCACAGTCATGTTTACAATGAGTTCAGGTTCGACTTAGCTACACATTCGCGTTGGTCACTGTCACTAAAAATAGTACTAACATTTTCTTATTAACTGAGGACCTGTTCTATAAGCTTTTACAGAATTTTCAGAATTTTTTTTTTGAGAACAGGTGTGCCACGATAATCAATTAAGTTTTGTTTTCATAAATTAATTGTACATTCAATTTATCACCCAAGATGTAATCATAATGAAGAACCTGACCACTTCCACTGTTTGTATAAACTATAATCGGTCAAAATGGAAACAAAATTATTAATTTTTATTTCTCTTACAAAAAGAAGAATAAAACATCACTACGGGTTGAAACTAGGGTCTGCGACTATAAATCATTATGGAATTAACAGTGTTATTGGTGGGTGAAAATTAAAGGAGGGGGCCACGCAACACTCCACCCTTCAAAAACAACAACAAATCCCATCCTGTTGTTTGTACATAATTTTATAATTTTTTTAGAATCGGGGCTTCTAGATTATGGTAGCCCCACTCCCATGGCTAGTGATATTCAATGTTGGGCTGGTAAATATTGACTGTTGCCATGCCCAATGGCTAGTGATTTTTTTGTGTGTGTCAAATGTTGCAGTTAAGTCTATTTTGTAAATATAAATATCCTGAACCCACCCCAACCCTCAGTGTTAGTATTTTTTTTTTAGCTCTATCTCCCTCTTTAGGTGACATATCTGATTATTACTATTATTTAGTAAAATTGTTTTAACTTAAAAGTAAAGTAAGGCTAGCGGATTTTTAATCGTTGCTAGTAAATTTTTAAAATCACTGATCCCATGGCTAGTGGATTTGAACAAAATTCGAGAAGCTCTGCAGAATTATTTTTTGTATCCCACTGCCCCTTTCCTTTCAGTCCTTTGAATGCCATCTCATTTTTTCCCGATCTGGTAACTACTTCTATTTTTCAACTTCTTTCACTGTCCACCTCCACATCCCAGTCCTTGTCTCTCCAAATGCGACAGATGCTTACTTAATAAATACAAAATGCATTTTCACTATTTCTGTAAATGCACATACCTCTAAGAAATAAATTTTTAGAGATGAACTCTGGTCTATTTTTGTTTTACCGGCTAGTAAAACAAAGTGGACATCCAGCCAATGCACCACAACTGGTGTATATCAAAGGCTGTGGTATGTGCTATTCTGTCTGTGGGATGGTGCATTTAAAAAACCCTTGCTGTTAATCGAAAAGAGTAGCCTTGAAGTGGCGGCATCAGGTTTCCTTTTTCAATATCTGTGTGGTCCTTAACCTTATGTCTGGCACCATATAACCTTAAATACAATGTGTTGAGTGCATTGTTAAAACATTTCCTTCCTTTCGCTTAAGCCGTGGGTTAGGCGAGACTGCAGATCTCAATAATGTGCTGGTTTATCAGAGATAAATGATCTACCATTAAACAAACGTTCCCTTTCTGTTGTAGGATTTGACTGGTATTGATGACATTGCACGATGTCGAGAAGTTTTGCAGAGACACAACTGGGATATCGAGGTGAGCGTACAGGACAGTTAATAGAACTATGTGCATCAGGAACTCGCTAAATTTGCGAATTTTACTAACAATTGGCAAATTTTATTTTAATTTGGAATTATTTAATAACTGACATTTTGTTGGAAAATAGCTATAAGTTTTGTATTTTTGAGATAATTTGCCCAAATTTTCTGATCACCCAGAGTTAGCCCGATAAAGTTATGTTATGGGACAACTGGGGAAACTATACATGTATCATATAATAGCTAGCATATCCAGTGTATTCAAAGTATGTGATATTTTTCATATATACTTTCAGAATTTAATAACTTTGCAAATTAGATGTAAATTAATCAAAGTCAAGGTGCTATGTTTATTGACATTTAAGCAAACATACTACGGCGACACTCTAGAATTGATGTATGCACTAGTTTATTTTTATATAAGGATATCTGACATCATTTCCATTCAAAAGGACACCGCATCACATATTCATATATGTTATTTGAATATTGATCGATGGCTGACTGGCAGGGCTAAAAATTTGTCTTTGTTACGAGAATCCAGGTGGATTCTCATGGAAGCAGTCCACGGGAATCCTCTGATTCTAAACATTTTCAGAGAAGAACTTTACCAACAGTGTTATAGAATTCTGTGTCATATGCTACTAACTGTAGATTAAACTAACTATGGTAACTAACTATGGATTAAAAAAAACAACCCTTACTATTTACTGGAAAGAATAACCAATTTGATAGGAGGGCCATTCCGTGGTAATTATTTAAGCCAGGACGTGACATTCTGACTCTTATGATCTCCTTCACTAAAAATCTTTTTTAAATGAAATTGCGGTTTTATCATTTATAGACTCATTATATATAGTAGTATAAGCATGTCAGGCCTAATTTTGTTTTTGTAAAAAAAAAAGACTTTTGAAGTAAAAAAATAAAATGTGCCAGGATGTGACGAAAATGGTCTTCACTTTTTTAACACTGCAGTAAATTCCAAAACTCTGCTCTCCTGATAGAATGTTTACTTATTGAAATACACTGTTTAATACAATATCCAGTCTATTTCTAAATGCAGTATAGCAATTTACTAAAAAAATATTCTTTATGATTTAACATTTACTTTTTAAAATTTCAGTACAAGCCAGGGCGTGACTTTTTGTCCAGTTCACTTATACAACTAATAAATGATATGTATATCAAATACTACTAATGAAACACTGTTGTTTTAAGTGTTTTTATCATCAAAATAAGTGCATAAAATCCTAATTAATTGAACCATTGTGTAAAAAAAAAAAGTTCTCATACAATATTCATATAAATATACTTTTATAACCAGTGACCATACTGTCAACAACATTGTTTATCCTGATGTTGCTAAGTTTGGTGATTTTTGTCTTACCTTTACAATACATGTACAAACTAAAAAGATGAAGTATAGGTATAACTTTTTTGTTAGCTGCGGCATCAACTTTTGCATTTAGCGCAACATTGATTGTACAAATGTAGCTACATTTCTCATAAATCACATGTCCTGCATCAGTAAAGCTTCATTTATAGTTCTGTCTATGAATGTTCACCTCAGTGCACATCAAAATTTGTTTTTCAACTTTATTATTTTAAAATTTTAATTTAATTTTTTGAAGTTATTTTTTTTTAATGTTTTAAAAACATTTTTAACATGTATTGAGATAGATATCTACATATGCACTATCAGTGACACCGAATAAGTTATGGTAGGCCAGACATTTAATTCTGTAGAATTCTTGTTTGCAATTTACCATACCGGTATATTTTAGAATAAATATATTATTATATTTTGCCTTGTGTTAATATTTTTATGATCATCTGATTTAATTGGAATTCAAAATATGAACCCCAGTCAGTACAGAAATTTTAATTTTTTGACAGTTTCTTCTTTCTGTTTATCATTATCTGATAGGCCAAACTATCAACAATGTATATTAATATAAACTGTTGATGGTTGACAATAGCAAAAATCTCAACGACAATTGGTTTGAATTCCCCCAACCCAAGTTTATCTTCCACATGTAGCTGTCAATTACATCCTTCACTGGAGAAATGTTTGCTTATATATATATATATATATATATATATATTCCAATTCATGTTTGGATACCTGTATCTGCCAGGAACATTTGGTATAAATACAATATTCTTTAAATTGGTGGATTATGAGTAATTCATTGTTTGGTAAAAAAAATAGAAGCATAGAATTAATTGATAATAGTATTTTTGTAACTACATAAATCCATGTTAAATATTCAAACATGCTCCCCCAAACATCCAGTTTCTGCGTTTCCGATTCTTAATGATGAGATCAAAAATACTGAAAATGAAAGTATTTTCTTTTAGGTACACATGCATTATTTAGTCATTTTTGCCAATTTCTTTATATATAGAGATTTAATACATTTTTAATCTTTACTCATTTTAATATGCCATCTTGAATGTCACATCCTGGCTCAAAGTTTGAGGTGGTTATTTTACTAATTTAATACAACAAATCATAATTATACCTTTTATTTATACTTGGAACATTGAGAAGAAGGAGAATTAAAAAGGATTTTTATTTCTGAAAAATAGTTTTTAAATAAAACTAACTTTTATATGTCAAATCAGCCAGGACGTGACATTATATATTTTGAAAAATAATTTAATATACCAATTATGACATGAAAGAAGGCAAAGTAGTATTTTCATATGCAGTATATTTTAGGTATAATGTCCTGATACCTAATTTTTAAATTTGACATAACAGTAATGAAATATTACCAAAAAACAAATGTCACGTCCTGGCTTACAAAAATTATTTTTTCAAATAAAACTGTAAAACCCATAAAACATAAGTAAATTGGCAATAAAAGTATATTTATATGTGCTTAAGGGTGTTAACTTTAAGCTATAATAAAAACTTAGTTTAACAGATCATTTTGAAATTAACCCACACCCATGGACCAAATACCATGGAATAGCCCAGTAACAGTCTATCCAATTTTAAAGCCAAAAAACCCCCCCCCCCCCCCCCCCCCCCCCAGGTTTTTTAGTTGTTGGTTCCATTTTTTCTTTTTTTAGGTGTCTTACCAGCCCTACGATTAATCAGCAAATGTTTCGCTAACATTCACATTGAACTATTTGATTGGTTCCCAATGTAGCCATTTCGTTTACTGTGAACCGCACAAACAAGTCTGGCAAAAGTTTTTTTGCTCGATCTGGCTGGATGCAGCCCTTTACTTTTTGAAGATTGCTTGTTGGTAAACAGCACATGGGATACTTTTGCCGATGTATTTTGCGCATTGGTTCAATGTTTGTATGGATATTACTGAAACACATTTCCACAACCGACAAAAAGATGTATTGATTAAAAAGAGCAGGTGATTCAAGGTTTGGAACATAATATCAGCAAACTAACATAGAAATGTCTGATGTATTACTAAATTTGGGAACACTTAATTACTGTCTATTGTTATTACCTGTATGTAAGAATTAAAAAAAAAAAATTGGTAAGATTTTACTCACTGATTATTCAGTTTAATAAATTTTTGGAAATATTTCACGTGAATCCAACTAGATTTGGATGTTTTATGCTTGCGAGAATCCTGGGGCAAATCGGATTTGGAGATCCACGCAAATTTTTAGCCCTGACTGGAATTAAAGTTGTATATATACAGTTTACAAAAATATGTTGTATTAATCGGCATCTGTACCTAAAGACCATGTCATTTTTTATTCCCAATTGTGGACTAAAAAATCCCCAATCTGAATGTAAATATTCCTTTTGTTTATTATTATATAAAGATATATTTTGAAAACGATATGGAAAACTTGACACGCCTCACCTATAACATTTCATATGACACAAATAGATATATTAATTTGAATATGCTGAGGTGTTAAACGTTTGTTTCTTTATAGACTGCTGTTCAAGACACGTTCAATGAACGTGAAGGGGCTCCACGGGTGTTCAACCAACCAGAACCTCGCCAGCCATCCATGAACCTGGAGCCGTTGGATCAGAGGTAAAGGGTTCCAGAAGAATGTGCAGCCAGGGTCCCATACTGACTTTATTCTGAAATGTAAATTAGAATGGCAAAATAGCCTTTAGGCGAAATCAATGGAACCTTGGTCTTGCCTTCCCAGAATTTATGTTACTAATGGAAAAGAGTTGCTCATGGAATGGTTTGGTTTGGAACTCTATTTAATAAACATGCCCCTATACCTCGAAGCTTTCAGGAAGGTCTGTCTAATTATCTCCTTATCCTTAACCATATGTCCCAACACCTAATGAATCATTTTGTTCAGTATCACATTGCAATTTGCTATATTAATTAGTGTGAGAGATCGCTACACAATTTTAAAACATTAACAGTGGTAGCTAATCAGTTTTCACTCAATTGACTACAATAATATTACTAATCAAAATTTTAAAAACAAAATATTCTCTGATATAACCCTAATTAAAATGTGTGACTGTGCCGGTAAACAAAACATTTTTCTTTCTTTCTTTCCCCAAAATTTAACATATTTCATTAATGCAAAAAACAAACTTAACTGCTTGCATGTTTCAGCTGGGCATCTTAAATTGTTTTTACCACCACTACAGTTTTAAAATAGCATATCCAGAATACAGGGCCGGACGTAGCCCAGTGGTAAAGCACTCACTTGATGCACGGTCAGTTTAGGATTGTGCCGGTGCACTAATTGGGCTATTTCACGTTCTAGCCAGTGCACCACATTTGGTATATCAAAGGCTGTGGTATGTGCTATCCTGTCTGTGGGATGGTGCATATAAAAAATATCTTGCTGCTAATTGAAAAATATACGGGTTTCCTCTTTAAGACTGTATTACTAAATATTTGAATTACTAAATGTTTGACATCCAGTAACTGATGATTAATAAATCAATGTGCTCTAGTGGTGTCATTAAACAAACTAAACAAACTCTAGAACACAGAACCACATGGTTTGCTCCTACCTGAAGCTTCTGACCCTTTTCATATAAAATCATCTTTCCATACATGACCTGACCTGACCTCTGATCAATGTAGAGCAGTGGTAAAGCGTTTGTCTGATGCGCGATCAGTCTGGGATCGATCCCTGTCGGTGGGCCCATTGGGCTGTTTCTTGTGCCAGCCAGTGATCCCTGTCGGTGGGCCCATTGGGCTGTTTCTTGTGCCAGCCAGTGATCCCTGTCGGTGGGCCCATTGGGCTGTTTCTTGTGCCAGCCAGTGATCCCTGTCGGTGGGCCCATTGGGCTGTTTCTTGTGCCAGCCAGTGATCCCTGTCGGTGGGCCCATTGGGCTGTTTCTTGTGCCAGCCAGTGCTTCACAACTGCTGTAACAAAGGCTGTGGTATGTGCTATCCCATATATGTGAGATTGTACATAAAAAAAAAAAATTCACTTGATGATAATTGAAAAGAGTAGCCTCTTTTATTATTTGTGTGTTCCTTAACCATATATGACTGGAAATAAAATATGTTGTGCATCATCAATTAAAATATACCTCATTGTCTTCCACATGTCCAGCCCTCTACATTGCGACTGATTTGGGGGTTTTAATTTGGCGACTAAAACATTTCATGCTAAGTGTATCTATACTACTTGTCAGGGCTTCTAGATTATGGTAGCCCCACTCCCATGGCTAGTGATATTAAATTTTGGGCTAGTAAATAACTACTATTACCATGCCCGACGGCTAGTGAATTTTTTGTGTTAAATGTTGCAGTTACGTCTGCATGTATTTTGTGAATATGAATATCATGCGCCAGCCCCAACGTTAGTGTTTTTAAGCTTTATCTCCCTCTTTGGGTGACATATCTGATTATTACTATTATTTAGTAAAGTTTTAGTTTTAACTTAAAAGTAAAGTAGGGCTACTAGTAAATTTTTTTAATCACTGATCCCATGGCTAGTGGATTTTAAATACATTCTAGAAGCCCTGTACTTGTGCACCAATACTATACTGTAGATGTTACATATAGTAGTGAAGTAATTGTCGTGGGTTTTCTTTTCAGAGTGTTCACAATAGGAAGACGCCCACCCCATGGGCTGGTACAGTGAGGGTATTACCTGTAGACGTGAAGTAATTGTCGTGGGTTTTCTTTTCAGAGTGTTCACAATAGGAAGACGCCCACCCCATGGGCTGGTACAGTGAGGGTATTACCTGTAGACGTGAAGTAATTGTCGTGGGTTTTCTTTTCAGAGTGTTCACAATAGGAAGACGCCCACCCCATGGGCTGGTACAGTGAGGGTATTACCTGTAGACGTGAAGTAATTGTCGTGGGTTTTCTTTTCAGAGTGTTCACAATAGGAAGACGCCCACCCATGGGCTGGTACAGTGAGGGTATTACCTGTAGACGTGAAGTAATTGTCGTGGGTTTTCTTTTCAGAGTGTTCACAATAGGAAGACGCCCACCCCATGGGCTGGTACAGTGGGGGTATTACCTGTAGACGTGAAGTAATTGTCATGTATTTTCGTTTCAGAGTGTTCACAATAGGAAGACGCCCACTCCATGGGCTGGTACAGTGGGGGTATTACCTGTAGACGTGAAGTAATTGTCGTGGGTTTTCTTTTCAGAGTGTTCACAATAGGAAGACGCCCACCCCATGGGCTGGTACAGTGGGGGTATTACCTGTAGACGTGAAGTAATTGTCGTGGGTTTTCTTTTCAGAGTGTTCACAATAGGAAGACGCCCACCCCATGGGCTGGTACAGTGGGGGTATTACCTGTAGACGTGAAGTAATTGTCATGTATTTTCGTTTCAGAGTGTTCACAATAGGAAGACGCCCACTCCATGGGCTGGTACAGTGGGGGTATTACCTGTAGACGTGAAGTAATTGTCATGTATTTTCGTTTCAGAGTGTTCACAATAGGAAGACGCCCACTCCATGGGCTGGTACAGTGAGGGTATTACCTGTAGACGTGAAGTAATTGTCGTGGGTTTTCTTTTCAGAGTGTTCACAATAGGAAGACGCCCACCCCATGGGCTGGTACAGTGGGGGTATTACCTGTAGACGTGAAGTAATTGTCATGTATTTTCGTTTCAGAGTGTTCACAATAGGAAGACGCCCACTCCATGGGCTGGTACAGTGGGGGTATTACCTGTAGACGTGAAGTAATTGTCGTGTATTTTCGTTTCAGAGTGTTCACAATAGGAAGATGCCCACCCCATGGGCTGGTACAGTGAGGGTATTACCTGTAGACGTGAAGTAATTGTCGTGTATTTTCGTTTCAGAGTGTTCACAATAGGAAGATGCCCACCCCAAGGGCTGGCACAGTGGGGGTATTACCTGCTTCTCTTCCCATATGAATACTGTACATATTACAGTAAAGTAATTATCGTGTATTTTTGTTTCAGAGTGTTCACAATAGGAAGACGCCAGCCCCAGGGGCTGGTACAGTGGGGGTATTACCTGCTTCTGTTCCCGTTCAGATTCGTTTATATCACAGTCTGGGACATTCTCAGATTTTTCTGTAAGTAACTAAATTACGGCTTCTAAAATTTTTCCATGCCAAATGCAGTCTGACTGTCATAGATTAATTTTTCACTGGAATCTATCAGTACTGCTGATTACAGCTACAAATTTTAATACTGTCTAATATTCTTGTCAGTACATTAGAGTTTAATTGTGTGGGGTTTTTTTGGTTGCCAAATCAGAATTAAACTGCATGTGGATAAATATATTGATAATACATTTGGCAAAGAAATCACTTGAGAATTAACTTGTGTAATGAGCCCTAGTACCACACTTAGAAGTTAGATTGTTCTCCCATTAACAGAAGGGTGCAATAAATCTCGAAATGCATACTTTTTAACCCACCCCTCAACATTCCTTATCACCTCGTACAACGTCACTTACGGGCGTGGTACAAGTCAGTTACCAAATAAACTCGTGGTAGATGTATCCATTGCACACTTTCCATGTTTTGATTGACAGCATATACACCCTTATGCTGCCGCATTTGGGACTTTCAGTTGTCAATCAAAACATCGAAAGTGCAGTAACTATGTATACCACGAGTAAGTAGCTTTTTCTCACTGGATAGAGCCTCAGAATTAACATGTAGCTGTTAACTAAATATGCTGGGGTGTTCTTTGCTTTTAAGGGAGTTCTGGGGTCTAATTCACAAAAGTCGCTTTGGCTCTGCTAGACAACAAAGCATCCTCTTTGCAAGTCTCTTTGCATTGCATAAAATTGAGAGAGTTTAGTGAATTAGACACCTGGTTGTTGATTCAGTTTACTTAGGGATGTCAGTGTCTGGTGCTTTCAGTTCAAGCATTTATTGTTCTGTTGTCGGTTTTTCAGATCGATTGATACGCCCTGATCCAAGGAGGAGTGAGTGTTTACTTTTAAATAATTAATTAATAATTAAAGTAATCTATTACAGTTTAATGGCATGCCAATGGTCTAGCTGTAGCAGTGCAAGTTTGTTCATTTCTCTATGAACATGAAAATGATGTCAAGGGAACATCACATCTGATTGTTTTGGTAGTTAATGGTCAAGAACTGAAAAAGAAATTAAAAATAAAATTTGAATGTTGTGGTGATTTTTATTTAAAGATATGTTTCAAATTTAATTAAAAGAATTGTCTGTCTGTTTTAGGTACACTGGGTTATGAAAAAAATCTTTACGTCCTTGGTTAAAAAACCCAAAAACATGTTTGGTCTACATGTAATTGTCAGTTTATGAAATCAGTTAAACTTAGAGTAAGAATGCTATAAAAAATAGTTTTTTGTTTTTTTTAAATTGCATTAAAGGGACAGAGCCTAGTTTTTAAACACTAAGGCATATTGTTTTACCTAGACTAGTTTTTAAACACTAAGGCATATTGTTTTACCTAGACTAGTTTTTAAACACTAAGGCATATTGTTTTACCTAGACTAGTTTTTAAACACTAAGGCATATTGTTTTACCTAGACTAGTTTCAATCTGTAAAAAATGGACACTAAGTTTGGTTAGTTTACAAACCGGTAAGAAATTTGGATACAAGAGAGTGAAACAAGAGTGTGATTTTGAAATACCCTTAAAAAACCCTCCATAACCATTACTTCTCAGAAGCACATGCGTTTTTTAAAATATAAAAAATGCATTTTATATACCAGGATGAACAGATAACCTTTGAGTGGCTGTACGGAAATGGATAATCTAAGGAATAAAATATAAGTAATGTTTGATTTCAGTGATCATAAACTGCTCTAATTGTAAAAAAAAAAAATGCCTTGGAGTTTGAAAACAGTGTCTAATTTTACTGCTTAGGTCTTGCTGTCATTTGTCATATAAAGTTAATGCTGAGTTACTATCATAGCCAAAGTTATCATAACATCTGTGCTGTTCGCTATTTCACCAATTACCTGCAGTGTTCGAGATTAAAATTTTGGGGCAGTATCCCAGTTGGATACTAACATTTCAAAATCTGGTATCCCACCTGAGAATTTAGTATTATATGGTATCCCGGTGGCATATTGGGGTCTTGAAGTCTGGTATCCAAAATTAAATTCTGGTATCCCCGGGATATCGGGATACTGTTAATCTCGAACACTGACCTGGTACTTCAAAATTAGAAACAGAATTGAAAAAGAAAGAATATAAGTTGTTCATGTGTTAGTGTATACATTTATCAAGTCTTTAAAGGGACATTCCTGAGTTTGCTGCAATTTTTAAGATGTTATTGACTAACAGAGACTTTTTAACGATTGTAATTACATATCAAATATATTTTTCTGCATAATATATTAGTGGTTGTATAGTAAACGTGTTTCTGATCGTTCTAATATTTGTACTAGGTTAAATTTCATTTTATTTCCTAAAATATTTGTTTTCGTACTTATTTCTTATTTGAAGAGAAAATCTAGTTTGGGATTCTTACAAATATTAAGACGACCAGAAACACATTTAATATACAGACATTGACATTCTAAACAAGAAAATATATATAATATGTAAGTTTAATCGTAGAAATATTTTATTAGTCGGAAACATCTTACAATGCAGCAAACTCAGGAATGTCCCTTTAACTAAAATCATACTTTCCGTAATCAATATTAAAAAGACAGGGAACCAAAAACAAATGTTTTTTTTTTTTTTTTAAGTAGTAATTCAGGGCTTCTAGATTATGGTAGCCGCACTCCCATGACTAGTGATATTCAATGTTGGGCTAGTAAATAACTAATATTGCCATGCCCGACGGCTAGTGAAAACAAAATAATCAAGGTCAAATGTTGCCTGCACCCACCCCAACACCCCAGTGTTAGTGTTTTTAAGCTTTATCTCCCTTTTTAGGTGACATATCTGATTATTAATATTATTTAGTAAAATTGCATTAACTTAAAGAAGGGCTAGTGAATGTTTCAAATCATTGATCCCATGGCTAGTGGATTTTATAAAAATTCTAGAAGCGCTGGGTAATTAAAAAGAGAATTGTCTTTTTAAATGGTATTTAAAATGTGGCTCAAATAGAGTTGATACAACTTCTTGAGCATTCTAGTAGCACTCGTGATTATGAATAACGTAGTTAGAATATTAAATGGCTCTATTTTCAATCCCTGCAATTAAAAAAATGTCCATGGCATAACCACATTGACAACATGGGGGAAAAAATCAAATATACTCCACAGCAAAAAATATACCACAGATAATTAAAAACTCCACAGCAATCTTCACGTCATTGCTGATTGCCGTGGGCAATTGCAGGGGTTGCATTTTAACGTCATGTTATTCTACAGATGTGACGGATCCTCTTGGTGATGTGATGAAGTTTATTCGCAGCTTTGAGGAGAAATACGGCTCTGATCACCCTGTCTTCTATCACGGAACTTACAGTCAGGTGAGAGTTATTATTATGGCTGTCCCTGACATAAATAAAAATATTAATAATAATTTGTCACTATCCATTGTTGTAATTAATTTACCATTATTTGCTCTGTCTCTCTCTCTCTCTCTCTCTCTCTCTCTCTCTCTCTCTCTCTCTCTCTCTCTCTCTCTCTCTCTCTCTGTCTCTGTCTCTGTCTCTGTCTCTGTAAATGCCCCAACTAGGTTGTTATGTATTTGAAATCTTGTGAAATTCAACACTGCATTTAATGAACTTTGACAATTTTTAAACAGCAGTTTTCTTATAATCTTTCTTTATAACAATGAATCCATTAATGTTCGTGATTTTAAGGTACAGTAGAATCTCATTGGCTCCAACGCCCAACGGTCGAACCTATCAGTATTCTCGAACCAAGAACAGAGTCCCAATTTTTCTCTGTAACAGACACTTTTTTGCGAGGTTTGTACAATTGATTTTTGTGTTACAGAAGCACCTGACAATGGCTGAATGCATGGTTCGAACTACCCAATGGGTCGAACAGACTTTGATGCACCGACAGTGTTCGAGCCAATGAAATTCTACTGTACATAATTTTACCCTTCGTACCCACCACTCACACTCACTCACACACAAACACACTCTCACTCTATCTCTCTCTCTCTCTCTCTCTCTCTCTCTCTCTCTCTCTCTCTCTCTCTCTCTCTCTCTCTCTCTCTCTCTCTCTCTCTCTCTCTCTCTCTCTCTGTGACTACCCTAGTTTTGCACAATATGTGAGTACTTTTTTTTTTTACAGGTACCCCATACATGTTTCAAGCACAAGGCTACCTGACAAAGTGGTACTAGATGAAATAAAATTGCATAAATTTTTTGCTCAGATGAAACTAGGTTATTTTTTAAAACCAACGCACACTCACATTTATCACCAATCACAGGACTTGTGGTGTTCACTTCTCTGTCAAAAGTTGGGTGCACCTCGAACTTTGACCCAGCTGGAACTTATTTGGTTTAGTACTACCATAAGCACCCAATGACAATTTACCAGCTCCAGGCTTTGATGTTGTGTGGTATTTTCTCTTTATTTAGGCTTTAAATGATGCAAAGCGCGAGTTGAAGTTTCTGTTGGTCTATCTCCATGGCGACGACCATGAGGATACAGATGAGTTTTGCAGGTAACATTTTTCTTGACTTTCATAATCATTGGATGGTAATCATGTGATATAAACAGAAACAAATGTGCCGCTCGGGCAATACAAGAATCCGGTCACTCGTTTTGTAAAATCAGTACAACTCACAAGCTCATATAATAATCTTTATATATTTTAAAGTATATTTTAAACTTTTAGTATTAGAATTATGGATTGTCTGTTATTTCTTTTACATTCATCGGGGTATCAAAAAAAAAAAATCATCTGCAAACTGTGTGAATCGGCAAAGCCGTTTTTCACAAATGTTTGCAGATTAGTTTATTTTTTCATACCCAGATGAACGTAAAATAAATAACAGACAATCCTTATAATTCAATAAAACTCAGTTGCTAATAATAACACAAAAAATTCATACTTTATTTTAAATTATTTTTGATCCGTAAACAATAAAACTCATTAAGACAGCTTGCCCATATAAAATAACGTCATCAGATATAAGGTTCCCTGATGACGTAATTTTTACATTCATCGAGAAATTAACAGACTCCCGATGCTATGTCTGGACCAATGGGATGACGTTATATTGTAACGGAAATTTAATTATGACATGCTAACTGATTTTCAGAACTTAAAATAGCGGCATCTGAAAATGAATAGCACATTTTAGACCTAGAAGGTGCAATAGAAATTTGCCTGCTGAAACCACCTGAAAGAATAGCAGGCAATTTTTCAAGAGACCGATGCATCTCATGAAGAACAATTTTAACATCCCGTACAATGGCAGAGATCACATTTTGATGGAAACTTTATTGTTGTCGTATTGTTGACTTGTACTAACATCCGTATACGTTCACAGCTAACCCTCAAATTGTAGTTAGACACATAGTAATTAAACGATGTGCTGGGGTGTTGTTAAACACATTACTTTGTTCCTTTTCTCAACAGCTGGTAATCCATGAAAGTATACTGAACAGCTAAAAAGTGCATTTATTTTTAATATGTCAAATATCCCCCCCCCCCCCCCTCCCAAAATGATAACCCTATTGAATATGGAATTATTTAAAAAGTATGAGGAGTAACTTTGATAATTCACACCCATTACTACCGATCTTCAGTGAAAACTTTAGGCCAATATGTCAAATATTGTCAAAATTGCAAGTAAAAAAAAATATGATGCTAGACAAAGAGAGCAATAAGTCCAATAAGTGTCGCATTTGTTGACTACATGTATGGTCCTAAAATTGTCACTGAAGATAGCAAATACCCATGTAGTAATAGATGTTAGTATGAAATAGCAAAGTTACAATCCCCATACTTCAAAAAAAAAAAAAATACAATTCCA
Organism: Gigantopelta aegis; assembly: GCF_016097555.1. Taxonomy (NCBI): domain Eukaryota; kingdom Metazoa; phylum Mollusca; class Gastropoda; order Neomphalida; family Peltospiridae; genus Gigantopelta; species Gigantopelta aegis. The sequence continues at coordinate 13,193,208 of NC_054705.1, forward strand.
TATTCAGTAGAGTTATCGTTGTTTTCATGATAAAATTTATTTAGTAAATAGACTGTTAAAATGGGTTTAAAATGTTCATAAGACACTGATAATTTTAAGAGTCCCCAAAACTAATTGCATTCATAAAGAATAGTTTAAAATAAATTAAACAAATTTTTTTCTTTTTTGTTCACTATATTAAGCATTCTGTTCTTTACAGGAAAACGTTATGCAGTGAGCGAATGTATGACTTTGTGGCATCCAGAGTATTGTTTTGGGCATGCAGCACAAACAGTCCAGAAGGCTATAGAGGTAAACTAAATCATACAGTTCACGACCCAACTGTTAAAACAACTGGTAACTAACAGTCCAGAAGGCTACAGAGGTAAACTAAATCATACAGTTCACGACCCAACTGTTAAAACAACTGGTAACTAACAGTCCAGAAGGCTACAGAGGTAAACTAAATCATACAGTTCACGACCCAACTGTTAAAACAACTGGTAACTAACAGTCCAGAAGGCTACAGAGGTAAACTAAATCATACAGTTCACGACCCAACTGTTAAAACAACTGGTAACTAACAGTCCAGAAGGCTACAGAGGTAAACTAAATCATACAGTTCACGACCCAACTGTTAAAACAACTGGTAACTAACAGTCCAGAAGGCTACAGAGGTAAACTAAATCATACAGTTCACGACCCAACTGTTAAAACAACTGGTAACTAACAGATGGTTTGTAAAAGTCTCCAGGGCCGGGACATAACCCAGTGGTAAAGCACTCATCTGATGTGCAATCGATCTAGGATCGATCCCCATCAGTGGACCCCATTGGACTATTTATCATTCCAGCCTTTGCTCCACAACTGGTGTAACAAAGCCTAGGGTATGTACTATCCTGTCTATGACATCTTTAACATTCCTTGCTTGTAATAAAAAAAGAGTAGCCCATTGTGTGGCGGAAGCAAGGTTTGCTCTCACTATCTGTGTAGTTCTTTACCATATATGTGATGCCATACAGCACTTTAGATGGCATCAAAGTTGAGGCGATAAACGTTGTGCTAAAAATACATGTGCCCAAAATAATCATACCCAAATTAAGTACGAACCAGCTGACCTCAAAACCTCTGAAATGTTACATTTAACTGGATTAAAATAACTTGAAATGCATTTCTGAATATTGATAACTCTACACATGGGTGTCAATCTGGCTTTAAAAGTGTGTGGGGGGGGGAGACGTGTTAGTGTGTGTGTGCTAAATAAAAAGGGGGGGGGGGGGGGGACATTTATATAGATTGTCCCCCAGCGTTGAAAAGTGTCCACCACCGATCCACCACCGATCGACGCCCATGACTCTACAGCAGCTGTTAATGACAGTACTGAACTAAAATGACCTTTCTGCATCTCAGAAATGACATCCTTGTTGTGCCCAAATTAGTGAGATTTAAAGCTGCATTTAAAATGTGTTGAATGTGTTGTTAAACAAGATATGTCTTCCTTTTCTTCCCGAAAGTCTGTAATTACCTCAGCTGAAAAAAAGAAAGAAATGTTTTATTTAATGATGCACTCAACACATTTTATTTATGGTTATATGACGTCAGACATAATGGTTAAGGACCATACAGATATTGAGAGAGGAAACCCGCTGTCACCACTTCATGGGCTACTCTTTTTGATTAGCAACAAGGGATCTTTTATATGCACCATCCTACAGACAGGATAGTACATACTACGATCTTTGATATGCCAGTCGTGGTGCACTGACTGGAATGAGAAATAACCCAGTGGGCCCACCGACGGGGATCGATCTTAAACCGACTGCGCAGCAAGCGAGCGCTTTACCACTGGGCTACGTCCGGCCCCTATCTCAGCTGAAGTCAATAATGTAGAAACAGAAATAACACAACAAAATCTAGAACTCTCTGTTGTTGGTTTGGCCGGATGAAATCCTGTTGTTAGTTTACTTGATTGTTGGTGTGTGGACTGTACAGTATTGATTTTATGACAGACAGTGAAAAATGTTGATACTCCCATAGTTAACTGTACATCGAACCCAATCTAATTAAAATTAGCTCCACTATTACAATGTGGATCTAACAGCAGCCAGTTGGAGCTCATGTCCACCAATCAAACCTTACTTGCAGAATCATGCCAGAGATTTGAAAATAATTTGAAAATATTCTGAATTATCCTGAGGGTATACGATATGTTTCATGTGAATTACGAATGCCTTATTTAGACCAGTAGAACTAATTTTAATCAGATTGCTAACAACACTGCGTAGTCTCCAATGTCCAGGTAACATTTCGTCTGTAAATAATAATTTAAATATTGAACAATCACACTTCGCTTTTTATAATGTTATTTGGGAGCATACAAATTCTAAAAATATCGGGTGAGTCTATTTTAGTGGCCGCAGTACAGCGAACCATACCAATACGTACGTGATGGGTCATCAGTCTTCAATTTTACATTAAAAATTATTTATTTATTTATAAAAAACCCCCAACTAAATCAGTCTTCAGTTTTACATTACAAATGATTTATTTTATAAAATAAAACATGTTTTACGGCATTCGTAATTGACATAAACATGTCGTATACCCTCAGGATAATTCGAAATATTTTCAAATTATTTTTAAATCACTGGCATGATTCTGCAAGTAAGGTTTTGATTGGTGGACATGAGCTCCATATGTAAAAGTGGAACTAATTTTAATTAGATTGCATCGAACCAACAGTAGAGCTGGGGCGTAGTGAAACTATTCAATATTGACACCAGTCTATATTTAATCAAATATTTTCCCCACAGAATTGGTGTAATTATTTCAGATATAGTGTTTCTGTGTGCAAGATTCTGATCTCTCAAACCAGTCTTTGTGGTGTTATAAATAAAATATGAATACATCAGCAGTGTTCGAGATTAATTTTTTTGGCCAGTATCCCAGTTGGAAAGAAATGTTTTATTTAACGACGCACTCAACACATTTTATTTACGGTTATATGGCGTCAGACATACGGTTACGGACCACACAGTTTGAGAGGAAACCCGCTGTCGCCACTACATGGGCTACTCTTCCGATTAGCAGCAAGGGATCTTTTATTTGTGCTTCCCACAGGCAGGATAGCACAAACCATGGCCTTTGTTGAACCAGTTATGGATCACTGGTCGGTGCAAGTGGTTTACACCTACCCATTGAGCCTTGCGGAGCACTCATTCAGGGTTTGGAGTCGGTATCTGGATTAAAAATCCCATGCCTCGACTGGGATCCGAACCCAGTACCTACCAGCCTGTAGACCGATGGCCTGCCACGACGCCACCGAGGCCGGTATATCCCAGTTGGATACTAACATTTGAAAATCTGGTATCCCACCTGAGAATTTAGTATTATATGGCATCCCGGTGGGATACTGGGTTCTTGAAGTCTGGTATCCAAAATTAAATTCTGGTATCCCCGGGATATCAGGATGCTGTTAATCTTGAACACTGATCAGGGGTTGAAATGTAGTTTTTTTACCACTATTCCAAAGGAATAGTGAATTTAAAAAAACACTTTTCCGTCTAAAAATGTACTATCCCTTCAATTATTAATGTACCACTAGTTTTCCTGACTGTGCAACCTTCGCCCTGTACAACATTGCGTAACGAACAATTGTTTATATACCAGTCTACGCATTACTGCGTACTAGTTGGAATTACAAACGATCTCACTCCAAACATTAGTCTCGATCAAAAAGACGTTTATTTTGTACCGGTATGTGCATGAGAAAGGTCTTAATAGTGCGAGGATTTGTTCTGCAGAAAAATGTAGCTGAAGAAAAAGTAAGCAGAATAGTCGCAGGCGATTTTCAGTATTCCATGCTTTATTTTCACTTTCATGACGGAATAATGGAAGAATTGTTTTACTATTCTGTTTCGAAATTTACTATTTGCGGAATAGCATAAAATTCTACCCCTGTACATATGGGAACTTTACACATTTTAGTTCCATTTCATGTTTGTTGCACCATATTTTAAAATATTGGACATCGTACACCGACTACAACATCATTTTTCTGTTTCAGTGTCTCAAGCGTTGCGTGAAAACACGTATCCATTTCTAGCGTTGGTCGTCTTGCGAGATAACCGCATGACTGTCGTGGCAAAGATTGAAGGACTCATAGGTAAGTGGTTTGGAAAATGTTTTATATGTTGATACTCTCATAGTTAACTGTTGGTCGTCTTGCGAGATAACCGCATGACTGTCGTGGCAAAAATTGAAGGACTCATAGGCAAGTGGTTTGGAAAATTATCTTGTATCAGCTTGAAATTGTCCTGTGTAATTCTTTAGTAGTATCATGTTTTATTACCCACATGGTTAAAAATATTTTGGTACATATCAGTTGTCCAGTGTTTAAGCCAGTTTAGGACCAATAGGCATTTTGGTAATTCTTTGCAATATTAAAGACCATGGTATGTGAGGTTTTACCTGTCAGAAAGTGCACATAATGTAGCAGGTTTCTTCTGAAATTTTTGTCATATTTATCAAATGTTTGGCATCCAGTAGTCAATGGTTAATAAATCAATGTGCTCTAGTGTGCTCTAATAACTTTTAAATTTTAATTCATAATTAGTGAACTTTAGTTTAAAATTTGAGACCATGATGTTTTTATTCAGTAAATCTACTAATTTTTCTGTTTCTTTTCAACTGAACCTGATTTCAAACAAGTGGGATTTTCCTCCATGTTAGTAGACTTTCTGTAGATTTTTATTAACTTCATTTACTTTGTTTCTCATTTATTTCAGTAGATACAGGAGATCTAGTGACAAGACTGGAGAACATTATGCGAGACAATGAAGGTTCTTTGATAGCAGCCAGAGCTGACAGGTAGCAATGTATATTGTCTGTTTTTTATATGATAGAAGGTGTTGTTGTTTTATGTTTAATCTGGAGCGGGGGCGTAGCCCAGTGGTAAAGCCCATGCTTGAGCCTTAAAACTACATGTACCTATAGGTAGTACTAAACCAAATAACTTCCGGCTGGGTCAAAGTTCGAGGTGCACCCAACTTTTGATAGAGAAGTGAACACCACAAGTCCTGTGATTGGTTATAAATGTGAGTGTGTTGGTTGTAAAAAAAATTAGTTTCATCTGGGCTAAAAATGTATGCAATTTTATTTCATCTAGTACCACTGTGTCAAGTAGCCTTGTGCTTGGAACATGTATGGGGTACCTGTAAAAAAAAGTACTCATATTTTGTGCGGAACTAGGGTAGTCATAGACGGTACCCGTTATCTCAGAAATGAGCAGCTTGACACACACTTTTTTGTGATTCACTTTAAGGGTGAGGGGTGGTAGTATTTATATCCGTGGCGTTTATGTAGATTGATACGTTGCAGGTAGGAGTTTTAGCCACATATGTTACTATTGTCGTCTATGGGATTTGATTTGGTAGTATACACCCTTTAACCTTAGTTTAATTGATTCTGTTATGTTTCAAAGAAACCAGTGCTCCATAACTGGTGTATCAAAGGCTGTGGTATGTGTTGTCCTGCCTGTGTGAAAGTGCATATAAAAGATCCCTTGCTTCTAATGGGAAAAATGTAGGAGGTTTTTTTCTAAGACGTCATGACAGAATTACCAAATGTTTGACATCAAATAGCCGCTGACGACGATTATATCGATGTGTTTTTGCCGTTTTGAAAACAAAATGTTCACTTTTTAAACTTTGTTTCAGAGAAGAAAGGAGCTTTAATCAAACCCTCAGGCTGCAGCAAGATGAGGCATATTTAGAGTCGCTAAAGGCCGACCAGGAAAAGGTATGTTATGTTGTAGGGATTAATGTGCACATTCAGAGCAAGCTGTTTTAGCGGACGTCTGTCATGGGGACAGGTGCTGGCCAAGCGGCTCCTCCGTCCAGGACAGGAAAACGGTTGGGGTGGGTGGAAGAAGGGACTGCCTGCACTGGCAGGTGCAAGAGAGCACCAGTAGCCTAACCGGGGTCAGTAGCTGGCGGATCGGGAAAAAAAAGGTAATGAATGTTCTCCCTTTTATAGGTTACTTCCTATAACAGCATGTTTTAAAACTATTTTGTTGCCTCACCTTTACAAGATATACATGTAGGTATTGTCTTTTCCATAGCAGTGGCAGTTTTGCGTTTAGGTCAGTTTCTCACAAACTATACGCCCTAGGTCAGTAAAACATTTGTATGGTTTATAGTGGCACCTATAGATGTTCATCACAGTGAACACAGTCACATTTGTTTTGGTTCAGTACACATTAATATGTTGCTTATAATTATTATAGCTGTGATGTTTCAGTATATATATATATACGTGTATATATATATATATATATATATATATATATATATATATATATATATATATATATATACACATACACATACACATACACATACACATACACATACACATACACATACACATACACACACACACACACACACATATATATATTAATATACATATATATATATTATATAGTGATTTCCCTAGAAATTAGGCAAGGCATGGTAGACCAAACACTTTTGAGGCATTTTCGGGGCACATTTTTTTCATTAAAAATACACAAAAATTAATTGAAATAAAAGATATAAAAGGCATATTTTATTAATTAATAATACCTTTTTGGGTGTTTTATAAAGTCAGTTATAAAATTAATTACTGAAAAAGGCTTGTTTAATCTCAAGGCAGCATGGTGCTGATTGAGGCAAGATGGTGCTAGACTATTGAGACATGGTGCTGCACCATGCTAAAAAAAGCTAGGGAAAACACTAATATATATACAGACAGACAGACAGACACACACATATATATATATATATATTTTGTGTGTTAAAGGAACGAAAGAAAAGGGAAGAGCGTGAAAAACAAGAGGTTTTGGAACAGAGAGTTCGAGATGAAGAATATGAAAGATTACGTCTTATGGAGGTTGGTATCCCAGAATGCACTTCTACGATTAACGAGACAGTCCCCTACCTGTCGAACTGGAGGGGACTGTACGTTTTGTCTCTGTCTGTCTGTCCGTCTGTCTGACATATAGTTTCCGGACTTTTGTTTCACAATGCCTCAAGACAGTGAGCTGAAAGTTTGTGTGTAACTTTATCACAGAGATCAAGTTTGACTTTTCATGGCTCATTTGTGACAGAGTTCTGATCCTTGAACTTAAGAGATATGCAAAAATGTGTTCTAGACTTTTTCTTGCAGTCTCCGAAAATATGGAGCTGAAATATGTGTGTAGGTTTATCTTGTACAGTAACAGATCCAAGTTTAATTTTCACAGGGCTATCTCTGCCATTCGCCAAATTGATGTTTTGTTGGAAAATAACTGAGTTTTGCATTTGTGTTTAGATAATTTTGCAAAAAATTTTGCTCACCCAGAGCTAGCACTGTTTTATGTCCATTTTGTTCACATGGTTATTGCCCAGTCTGTTTTCCAGACATTTTGTTCACATGGTTATTGCCCAGTCTGTTTTCCAGACATTTTGTTCACATGGTTATTGCCCAGTCTGTTTTCCAGACATTTTGTTCACATGGTTATTGCCCAGTCTGTTTTCCAGACATTTTTGTTTTTCTTTTGCAATGCCTCAAAATATTGAGCTCAAATATGTGTATACAGTAGCTTTATCATGTACTGTAACAGATCAAGTTTAACTTTCATAGTGATTTACCGTCACAGAGTTTTGGCCCTTGAACTTAGAAGGTAACAAATTTTGTTCAGGCCCAGTAGGGACATGTTTTGGTTTAGCAATTTAGAGGGGCCAAAAAACATCCCAGTGTATTGTTTGTGCAATTAAGGGGCGGGACGTAGCCCAATTGTAAAGTGTTCACTTGATGCGTGGTTGGTTTTTGGTGTTGGATCGATCCTCGTCGGTGAGCCATTTGGGCTATTTCTTGTTCCAGCCAGTGCACCAAGACTGGTGTATCAAAAGCCGTGGTATTTGCTATCCTGTCTGTGGGGTGGCGCATATAAAATATGAATAGTTACTAATGGAAAAATGTAGCGGGCAGGGCTCGAAAGTCGCCAACAAATATGGTGGCCCCCCAAAAATAATAATGGATGTTGGCAAATTATGATAAGCGAACCATGAACCACGAGCAAGATTTATATATGCAACACATTTATTAATAGTGGCTCATACAATGTATGTTATAGCTCTAAAGAAGATCGACGAAATAATATTATTTTCTGATATTTAAATCATCCAAACGGGACATTGGTCACATTTGGCGACCTGGCCACAGGCCGCTTCGAGCCCTAGTAGCAGGTTTCTTCTCTAAGACTATATGTCAAAATTACCACGTTTGACATCCAGAAGCCGATTATTAGTAAATCAATGTGCTTTAGTGGTGTCGTTAAACAAAACAAACTTTAACGTTGTTGTTTTGTTTGACCAGGAGCGTGAAAACCGGAAGCATGACCTGATGAGAGAGATACCGGATGAGCCAGCACCGGATGACCCGGACGCAATACGAATCATGTTGAAGGTCCCCAGTGGGATCAGACTGGAGAGGAGGTTCCTAAAGTCTCAGTCACTCAAGGTCGGTGGTGACAATAAGCCATTATTGCCCTGTGATGAGATCGATGCTGGGCTGTCTCAGGCACTCGCCAAATTCACCAGTTGCAAGTTTTAAAAACAGTTCGGCAAATTTTATGTTAATTTGGCAGAACATTTTTTTTTTTTTTAAATAACCTGGTTTGTGCAATTTTGTAATTTTATGAATAAATTGGGCGAAACGATTTGCTCACCTTGAGTTAGCCTTGCTATTTGATGTTTTATGGAGCAAAAAAATAAATATATTGCCAGCGGCCACGGTTGATATTTATTTTTTGCACTCTATAAAAAAAACAAATTGCACTGATATTGGTCTCATCACAGTGCCATAATTGTTTTATTACTTCAATCATTTAATATAACATATACACAAACTAGGCCTATATACAAACAGTTGAGAACTATGCTGTCTAGCAAACAAGCAAGAGGATTCGTCACAAGTGTTTTTTAATGTGGAAAATATCAACCAAGTCTACGTTAATACTGATACTTATACACGAGTAGCGAATTCTATTTATCCTATAACACTTCTAAAATAACATTTGAATTAAGTTTTTAGTAAATCACAGTATAAAGTCGCCACCATCGATAATATGACGTCATCATGATTAACACAAATTAGTTTGACGTCACACATTTTAACTAAGTCTTTGAAAAAGTTACACTCAGGTATACAGGTCTTGTTGGTTTGTAAATAACTGACCCATCCACAGCAACATATTACCTAGAGACCTTGTAAATTTGCATACCATTAGTAACAAGGTTAATACATATACAGAACTTCACATACGTTGTTTTCACTTCCTATTTATTGCACAAGTTTATTTTGCACAAGAATATATATACCATGAGACCGCGTAGAGGTTGAGTGGTATGTACTTTCGAAAAACAAACGAATGCAATAAATAGGAAGCAAAAACAACATATGTGAAGTTCTGTATTTATTACATACCTTCTTTTATGTTTTACAAAAATGGTTTTTAGTTTAACATCATAACAACACTTTCTTAAATCTATGATCAAAACTCCTTTCATGGATTTGCTCAGCGTTCAGAATCATGATCTGCAGCAGCCGTGTGTAATGTTTCAAATACGATGCGAGTCATTTGTAAATCATATATGACATCAGTAAATAAAAGGCGTTAACTGCAGTAAAAATAAAAAGGGAATTCCCCTTTTAAAAGTTCCAGTCCAGATTGCATATATGTGCAATACAAAATAAATTTATCACATTTTTTAAAATGTCTTTATCACTATAGTAAGATTGAATAGGTATGTAATAAACTAAATTATCACATGGGTTTATGACATAGATTTCATGGATAAGTTATAGGATAAATTGCACTATGACATCATACATGAAACATGACATCATCTGTAAGTATTTACTGGCCAATGATAAGAGGATTCCCCGTTTTACACCAAAGCTGTCATGATTTATGGGTTTGCAAAACCACAGAGAAGTCGAATATGATCTCAAACTGAAAGAGAAACGCACATGGCATAAAATTAAGCAATCAGAAGGCATGTAGAGTATGCTTGAGTTACTCAAGAAGTCTTGTGCACCTAAGATTTGGTTAAAGTATGTGATGTCAAACTATGTTTGTGCCAGTTGTGATGATGTGATATTACCGATAAAGGCAACTTTAGAACTGTAATTTACTAAATATCGAATTAAAATGTCATAGGATAAATAGAATTTGCCACTCATGTTTTTTTAAATGTAAAACATCAACCTCGTCTAGTTAATGAGGATTTGTTCCGGCAAAGCGACAACAAATACCATCTTTCACATGCAATAGCCGATGATTACTAAATAAATGTACTCTAGTGGTATCGTTAAACAAAACCAACGTTTAACTTTTTACAAAATAAAAAGATGAGATATAGATATTACTTTTATGTTTGGGGTGGCTACGATCTCAACTTTTGTGTTAACTTAAAAGTTTCACGTTCAGTTCAGTTTCTCACAAACTATAAGCCCTAGGACAATGAAACTTGGTTTATAGTTGCATCTATGGATGTTCAAGGGGCGAGACGTAGTCCAGTGGTAAAGCGCTCGCTTGATGTGCGGTTGGTTTGGGATCGATCCCCATCGGTGGGCCCATTTCTCGCTCCAGCCAGTGAACCACGACTGGTAAATCAAAGGCCATGGTATGTGCTATCCTGTCTATGGGATGGTACATATAAAAAATCCCTTGCTGCTAATCGAAAAGAGCAAACCATTTCCTACTATGAATGTTTATCACAGCGGACTGAAAAGGTTTATCGTAAGCGAGACGTTTAATTCTACAGAATGTTTTTTTGATAATTTCTTTTTCCAGCATTTTACTGAACTTAATGGTTGTTGTTTTGTTTTTTTCTTTTCAGTATTTATACTACTATGTGTTCTGCCACAAAGAATGTCCAGACAATTTTTCAGTTGTTTCCAACTACCCGCGGAGAACTTTAGAATGTGAACCCACCGACTCTTGTCCCGAACCTATGACATTCGAAAAGGCCGGTCTTGGAAAGTCAGAAATGCTTTTTATTCACGACCACGAGGCATAACGTCTGCTCTAGAAGGATTGGATTAAGTGTTGCTGCCTTGAAAATTGGTTCTAGAAGAATGGTATACGTGATTTCATCATCAGTGGTGGAAAGATTGCTTTTATGCACAAAAAAAGATGGAAGTGTTCTGTTGCAGACAAAAAAAGAAGAAGAAAGACTTGAAAACGAAAACTTGTTTGTGGTGTGAGGTGGGGTTGGATGGGGTTAGGATCGAAACCCCAAAATGTAATGGTATACCTTTGAAATGTTACAAAATGGGTGCAAAGACAGCAGCTTTGAGCAACTTTGATGCACAGAGAGAAAATTATAAGAAAAGTGAATTACCTCATGGTAGTTGGAAACCTAGACGCTGTGTTGAGTACATTTGTTTTTCTTCTTCCACAATACCACACGGAAAAGAAGTAACATCGTTTGACTAATGAGGACTGGAAAGTTGTGGATTCATTACCCTCTTGTTTGTGTTTCGTCTTCTCTGTTCATATCTGAATGGTTTTATGTAACAGGGGAAGGGGTGTAGGTTCTTACATGTACATGTTTTTTTTTTTTATCTATTAAAGGTATTTCGCCCTTGATAAAATTTGTGAAATATTTCTATAAAATAACAAGTTTCTTGTTTAAGTATTTACTATGCATTTCTGAATGCACCTTCAGATGTCTCCTTGTAAACATGCAGCTGTAAAACGTTTTGAGGCCTGTACTGGTGCACACTATAAAACAGGCACACGCTGTAAAGTGGCCATCCTCCTACAGAATGAGCTGGAACCATACACAGTGAAACTCCTCTGAACCGGACACCCTGTAAAGTGGCCATCCTCCTACAGAATGAGCTGGAACCATACACAGTGAAACTCCTCTGAACTGGACACCCTTGGGACCAATAAAAATGTCCGATATTAAGAGGGAGCCGGTTTAGAGAGGTTAAGTTCTGTACTGGTTTTTAACCTTCTGACTACTGCAGGCGAGATATCTCGCCCGACGTCACGTCAGTCGATATACTGTACACTGTATACAGTGCATTCCCCAATTCATATTTCCCGCCGTTTTGCACACGACACTCACCGGAAACGGAAATATAATTAAAGAAAAAAGATTTTTTTTCAAAATGGTGGGGTTTTTTCAGTTGAAAATACCTTGAAATTTTGAGTTCAAAAAGTGGTTTTCGGCAAGTATTTTCGCTTGACAACAATGGCGGCACGTCGCGGTAATTTTCAGGGATCGATAGCTGATTGTAACAGCTAATTTGATAATAAATTTGATCGTTTTACCAACAACGAAAATTACCAAATATTGCAATATGAATCGTAGTTCGGGTTTTTTAAGTAAACACAACTTTTTCGATTTTTTGCCTAATTTTAATCACCATTAACCGATCTAAAATAATAAAAATTACAAAAAAAGACACGAAAATAATACTTACCAATTCATATATGAACTTTATTTCATGTATTTATGAAACATTTAAGTGAATATATGTGAGTAAAAATTATAAACGTGTACCCACTCAACGTGGTTTTTGTTAAAAATTAATCCAGTAGTCTAAAGGTTAAAAAGCGACTCTGTAAAATGTCCGGTTTTGAGGGAAGTCCGTTTTACAGAGGGTCCGGTCTTGAGACGTTTCACTGTATATCATGGTCAGGATCAGCTCTTCCCTGACAGTGAGTCATGGCAGCATAACCTCATGACTATCAAAACATCTTTTGGAATCAGTCTTGTGTACAGATACGGTATTAAAAATCCTTATGGCAAATTTGTAATCATCATGTATGTTACAGCTTTTATTAAACATTTAACAACTTTTATATTGTATTACTGGCGAGTGTATTTACATGTAACATCATTCATGTTTTGGGGGAGGGGGAGTGGTAGGAACCTTCCTTTTAAAGGTGAGGGACCTTTAATTCCATACTGGCAAAAGATGTTCAGATGTTTCTTAACATCTGTCTTAAACATCTCAACATCTGTCTTTATATGGAGTGAGTTATTAACAGCACAAAGAGTAAACTCCAAGGCTTTCTATTTGGTTGTTATCATTAAAGGTGCTTTATCTTTTATGACATATTTCTTGCAATTACTTATGGTTTCATGTGCAATATTTCTTCCAGTTACTTACGGTTTCCTGTTTGGTGCATCTATGATCAGGTATTTTCTCTTTAAAACTAGTCAACAGGGGCTCGAAATATATAGTGGCATGCTAAAACTAAAAATATACCAAACAAATTGCATATAATGTTTCAAAAGGCAGATGTATGCAGAATTACCTACTCTGCTATTGTATTTTAGTTTGTTAATACTCTAAACTGCATGTATATATCTCAGAGGTCCTAATTTTCCATATAGTTCCAAACCAGTGATAGAAATAAAACAAAATTGTTAATTAATCCACCGGACAAGTACATCTAGATATGTACTTGTCAGCCAATGTTTTCACTTATCCAAATAAATGGTTTATTTCATCAAACAATGAAACTGCATTGAACATCTTTTCTTGTCCATAGGACAACTATTTAAGGGACATACCCTAGTTTCAACCTGTGAAAATTAACACTAAGTTTAATTAATCTACAAACCAGTAATACATTTGGATAAATTTACAATTGAGTGAAACATTAGTCTGTGACTTTGAAATGGTGAAATACCCTCTAAAAATAGACTAAAACTTGACTCCATAACTGTTATTTCTCAGACGCACATGCATTTTTTAAAATATGAGAAATGCATTTTGTGATATTAAAAGCACCAGGATGACCAAAAGCACTTCGAATGTAGGGAAACTGATAATCTAAACCATAAAATCTGTAAAGTATGATTTCAGTTACAAAAACGGCTATGATAGTAAAAAAAATATGCCATAGTGTTTAAAACCTAGGGTATGTCTCTTTAAGGTAAAATATTGTTTGTCCAAACACATTTTCATGCCAGGACATATGGACAAATGCTTGTTTCAAATGCTGCAAAGCTTTCCCTCACCCCATGCTGTCTTATTTTTAGCAGGATATTTTTTTTTTCTTAGCATGACATCAGGACTTTAGAATTTTTATAAAGATCAGTGATTTAAAACATTTATTAGCCATGATTAAAAATTCACTAGCCCTACTTTACTTTAAGTTAATAAAGGTTTACTAAATAATAGTAATAATCAGATATGTCACCTAAAGAGGGAGATAGAGCTTAAAAACACTAACGTTGGGGTTGGGGCAGGATATTCGTATTTACGAAATAGACTTAACTGCAACATTTGACCAAAACAATTCACTAGCAGTTGGGCATGGAAATAGTAGTTATTTACTAGCCCAACATTGAATATCACTAGCCATGGGAGTGGGGCTACCATAATGTAGAAGCCCTGTTTGGCATGGCAATAGTAGTTATTTACTAGCCCAACATTGAATATCACAGCCATGGGAGTGGGGCTACCATAATCTAGAAGCCCTGTCTGGCATGGCAATAGTAGTTATTTACTAGCCCAACATTGAATATCACTAGCCATGGGAGTGGGGCTACCATAATGTAGAAGCCCTGTCTGGCATGGCAATAGTAGTTATTTACTAGCCCAACATTGAATATCACTAGCCATGGGAGTGTGTCTACCATAATCTAGAAGCCCTGTCTGGCATGGCAATAGTAGTTATTTACTAGCCCAACATTGAATATCACTAGCCATGGGAGTGGGGCTACCATAATCTAGAAGCCCTGTCTGGCATGGCAATAGTAGTTATTTACTAGCCCAACACTGAATATCACTAGCCATGGAGTGGGGCTACCATAATGTAGAAGCCCTGTCTGGCATGGCAATAGTAGTTATTTACTAGCCCAACATTGAATATCACTAGCCATGGGAGTGGGGCTACCATAATCTAGAAGCCCTGTCTGGCATGGCAGTAGTAGTTATTTACTAGCTCAACATTGAATATCACTAGCCATGGGAGTGGGGCTACCATAATGTAGAAGCCCTGTCTGGCATGGCAATAGTAGTTATTTACTAGCCCAACATTGAATATCACTAGCCATGGGAGTGGGGCTACCATAATCTAGAAGCCCTGTCTGGCATGGCAGTAGTAGTTATTTACTAGCTCAACATTGAATATCACTAGCCATGGGAGTGGGGCTACCATAATCTAGAAGCCCTGTCTGGCATGGCAATAGTAGTTATTTACTAGCCCAACATTGAATATCACTAGCCATGGGAGTGGGGCTACTATAATGTAGAAGCTCTGTCTGGCATGGCAATAGTAGTTATTTACTAGCCCAACATTGAATATCACTTGCAATGGGAGTGGGGCTACCATAATCTAGAAGCCCTGTGACATATTTCTTTTGGTCTTCTATTTTTAAAAAAATCCTACATATATTTGACATCCTGTTACTAGCCCTGGTCTAGCATTTTATTGAAGTTTGAAACAGTGGGAGGTCAAATGTTTCAGATTAGTAGGTTACCATCTTGATCACATGCTTAAAATATACAATATATTAGTAATTCATTCCATACTTATTGCTGTGTTTATAATCCAACTAAGGTTCAAACATGCTGTCCTGGGTACACACCTCAGCTATCTGGGCTGTCTGTACAGGACAGAGGGTTAGTGGTTAGTGAGAGAAAACGGTGCAGTGGCCTTACACCTACCCATTGAGTCCTTAAACTTGCTCCGGGTGGGAGCCGGTACCAAGAAGTGAACCCATTACCTATCGGCCTCTGATGGCTTAACCACTATTTTATTTCAATTTATTTCTGTGCTTATATCCAATTAAGGTTCAAGCACGCTGTCCTGGGCACACATCTCAGCTCTCTGGGCTGTCTCTCTCCAGGACAGTGGGTTAGATGCTAATTGTTAGTGGTTAGTGAGAGAGAAGAGGGTGTAGTGGCCTTACACCTATCCACTGGGTCGTTAAAACTCGCTCTGGGTGGGAGCCAGTACCGGGCTGTGAACCTTGTACCTACCAGCCATATGTCCGATGGCTTAACGACGATGCCACCGAGGCCGGTCTTAACCACTATACCATTGTAATTTATTTTATACTGTGTAGCCATTTGCAACAGTGAATGAAATAGCTTCTCAGTTGTTTGATGCACATTATACTTGTTTGTTTGTAGTGACAATTATTATCTTTCAAATCCATCTTATGATTGCCTTATCCTTGTAAGGACAAACATAACAAATTAAAATATTAAAATAGGCTGGTGTTGGCTTATTTAACTATACTGATGTCTAAAAGAAACAATACCAAGACTCTTGAGAGACTAGAGCGGGACGTAGTTCAGTGGTACAGCGCTCACCTGATGCACGATCGATCTAGGATCGATTCCTGTCGGTGGGCCTATTAGCCCATGAAGTGACGATAGCGGGTTTCCTCTATATATATCTGTGTGGTCCTTAACCATATACCTGACGCTATACAACCGTAACAAAGGCTGTGGTACAATGTATTTACTATCATGTCTGTGGGATGGTGCCTATAAAACATCCCTTGCTGCTAATCGAAAAGAGTAGCCCATGAAGTGGCGACAGCGGGTTTCTCCTCTATATATGTGTGGTCCTTAACCATATGTCTGGCGCCATATAACCATAACAAAGGCTGTGGTACAATGTATTTACTATCATGTTTGTAGGATGGTGCATATATAAAAGATCCCCTTCTGCTAATCGAAAAGAGTAGCCCATGACGTGACGACAGTGCATCGTTAAATAAAACATTTCTTTCTTGAGAGACTATATACATGAGAATAGCCTTTTTGGCATGTTGTGAACAACATTTCATTCCATAAAAGCACAAGCATACATGTATTTAACCAGCAATTCATTCTCTTTATCTAAATTATAAAGGATGTAAACCAATTTTTCTTGGTATGGTTTCTTTTGGATGTCTGTATAGACTAGAAAATCAAAATGTGAATTTAACGGAACCTATTTGATTATAATATTGCTTATTTGTACCGTATGTGGAATGTGTGTGAGAGTGCATGCGTGTGTGTGAAACTGAATGTGTAGAAAGAGTCTGCTACAGGTTTTGTACCGTATGCGTGTGTGTGAAACTGAATGTGTAGAAAGACGTCTGCTACAGGTTTTGTTTAACGACACCACTAGACCACATTGATTTATTAATCGTCGGTTTTTGGATGTCAAACATTTGGTAATTTTGACATATATAGTCTTAGAGAGGAAACCCGCTACATTGTTTCAAGGGATATTTTATATGCACCATCCCACATACTATGGCTTTGATATACCATTCATGGTGAACTGGTTGGAACAAGAAAACCCCCAATGGATCCACAAACGGGGATTGATCCAAAACTGACCATACATCAAGCGAGCGATTTAAACTTGGCTACGTCCCGCCATAGATGTACGGGCTTCCATGGGGGTGTTATGGAGGAGGCTGATGTTTGTCCATATTAAACAAAAATGCCCGAATCTGGATAACAAGTTTTTGATATTGGCATTACTGGCAAACAGCAAAATGAGGCGGCTTATGTTTCCCGCCCCTAGAAATAAACCTGTTGTAATTTTGTAATGGTTGAAATTCCATTTTGAATGAGGGTTATGGTTATTTGTTTAAAATATGAGATGGCAGCCAAATGCATCTAAAAGCATGAGAATACTGTTCTGCGTCTACAGGGCTAACTGTTATTGGCAGTAAATGTTAAGGTAAAGTAAAGTTTGTTTTATTTAACGACACCACTAGAGCACATTGATTTTGTTATCTTATCGGCTATTGGACGTCAAACATATGAACATTCTGACGTGTGTTTTTTTTTAGAGGAAACCTGTCGCCACTCTTTTACGACAGGCAGCAAGATATCTTTTATTTGCGCTTCCCACAGGCAGGATAGTACAAACCATGGCCTTTGTTGAACCAGTTATGGATCACTGGTCGGTGCAAGTGGTTTACACCTACCCATTGAGCCTTGCGGAGCACTCACTCAGGGTTTGGAGTCGGTATCTGGATTAAAAATCACATGCCTCGACTGGGATCCAAACCCAGTACCTACCAGCCTGTAGACCGATGGCTATCCACGACGCCACCGAGGCCGGTCCTTAAGATAGAGATGAATTTTACACAAGAAATTGCATTTCAGGACAGCTACTTTTGCTGCTGCTGGTTTTGCTGCTGATACTGCTGGGAAGGTTTATTTTTACTTGCACACTACGCTACTTTAGCTATGGATATTGGGGTAAAAAACATGTCGAGTAAATTCATTGATTGTATTCGATGTATTCTAACGGCAGTCGTGCATAATTGTGGGGACCATCCAAATTACACTGATCACCTGTTGCATAAGTTTTAGATGTGCACAAATTGCTGACATATATTTGGTATATATAAAGGTTGAGTAGTGTATGTTGGGTATTCAGGGTAGCATTGAACCATTGGACAATATTACACACTTAAGGCATACCAAAACCTCTGTATACATGGTACATTTTTAAAGTGTAAATGTCCTTATATATGAGTGTGGTATATATGTCCTAAAATCTAAAATAAATTAATTAAACTGCTGTTTAAACTTCGTACATGAAATGTTAAATTTCAAAGTAACCTACCTATACAGGCCCCGCCCTGCAGGTTATATAGGCTGTTTGTACAATGGTAAAGGGGGGCTGCTTGAAAAAAATTGTAACATAATAAATAAATAAATAAATAAATAAATAAGCAAATAAATAAATAAAAACAAATAAATAAACTATAATTAAATTAATTTAAAAAATAATAATAGAAAAAAATATATATTCCTCACTTGAGAAACGAACGGTATAAATTCTACCCTTTAGTCACAGACGCTAACGACTGAGCTAATTAACAGATGTCAAAAAAACTTGTTATTTAAGCCATATAATAATATGCGCGACGAAGTAGGTCAATCTGGAAGCGTTGACCTTTGTGAATGCATTGGCGCTATCAGACAGCGCGGGACGAGAATTCCTGTTTACACCTATTTAAATCATTTCGTATTTCTGTTACACTTTGAGAATGTAAATTCTAGAAAGTAAAGTTTTTTTTATTTAACGACGCCACTAAAGCACATTGATTTTTTTTATCTTATCATCGGCTATTGGACGTCAAATATATGGTCATTCTGACACAGTTTTTTTAGAAGAAACCCGCTGTCGCCACATAGGCTACTCTTTTACGACAGGCAGCAAGGGATCTTTTATTTGCGCTTCCCACAGGCAGGATAGCACAAACCATGGCCTTTGTTGAACTGGTCGGTGCAAGTGGTTTACACCTACCCATTGAGCCTTGCGGAGCACTCACTCAGGGTTTGGAGTCGGGATGTGGATTAAAAATCTCATGCCTCGACTGGGATCCGAACCCAGTACCTACCAGCCTGTAGACCGATGGCCTAACCACTACGCCACCGAGGCCGGTGTAAATTCTAGAAGTTCCGTAGAGTATTTTATTTTTCGACTGCCAACAAAACATGATACCACCACAGTTATAACCATTAAACATTCAGCGCGGTAAAATTAAACACACTACCTCGAGTCCTTAGAAGTGGTAGGTTTTGTTTAACGACACCACTAGAGCACCTTGATTTATTAATCATCGGCTATTGGATGTCAAACATGATTTTGACAGTTTTAAAGAGGAAACTCGCTACATTTTCTCATTAGTAGCAAGGGACCCTACACTTTCCCACAGACCACATACCACGGCCTTTGTCCAGTTGTGGTGCACAGGTTGGAACAAGGAAAAACCCAACCAGTTGAACGGATCCTCCGAGATGGTTCAATCCTGCGACGTAAGCACCTGAAGCGAGCACTCAACCGACAGAGCTCACGGGCGTTGCTAAGTAGGATGGGACCAATCTAACTAGGTCAGGGCCGAGTCAGTAGGTCAGCTCTAAGTAGGTCAGGGCCGAGTCAGTAGGTCAGTCTAAGTAGGTCAGGGCCGGGTCAGTAGGACGAGGTCATGGAAAGTAGATCATGAAACCCGGTAGGCCTCCATACTACTGAAAGCTTGTATGTCGATGCACACGATCCTAGTTTTGATGCTAGACGTGCAAAGCTTTCTCTGCAGTAAATATATTGGTGCCAAAACATCCTGCACATAATGCAAACCACCGACAATTGTATTCGATCTTGTACATCTGAAGTAATATCGTACAGATGCAGTTATTTATAAACAACATTTCATGGAGATCCAAGAGAGATACCGTGATTACGCTTCTGTTTCACAGACGGTTCACAGGATGGAAATTCTGTGGTTTCTTCTACAGTCTTTCCGATAGACACAGGGGCGGGACTTAGTCCAGTGGTAAAGCGTTTGCTTGATGCGCGGTCGGTCTGGGATCGATCCCCGTCGGTGGACCCATTGGCCTATTTCTCGTTCCAGCCAGGGCTTCACAACTGGTGTAACAAAGGCCGTGGTATGTACTATCCTACCTGTGGAATGGTGCATATGGTTGTAAGTCATTAACTGGTCACCCTGAAAAGGTGGAGCCGTTGCAGTTTTTCTAAAACACCCGTTTTTAAATGTTGCTACAGCCCATAATAATGATTTTGGTATCGGAAGAAAGGGAAATCTGTCTAGTTTAATGTTGAAAAAAAAAAAAAAAAAAAAAAAAACCCAGGAAGAAAAACTATAAAATAATTTGTGAGTTATGTAGAAAAATATGAATTAAGTCAGTGTGGGAGCATGCAGGCGGAGGGGGTGGTGGTGACGGAGGAAGTGGTAGTGGCTGTATGCATTTATAACTACAGGCATTCTATTGGTGTTAAACAGCTTTAGTTTCAGGTTTTACCACTAGATGTCAGTTAATAGCTACAGAAGACAATGGTGGGGAGGTAATTATACATGTCAAGGTAATTTTCTTTAAGCCATGCAGCTCCAAGCCTTTGTCTTGAAATTTTAATGACGAATTTGCTCATTCTTACCATTACTCAATGGTAAATGATTACTCATGATACATGATAATACTTATGATATATCAGTTAGTGAAAGGGTAATTAAAGTAATTGACTATTCTGTTTTGTCAAGAAGCCACGGTGTTCCAAATCCAATGCAGTTAGCTAGACAAGACATATCATATGGTCATTTCACCGTATTTCAGTTGGATGAAGTCCCAACAATGGTTGTTATGTTTTATACTCATGTAGAAAGTGGAAACACATTAATGTACTAACTTCATTCATAAAGAATCTGATATAATATCTCTCATTTTGGTAGTCGGATGTCGGTCAAATATTCATTTTCTTAATTGACCAGTAGGTGGCAGGACAATGTCACTCAACATGTGAAGATGTCTAATTGCAGAGTGATTCAGCCACATCTTCTACAGGATAAATATTTTTGTGGGATTAGCATTCACATTTTATTAGAAGATATTGCATCTAAATTCAATTATATATTTCATTTCAGGTTTATTTCAATGATATGAGATGGCTTCTTCATCTGTGCTGATATGCCGTACTTGCGGAGACACATTTTCACACAGATGATATGTTTTCTTGAATAAAGAGTCAAACAAAATGTTTCCCATGCGTTTTACTGAATCTTTAGGGTGTCATAAACACCAGTGGTTGAAATTCAAACAAAGAAACTGGGAAGTTGTCACATTTTTTAGGATAATCTCTTCTAAATGGACATTTTAAAAGATTTTGGTGAGAAAAATTAATTGAAATTCCAGTCATAGTTCTAGGATGGAACAAACAGTTCAGACCCACGTTTTTGTACAGATATTTAGATAATTTTCTCAGGATCATTTTGCCACAAACATTATTGAAATCAGATGGATATTATTGTGTCTAAGGCCAATTATGTCAGGGTAGGTATGATCTGAGAAAATGCCAAAAGCGTGTGCAGTGTAATTCATTTTGTATTAAATTTGTTAATAAATTTTTTTAATATCTTTGCTAATTGATGGAATTTTTTATTTCTGTTTTTAGTTTTCTGACCACTAGTGTCCTAGGTATTCATACCAAGAATAGTGAAAAAGTTGTCATGTTTACCCTGTAACGCAAATTAGGACCAGTTAGTGATTCACGACCATATAATCGAAAAGAGTAACCCATGAAGTGGCGACAGCGGGTTTCCTCTCTCTATATCTGTGTGGTCCTTAGCCATATGTCTGACACCATATAACCGTAAATAAAATGTGTTGAGAGTGCGTCGTTATATGAAGCATTTCCTTCCTTCCATTAGACGCAATGATTTCCGTGCGATTGCCCGAGTTAGTTACTATCTTTACTGCTGAAATTTGGGCAATCATTAAATCCCTGGAATTTTTTTTAAAGATTATTATGCACCCAAATATATTATCTTTACAGACTCACTTTCGTCTGTCCAAACTTTACAAACAAAACGAACTCTTTATTACTCCATTGGTCATATTACATGACATGACAGAAAACATTTGTGAAACAGAGAGAAAAATAAATAAATAATGTACAACACTCTAGGGATTTCCTGCAACACGGTATTTAAGCTTTAAGAAGTTGTTTTAAAAATGATTGTTACAAATTGAGATAGATTTCTTAATACTGGCAAACTTTTACTATTAAATAGTTCGTGAACTTTTAAAATATTTGGCCTGAACTAAATTTTTGACTTAATATATTTCTTACGAGTATCGACAAAAAATGGACAGATAAAAAGATAATGATATTCATCCCTGATTCATTTTGATTACGAACGGTACATTCCTTCCTTCTCGTGGTCTATTTTCCCACCTGCCCTTTTCAACAGGGAGTTGATGGTTACCTAATCTCAATTTTGTAACTGGTATTGATAATGGAACTTCGATTTTCATTTTTAAAAAATGAGGGTTCCTAATAAAACCATTAATTAAATCTCTTAATTTATATGTGAACACCACCCACCCCCACACGTTTCTTGTAAGCAGATTAAATGTGAGATGCCACACATGTTATTGGAGTACCACTTGGGTGTGTGTCGATTACCTATCAATTTTATTAGAAAACGTTAACATTATTGGCAATAGAAATTTATTTGGTACATTGGAACCTCGACAGCGGCCTCGTTGTCTCGATCAAAACCAGTCATTTGCATATCGAAAGTCCTGGTTCGACAGTAGGCTAAATCAAACGCTTGTACTTTGTTAAAAGAACCATTTTAAGGAAAAGCAAGCGTTATAATAAATATAAAAATTTGTAATTTTTATGATCTAACTGGCCTTGAGCATAGATATATATATCTTAATATACAATATTTCGGTCTATAAAAATAAAATGTTATGCAATGCCTACCTAGGGGCCTACCCTAAATAATTTGCCTCAAGAAAAAGAAGACAAAAAAATATATTTAAGCCTACGTACATCTACATACCGGGTACCCTAATTTACACGAAACAGGCCCGTATGAGTGGGTTTTTTAAAAATATTTTTTATCCTATTCTTAATAAATAAAAATATAAATATGGCATGTGCTTCCCACTAAAATAGTGTACCCCTTACTCCTGCCCTAGAGATTGTGCCCCCAGGCCTTGCTGAATTGACCCTGGTATCTGCTTTAAAAAAAAAAAAAAAAAAATCCCCGTCAGAGTGACGTCATTGCGTTAAAAGCATCTGCTAACACAGTAACAGGGTGGATAGGCGAAGCAGTTTGGAGGTGTGTTTTGAGGAATATTTTGTGAAACCAGAACGTCGAACACAGTCCATTGTCAGTATTATTTATTTATATATATATATATATATATGGGTGTTTCCATTTCCATTTCGTTTACAACCATTTTTCGTTCTAAGTGATAAAAATGACAGTCACAGCGGGGTGTCATTTTGTTGAAGAAGTTCAAAAAAATAAAATAAATAACTAACACTATCGCGAGGTTATATTTCTCGTTTTTGGGGTGTGTGGGTTTTGTTTTGTTTTTTTCTCTCTCTATATTAATGAATAAGTAACAAATAATGGTAAAGATTAGCCTCCTAAATATTTCACAGAGTCTGTAGCGCCACCTGCATTACTAAATGAAAACGAGGCTTGGCGCTGTAAACAAAGCATTTTTGCCCATTGATTAACATGGGATGTGAATTTGTTTTTTCTTCTAACAATTCAGAATCGGTCGCAACTTTTGTTCTCTCAGTATTTGTGGTCACCAGAGGGGTCGTAGAGTGGATTGTGCTGCTTTTTATACATTTTCGAAAGATACATACTATCGACGTCCCAAACTGCGTTCACCTAACGTCAAAAACACGAATAGGCTACGATATTTATGGAAATATTATTCTACATTTTTCAGCTACGATACGTGAAACAAAATAGATGCAATCAACTAACGTAAAATATCAGCAATGTGGATGTAAAACAAATCCATTCTAATAAACAAAAAGTGAAACACCCTCCGGTAAACAGGAAAGAGTGCGATGTTTCTAACTGCGTTCAGGCGTATGCGTTTGCAAAAAGTATCGTAATTTTTTTCGAAAACGATAATGTGTCTAATCTTTGGGCAATTTACATTTATACATTCATAGCAATTTTTAACTTCCTCAGACAAATAGGGATGAAGTTATGGGTGGATTCCAGAAATTTGCAGTTTCATTTAAATGTTTCAACTTTTTACCCCACAAAAACACATTTAGCATCGGAAGACTGTGGTGGACTTTTACTATGTTATGTAAGACACCCTATATATTGCATACACCAAAAATCGCTTCTGTAGGAATTAATTCCCCTATTTTCATAAAAGACCCCTACGTTAATTTAATCCATAAAAGAATGGTCAAAACAACACATCTTGATTGTGAATATATGTATAAAACTGATAGATAACAATTTGATTGAAAAAAAGAAGAAGAATTAATGCACTAAAACAAATTTGCCAGCCTCGACAACGTGTTTTTGTGGTTGGGGGGGGGGGGGGGGGGGGGGGGGGGGGGGGGGGGTACGGGCCAGCGTACACTTTTCTTGAAAATGAAAAATGTCGATCAACATTTTTAATTTTGGGGATGTACACGTTTAGGTGTCAGTTTCAGTAAACATGTGCGTTTGCCGATTTCAAATTGTAGGGTTCGTCTAAAAAAATTAAAAGAAAAATCTTGCGCTGTACGAAGAACGTTCGGTTGAAGATACGGTACTAGTCTTTCGTTAAAACCGGTTTGATCTTGACAACGTATTATCGACAATCGTACCTTCCTATTTCAGAATTAATATTTTATAAAGTGTTAGTAGAACTTTTAAAGTTTAGTTTGTATACTAGTAACACATTAATCATGTATATATTTTAAAAATAAAATATACTAAAGTAGACAATGAACGTTTTCACTTCTTAATTTTACGTGTTAAAATCGACAAATTCAAATAAATATTCTTTCGTTTGGAAAGGGTATTAAAGTTAGGGGTGGGGGGGTGTGTGTGTTTAACGACATCAAAGTTAGAGCATATTGATTTACTAATCATCCGACGCCATACAACCGTAAATAAAATGAGTTTAGTGTGTCGTTAAATAAAACATATCCTATCCTTCCTTCCATCTGCTGTTGGATGTCTAACATTTGGTAATTTTGACATATAATCTTAGAGACGAATCGGGTGCATGTGCAGGGGGAGGGTATTGGAGGTCGAAAAGCTTTTAAAAAATGAAATGTATTTTCTGGGGGAGCATGTCCCCATATA
Source organism: Gigantopelta aegis (assembly GCF_016097555.1). Classification (NCBI taxonomy): domain Eukaryota; kingdom Metazoa; phylum Mollusca; class Gastropoda; order Neomphalida; family Peltospiridae; genus Gigantopelta; species Gigantopelta aegis. Next base: position 13,218,863 of record NC_054705.1, read on the forward strand.
AACTTCGCTCAACACAGTCTATAACCCCAACCCCGCTGAAATCCCTGCACACGCGCCTTGGAAACCTGCTACATTTGTTTTTAGCAAGGGATCGTTTATATGTACCATCCCACAGACAGGATATCACATACCGTGTTCTTTTATATACCCGCCGATGGGGATCGATCCTAGACTGACCGCGCATTTCCAAAAAAACACCTTTTTAGGTCTAAGTAATGAATAAAAATAACATGTAGTCTTGAAAAATGCTACGTAAATCGAACACAGTACCCTCTTCCTCTACCCCTAGAGCGTTACGTAATTATTAACACCCCCTTACATGTAACGCGTATGCCAACAGCTGGCCACTGTCAAAATTTCAAGGCAAATCCCCCACCCACCAACCCCTGGAAAGGCGTTGTACCATACCTCTATGGATATAAATATGTTCTGGAGATATGAGACGACCCCTCAATCAAGACAGTTAAATTTGTTAACAAATTACGAAATCTCACGTGATCTCCACACTTGTGATAAGCCAATGAAAACCGAGATCGGTAGGAGCCCGTCAAAAGTGTCCCACTTTCGAAATACTGACTTTGTTTTTGACCTGGATAAGCCAGCGTAGTGAAACCAATGCGGAGTGCGGCGTCATATATGCACCAAACGTAATTGGATTTTCTGTTCTATATGCTTAAATAATAAAAATATTCCGGATACTGCCGCTTTAATATTTTTTTAAAAGGAAAAATTCAATTTGTCAGCGTTCTGGTCCGGTCCGCGTTTTATCAACACATATCGCTAATACTTGATGTCAGTACTGATAGGCATTACGTTTATGCCAGTGAATAGTTTGTAAAATATCTTCTTTTTTTTTAATGAATTTATTCATAATTAACACAATTTATACATCAAAACTATTTATAATGGTTATGAATGGATTATGAATACTATTCAATACAACTGAGGCATAAAAATGTAGCATACCTTTTACAGATCGAATATAATAATTGAAAACAAATTCTGACAATAGGAGTCTTAAAAATCGTAAAAGTTAAATGCTTTGGCCTTGTTGATCTGGCACGTGTGAGGTCATGTGACACGCACCGAATGTTAATTCATCTTCCTCCATTTTAAGTCAATGTCTGCGAGTCATGTGGACCCGATATCGGTAATTTTAAGGAATAAACAAAAATGACTTAGTAAAATTAATGGTTTTAGGGGTTTGTAAAGTTTTGTAGTTAGATACTTACTTTTCTGAACTTTATTGTTTATGAAAATGTTTCTGAACTCCGAAGACAAACCTCATACATCGCTAATGACAACAAATCGGATGTCGACTGCGCGAACAGAACACGAGAAAACAAAGTGAACGGGATTTGAAGCATAACGCAGTTAGGGACGTTGACGATATTATACACTCATGTCACCTTAGTCTGCGCGGCACAAAGGTCTGCGCATGTTAATGACGTTACATTACGTCTTGAAACAAGTGTTGGAGTATGTTTGTAAACAAACAAACAACAATTAATTTAAGGCCAAAAAAAATAATAGGTGTGTTTCCGATTGCATCCCCCAAAAATTTAGGGTAGGTAGGTAGGTTTTTTTTTTTTTTTTTTTTTTTAAATTGAATACTATCATAATAATAATAATAATAATAATAATAATTATTATTATTATTATTATTATTATTTATCATCATTGTCATTATTGTTATTGTTGTTGTCGTTGTCGTTGTCGTTGTTGTAGTAGTAGTAGTACTGGTATGCACTGTTTGTGTATTTCCTTAAATTAATGGGACATTTGTATTAATTTCGTTGTTCTTAATTTAAATACTTTCTGCAAACATTTGAGATGCATTAATAATAAGACATGTTGATTTAAGTGAAGACGAGAATTAAGCTGAATTGATACGATTATATTTAATCGAAATAACCTGTACCAACGCTATGTTCGTACATTCGGTTACTTCCGTGACCGACCAAGCTGTTCGGTGGTAGCTAATCAGGGGAAGGAACTCTATTACAAAAGCTTTTCCATAATTTCTCGATGTTTTTCGGAAGGGAATTACATGTGCAAAATGTATCGTATAATAGTACGTAAACAATGTGCAAGGAAGGAAATACTCTTGTTTGGTGATGTTGTCCTCTTTTATTTTTACTTTTTTTTTTTTATTTCTTTTTTTTTTTATTATTATTTTTTTTAAAGAAAAATTAGGGTCGGGGGGGTAAAACTAGGGACGGTCGGTCGACCGGAAACACACCTATTTTTTTTTTTTGCCTAATCCATAAAACAATGGTCAAAACAACACATCTTGATTGTGAATATATGTATAAAACTGATAGATAACAATTTGATTGAACAAAAATAAAATCTGAATTAATGCACTACCATAACACTAATTTGCCAGCCTCGACAACGTGTTTTTGTATCACCTGTCAACACGTGTCTGTCACCGATGTAATGATTAACCAAGGATATCAACTTACACAAGTTTACATAGAAATTTCAATACATAAATTACTGTAATTTATGAATCCGTAAATGAAACAAATGTTTTATTTTATTTGTTAACGTAAACATCCAAGCATACTTTGAATTTATCTCCGAGTGACACAACGCAATATGGCTGCCCAGTCTTTGATGATGATGATGATGATAACTAGTTTAACGTGCCCATATACCACTAGGGTTTCGAACACGCCCATCCCGAGTCCGACCTCCGATAAGATGGGTGGCCTGACTCGGGATGGAAGGAGGGGGGGGGGGGGGGGGGGGGGGTGAAAATGGGCAGAATTTTGAAAATAGCAATTAATAAAAAAGTTATAAAAAAATTAAAACAAATTAAAAGGTTACAAGCCAAAAATAAAAAAGAATTGACTGCTCGGCCGAATATTTATATAATTTGGAGCATTTTAGAAGGACAGTCCAAAATTAAATAAGAGAAAGAAGAGAGGATCGGACTGTTTAATAATATTTAAAAAACGGAAGTAATTTCGACATAAAATTTTGAACGCCGATCTAAAAGTTTAAAGTCCGATCGATATGTCCACGCGAGTGGCCTCATTAAGGCCGTTTGGGTGCACAGCTTAAAAGGGAGGAGATGGGTTGCATCCCGTCAAGAAAACCCCTAGATTGACAGTCGATAGACGTTGAAGGTGTAGTGCTGTGCTGAAATACAGATCTTGAGAAGCCGGATCCGTCTGAACGAGAGAGAGAGAGAGAGAGTATCAGACTAGGGTATAGTCCAGTCGTCATGGGTTGGTATAGTGATGTGGACGGGCCCGACTCCGGAGGATACGAGATGGTATCACTATAAAGCAAGGTAAAGTCTAGAAAAAGAGTAGTAGGGGCCGACCCCGCTTCCTATTTCTTCTTAGAGTGGGGCGGTCAATCTTCCAGTGCTGCTAGGACAGGCTCGGACATGTAGAGACTAAACACGAATAACCGTGGCGTTCTGCAGAATGGCCGTCATACGAGTCACGAAAAAAACGGTCGACAGTCAGACGGAGAAATGACGTGGAGGCAAGGAATCTCGATAAAAAAGAATCCAACCTGGTGGTGCAGGCTGTCGAAACGAGAAGCGTTCCAGCGTTCAATCAGTTCCAATGGCCGCATACATCCCAGTAGAAAACTTCATTTCGCTGACAAAAACAACGAAATGAAGGACCCCCAAGTCGAGCACACGAAAGCACGTGCAGTGTGCACAAGCGAAACAAACACGTCTTACCACTTGGAGCTCCAGACTGGGAATGCCAGGCTTTGAACTTGCACTCACAGCATGGCTTGCACTTACAGCATGGCCTATTTTAGCTATAGTCTAGTTACAAAAGTATCATTGATTGTCCTATATGTAACGAACACTATTTGTGATCATTTACACAGTTAATAACAGAAAACATTTGTTGAATAATGATCAAAATTTTTGACATTGGCTTTTTTTATATTTTCATTTTGTGTTGTCCAAACTAAGGAGCATGGAACACCATTTATATTTATCTCACTTGCATAATTTTTTATTTTTTTTCGGAAACAGACTATAACAGGAAGTGTTTGTTGTTTAGAACTTACAAAAAGTCGGATCCATTATTTGTTGCTCTTTCTGTAAACATTAGCGACAGAAGTGGTTGTTTTAATGTTTGCTGCGCAGACTTATGTGCCGTCATGCAGGCCAGTAAATACAGGTGGGGTGGGGGGTCCCACTAAAAATTTGCTCATTACTTGAGTTTAAAAGACATTAAAAGTAAAATAACTTTCAATAGTAACATGTTTATTGTTCCATTGTATTGTGGCGGTGAAACAAATATTTTTAAAGAAAGATTTTAACTTTAAAATATAACACAAATGCTTAGGTGCGCAGACGTAGGTGCCACCAGTGTGTGTGCGTGTGTGTGTGCGTGCGTATATATATATATATATATATATATATATATATTCTTCAAAAAAAGTAGGGGAACTCTCATAAGAATTTACAATTTCCAAAATTGTAAGGTATATTGTCTGTGGGGAATGGTTATATGATAATAGTGAATTAATTGGTCAAACATTACAACCGGTAGTTCAGTATTTCAAAGATCACCAAAGATCTTGAAGGACGATTGGGGTGAAATTTGAAAGTTGACGGGTTTTTTATCAGTAAATTGCAAATTCAAACAATAAAAATTACTAAAAACAAAACAATAACAAGTATATGATCAACAGAATGAAAAAAGATTGACAGAAATAATGTTCCACAGTGATCAATCGACCTTCCTGGAAATTGTCAAAATCGAGAATGACACCCCACGCACATGTACGGGGCAACTGCGTGATGCATGTGCAAACTATGGAATGTGAAACAACCAGATTTTAAAAGAAGATGACATTGACGCATACATGGGCGTGGAACGGGCAGGGGCGCGCCCTTGCCCTCTCACCCGCATTTCCTCCGTCATTGTTCTCCGACTGAGACTGCTGTACAGAAAAGTCCAAAGTATATGGAGGGAGCATGCCTAAAGGTCCTTCAAACCCCATGTAACCCCCTCACCCTCCCCGTCAAATACTCTCCTCGGACCCTGTGTTGAACCATCTTATTCCAGATCATTGCTAATAATAACAAACAAACAAACAAACAAACCACAAAAAACCAAAACATCTGGGAAAGGAGGCAGCTATTATATGTCAAATCATGTGAAATTATATGAATTAGTCAAACCTGTCCTAGCGACCACCTCTAATCAGCGGTCAGTGCGTCACCTGTCTTAAGCTGCCACTATTTTCCCTCCCATACGATTTTTTTAATGTAAATGCACTGTAATATGCGGTCACCTGTCTAACGCAGTCAGCGGCCACCTAAATCAGATCCCAAATCGCTAAAATATCTGCCCTCGTTCAGCCAGCAAACGTTTCGCTAACGTTCGCGAACTATTTGGTTGGTTCCCGACGTGACCATTTGATTTAACGCGAGGCGCCTAAACCAGTCTAGCGGACGTTTTTCCGCTCGGTCTGGCTGAACGCAGCCCAGTATTAAGCGACCACAGTAAATGTTTACTATTATTATCCCATACCACGACATTTGACATACCAGTCGTGGTACACTGGTGGGAACGAGAAATAGCCCATTGCGGACACTGAGGGGCGTCGATCCTAGACTGACCGCGCATCAGGCAAGCTTTTTACCATTGAGCTACGTCCCCGCCCATTCAGTAGTTTATCAACCTGTAAATTGTAAATTTGAATATGCTTTCATTCTTGCTTTTTGTTAGGAAAACTATACTTTCTGACTGTGAGTAGATAACATTCTCAACTATGGGTGAGTATTGTTGTTTTAAATATATTATGTTCAGCAATATCGGTGGCGCAGTGGTTAAGCCATCGGACTACAGATTAGTAGGCACTGGGTTCTCAGCCCGGTACCGGCTCCAATCCAGAACGAGTTCTTAAGGGCTCAGTGGGTAGATGTAAGGCCACTAAAACCTCTTCTCTCTTACTAACCACTAACCCACTGTCTTGGAATGACAGCCCAGATAGCGGAAGTGTGCGCCCAGGACAGCGTGCGTGAACCTTAATTAGATTATAAGCACGAACATAAATTGAAATGAAATGTTGTTTTGTGTGCTTTTTTGTTTGTTTTTGCTTCAACTTACTACTACTACTACTACTACTACTACTACTACTACTACTACTACTACTACTACTACTATTACTACTACTACTACTACTACTACTAGTAATAGTAATACTAGTAGTAGTAATAATGTTGTAGTATTTTATTATTATTATTAATTCGTTATTTTATTATTATTATTATTATTATTATTATTATTAATTTATTATTGTTTGTAACTTTTTCTTAAAGTCGCACACCCTAGTTCCATCCAGCGAAAATAAATTATAATTTGGTTAATCTACAAACCTGTAACACACTTAGATCACGTTTTTATCAAATGGAGTGAAAAAGCAGGTTTTATATCGATAAATACCATGGGAATCCCCATGTCCCAATTGCTTGAAATAATTTTGAAAGTTAGTATTCTGATGTCACCGGTAGATGTCGCTCGAAGCACAACAATTCCTACGTCACGACAAATTTCACAGAGTGCGCACAGACTTGGGGTGCGTTCTTTTCACCTCTCCTGGACATGTTCCAACTGTTCTGTCCTGGTTGTATCCCCTCTCCAGATATCGTAAGACTTAGCAAAATTATTGGTTTTAAGGGTTTGTAACGTTTTGTATTGAGACACTTACTTGTCTGAACTTTATTGTTACTGAAAATGTTCACGAACTGTGAAGAAAAATCTCACAAATAAACAACAACAAATCGGATGTTGATTGCGCGAACCGTGCACGAGAAAACAAACCGAACCAAAATGATAACGGTCACGTGGTATACCAACGTCTGTGACATTGAAATGGAAATATCCCGTCTAAAAATAGATTAGACCTTGTCTGCTCAACGGTTTTTTCTCAAACGTGCGTCCGTTTTTAAGAAATACGAAAAATGCATTTTGTGGTATTACAAAAACCAGGATTACCAAAAAACACTTCAGGTGAATGGAAATGTATATTCTAAATAATAAACAGTGAGTAAAGTGCAATTTTATTTGTGAAAAAATGGGTTTAATAGCGAAAAACAACGCCGTAATGGTTAACAACTAGCCGTAACTAGGGCGTGTCCCTTTAATAAGTTCTTCAACATAAAATTTGAAATGTTTTGTTATTTAATAAAAGTTTTGTTTTTCTTTTCACAAGCCAAACTAGATTTATTCAATTTATGGTATTACCTATCAAATTCTACATACCTAGCTAATAATGTTCATTGTTAACAAAATCAAACCTATTAGAAAACAATATTTATGTGCATTATCACTCACTGTGTAGCTATTTCGATCTTTTCCCTTCACAACCATTGATATATCAAAGTACATATAAAAGACCCCTGAATGTTTCGTTTTTCGGTAGTAGTCCATGGTATCGGGGCATCGGTATTTCTATCTCATTATATTTAATTTGTGGTTCTTAACCATAATGTCCCGACATATCATTTGAACTTATGTTCGTACTTATGTCCAGTTAAGGATATAACACGCTGTCCTGGGCACACACCTCAGCGATCTGGAATGTCTGGCCAGGACAGTGGGTTAGTTGTTAGTGGTTCGTGGTTAGTGAGAGAGAAGAGGGTGTAGTGGTCTTACACCTACCCATTAAGTCTTTAAAGGTCCACGTTTATCAAAAACGTAATTCACTATTGTTTGATATCTACGTATACCTTTTACAATATATATATAAGTATCAATAAAATAAATTTAAAAAGATTTACTCGTTTTTAATATATTCGCAATAAAAAGTCCCATCGCTTGCCAAAACGCCCGTCGAATCCAAGAGCTAAGTCGCGTGACCCCGTGACACACTAACCGGCATAACATGAAAACACTGTGTGTGTGTGTGTGTATGTGTGTATATATATAGAGAGAGAGACACGCACACACGCCCCAATCCCAATATAAAATCCTGCCTACGCCAGTGGAGGGTACCAAGCCTAGAACGAAAAAAGTATGGGGCTTGTATTTCATAATCAAATACAAACTTTCTGTGCGTGTGTGCGTGTATGTGTGCGTGTGTGTATATATATATATACACACACACACACACACACACAAAGTTTGTATATATATATATACACACACGCACTGTGTGTGTGTGTGTGTGTGTGTGTATAGAGAGAGAGAGACACGCACACACGCATACACACGCGCGCTCGCCTTCTATTCCGGACTTCGGATGCAAATTCAAGAACAAAAGAACGAGCCATGCAGTAATTAGCTCCGTCTACACAGGCACGCAATCTTGCCCCTACTGTCTACACCAGCATGCGATCATACCTCTACTGTCGGCCAGTGGTCACCGTTTAAACAATGACGGCATTTCCCCAGTAATTAGGACACCACAGAAAGTGTTATGAAATAAAAGTCGCGTGCAAAGTCGCGTACAATCGTGACCCTAGTGTACGGCAAAACCAAGAAGAAGAGGAGGAGGACCGGATCCAGAAAGAGGCCGCGCGCGCCAGCGGCCAGGGGTGGGTGGGGCAAAGCCGGCAACTCAAGTGTCAGCGGCGATTCCTTCTGCGTCGCTGCCCCAGACCCGACCCGACAAGCCTGCCAAGCCAGCTGCATTCCCACACGTTGTGGTGGTCGACTCCCCAGCCAGCCCGATCCAGGATTCTCCAACGGCTCCAGCTGCAACTTCTGTTCAGCAGAAGAAACCACCTGTCGAGCCGGCCCGTCAAGCGGCCGTTGCAAAACGGAAGGCCACCACTCCGCCAACTGAAAGTCAGGACAGGGACAGGCCTCCCGAACGACAACAGGGTGCGAGCGACTCGTCTACTCGCTGAGACCTACAGACAGCCAAGTTGCGTCACCCCGCCCAACATTACCGACGACGTCTCGGAGTTACAGCCGGGTCTAAAGGAAAGGTACTTTAAACTGCTGCCCACACCATACGGAGGAGAAGACTTCGCCATCCACCACACGGTGCGCGATGCTAAGACTCCTGGTCTCATCGTGACCTACCGCCATGAGGGAATCTATAGACCAGGCCTGCTCGTTGCTCAGATGGACAGCGCAACTGCATGTATCCACAGGATGATAAAGATTCTCATTGGCAAGTCATCGATCTACGTAGCGAATTGGGAAGATAACTTCCACATTACGTCTTCCAGGATTTCATAACATCGCCGTAGACAACTTTCCTACCAATCCTCCTGCCAACATCCTCTTCCTCTGTGAGTATAGACTTAGTCAGACTTTAAATGTTTGGGCCGCCATTTCAAAAACTTTTTTTTTTTTTTTGTAAATAGTCTGGCACCCTTTACTTTTGGCAGTCCGTCTAAATTGCTCCAATCACCTTCAATTTTGGATGAGCAGTCAATTGTTTTGTTTGGCCTTAATTTTTAACCAGACTTGGTTATTCTCGACTTTACACAATTTTCCAAATTCCGCCCATCTCAAACTTACCCTCCCCATCCTGCCCCGGAATTGGTCACTGGCGAAATCGGAGGCTAAGTCCGGGGTAGGCGTGCCTGAAACTTCATTGGATATGGGCACGTTAATACAGTTTTGCATTCCGCACACCTGTAGTAAAGTATTATTATTTGTATGCGTTCATACCTGCATTGCATCATACCGATCTGTCTAAAACAATAAATTCAGATCTCTGTTGTATGTGATATTAATCAATAAAATAATGCTATTTATTCTGCTTCTTGTTTTAAATGCGTTCTGATCTGAACACATATTTTTATTACAGTCAAATGTTTATATCCCATTTTAAAAAAGTCGGGACTGAACGTGTGTCCTCCTTCTCACAGGTAGGTAGGTAACTTATATACCACTTCCTCGCCAATCGAGATACCATTCGAGTAGATGTACAAATGTTATGAGACTAAAATGTCCAAACTAGCGTCCGTTAAGAATCGGCTGTTTTTCGAAAAATCCTTTTCTGCTGTCGGCATGTTGACCTGCTAACAGAAGGCCGGATTCTACAAAACAGGTCTCATCGACTGAGCAGTGGGGGGTTTTCCTAAGCGTTTTACAAAAAGTCACTTTATTAACAACTTTGATGGTATTTTGTTTTTTTATTTTTTAATACTGTAATGTTTATGTATTTGTTTTATATACAATGTGCCATAATTGTGGACCTTTAAAACTCGCTCTGAGTGGGAGTCGGTAGTGGGCTGCGAACCCTGTACTTACCACTGGTAACTACAACACCACCGAGGTCGGTAATATCCGACGTCAGGTCAGGTCATTTCAGTGTTTAACGTGCACATTCAGAACAAGCTGTTGTAGCGCATGTCTGTCCTGGGTGCTCGTTAAGGGGAACTAGATGGCGTTGAGATGTCAGACGTCAATATAACTTCGGAGTTCCAAACTGCGCATGCGCGACATTCCGAAAACAGAGCTGGTCAAAGGTCAATATTTCCTAATACAAACCTATCCCGAATTACCCCTATGCTATTGGATGATGATTATATTCTAGGTAAAACTTCATTGAAGGTTTTACCACAGAAGTAAAACCTAGTCACAGGTTTTACCACAGAAGTAAAACCTCCAACGCAGGTTTTACCACAGAAGTAAAACCTCGACCACAGGTTTTACCACAGAAGTAAAACCTCGACCACAGGTTTTACCACAGAAGTAAAACCTCCAAGTCAGGTTTTACCACAGAAGTAAAACCTAGTCACAGGTTTTACCCTTTAAACTAGAGTATAAAATGAAAACATTACCCAGTTTTAACTTGAAAATAAATAATCAAGCAAACACGTTTTAACTATTTATTTTAATGGAAATTAAAAATGACAGTATAATGTTTGGATTCTGTGTCAGAATGATCCTTTGTAGAACCATGTGCCTGTGGAGTTGTCTCTGTAGATGCCGGTGTGACATGTGGAACCATCTCTGTAGCTGCCGGTGGGACATGTGGAGGTGTCTTTGTAACTGCCGGTGGAACTTGTGGATTTGTGTCTGTAGCTGCCGGTGGGACCTGTGGAGGTGTCTTTGTAACTGCCGGTGGAACTTGCGGATTTTTGTATGTAGCTGCCGGTGGGACCCGTGGAGGTGTCTTTGTAGCTGCCGGTGGAACTTGTGGATTTGTCTCTGTAGCTGCCGGTGGGACCTGTGCACGGATCTGTGAGGCCGACTTTGGCTGCAGGACCGTATGCATGTTCTTTGTGTCAACATACAAAAAGTCAGACACCTCTGCCTTTTGTCGGTCTGAAGGACGTTTATATGTGCGAACAGCATCACTGCGATGACCTGAAATTATAGAATTATAACATACTTATAGGCAAACAATATGTTTGAATGTTTTTTTTTTTTTTTTTTTTTTTTTTTAAAAATCAAAATATATCAACAGTACACTTCAACCCTACCGCGAGCTTTAATCACTGACATTCTGTGCAAAGAATTCCACAGATAATATATATACCAGTTTGTTCACAAATGAGTTGTTCATCGATGTTCGCCTGAAACAGCCGTGTTGCTGATGTGGCCCTCAACGAGTGGTTGGTCTTCCTTCCAGTTATCCCTGCTGCTTCACAAAGTCTCTTTACTGTCGCCTGCAGTGTGTTGTGACCCACGGGAATGGATGAAAACTATGCATCTTTTTTCACATTTTTCAGTGGAGTGAAGTAAAATGCGTCACATTTCTGTGCAACAGTCTGACTAAAATTAAATTGTAGTAATTCTTTCATTAATATTAACATTTATAAAATGTGTTACCCTTTGAAAATGTACAAAATCGAATTTTGTGCAGATAACCTTTACTAATTTAGTCAAGAATCAAACATTTTGTTTACTTAAAACAAACAAAAATAAACCAAAGCACCAATCGTAAAGTACCAAGACAATGTATAAAGTGTGCCACTCATTCAAATTATCAAGTGTTTTTCTTTTTCTTTGTTTTTAACTTACACCTGCAAATGGGTGAGCTTCATTAAGTTTCTCCGCTATTAATTTTAAGTGAAATTAAACGTACCAGTATTTCTTGTATTTGGTAAACAGTCTAACGTAGCATCTTGATGGATTCGATGGGTTGTCATAGGCTCGAACCTCCTTGGGTAGTACTTTCCGGTGCTTTATACCTCCCTGGTTGCTTTTTGATGCATCCTCCTTGTATAGCAAATACGACCGACCACATGTGTCCACAAAGGGTCCACTTATCTGGGGATTCTTTAAAAGACGTAATTGGCGATGCTCGCTTCCCCCTCGGAGTGAAAAGTGCAGTGCTGTCAAACAAAACGTTCATCTCGATAGATATATATAAAGTGGCATATTCTGACTATAACCCAACCGACAGATTGTTTTTAAATTAATTTATTTTTTAACCAGCGGTGTGTGTGTGTGTGTGTGGGGGGGGGGGGGGGGGGGGGTCCGCAACAAGCGGTTGTGGGGTGTTGACAACTACTTGTACATTAGAACAAATGGGGGGGGGGGGGGACGAAAATGGAAAAAAATAAATTCAGGGAGTAAAGAGGGGGGTGAAAAGCCTCAGACCATCTGGATCCGCGCCTAACAATACTGTTTGAATTAAAAACAAAACAAAACACACACAGAAACAATACCACCACACCCCCAACAGTACACATACACAATGCTACTAGCATCCTTACTTACCTGTCAAGTAAAGGATCATGTCCAGCAGTTGTTGGGGGGTGTTATCTCCTAGAAGACCCTTATCCCAAAGCATGTTTTCTTCACTTTCGCTTATAACTTCTGTTCTTTTTCTTGTTGACGCACCCAGTCCTGCCGCCGACCGCTCCTTCATCACCGCATCCAGGGCCGCTCTAGCTTCTTTAAAAGCGGCGTCTTCAAACAGGTTGGAATCAGAATTTCGACATTTCAAATAAGATTGTATAGTCCCGAACAAACCATACAAAGTAACTGCAGGATAGTCCGATCCATCTTGTTTGTTAACTTCGAAGATAAAATATTTCAAAGCAATATTTAAATTCTTTGGAGTCATTGTGACGATGTCTCCAGTCAGGCACTCCCGTGGAATTTGTAAATTGTCTGTAATGGACCTGTTATTACGTTCATCCTGCCATCTTTTAAATACGGTTAGAACCCAATCATACTTGTACCTCGTGGACTTCGAAATACGTGTATCCAACTTTTCATTCATTTCAGACTCCGTTAAAGGTTTTTTGAATCGAAAATGAAAAACATCATCTTCACCGTCTTTGCAGACTTCGTCAAGTGCTTGGCTTAACAATAAGTCATCTGCATCATGTAAATGTTGCAGACTCTCAGATGAATCCAGCGCTTGACTCAAAACTAAATCTTCGCTTGGGTCCATGACAGTCCACTGCATTTGCGAATATGACCACGCGGTGTACCGCACGAGAAATTCCAGTGATAGTCACGTGACTTCTCTCGACACATGTGGGCTGACCCAACTCGTGCACGTGCATAGGTGAATTCAATGAAACTGTCGACTGTTCTATTTTTTCGACGAGGGAAAGATTGTTGGGTTTTTTTTTTCCAAATACAAATTGCTTTATCATAAAACGCAGAATAAACAACACTTATTAACGATTTGTATGTTGGATAACGCACTTCTCCTTGGTTATGGTTGGGATAGTAAAACCCGAGGGAAGACAGGTTTGTGAAAGTAAGACTTCGGGCTTCGCCCTCAGGTCTTACTTTCACAAACCTTTCTTCCCTCGGGTTTTACTATCCCAACCATAACCTCGGAGGCGTGCGTTATCCTATACGAAATGGCTTGTTTACGTTGAAAGTACAATGCCGGCGTCTTTTAAATAGATTGGTCTGTAAATACTTGCAGGATGTCATTTGAATTTTGTAAACTTATGTGAATGAAATGTGACAGTTATTGTTTTCACAAGGATGTTTATAAATTTATTGATTTGTGAATCAATGTTTCGGGTTTGATTCTGTTTGCCGCGTGGCGTTGATCATTTACTAAGTGTCCTTACAGGTGCGTGTGAAGGGGTGCGTTTTGGGGGTTGACTCCCTCCCTCCCCCCTTGCTCAAGCATATTTTCTTCTCTTTTTTTTTTTCAATATATTTTCCAGGGGAGCATGTCTTGACCCCCTTTATAAAGTTTGTTTGGCATATTATAGACCCCCTCCCTGCTAAAATTCCAGCACACGGGTCTGCCTAAACAGATTTCGTCATATTACACCTACAATAAATCTTTCTAGCTTCGGTATGACTACGATACGCCCCTGTTATCAAATGCCGATTTGTTGGTAGACAGTGACAGGTTCTGACGAGGTGAGCAGGGTTTCATTCTCCTGTTTTATACAAAGCGATGGAAATCTATTAGCACTGGCGAAACCTAGGGGTGGGCTTGCCCTATCCTATCTTTTCCCCCACAACCATCTTTTTTTATATATATTTTCCGGTCGCTTCATTAATAACTAAGCGAGTGTGGGTACCCACCCCTCTCCCACCTCTCAATAAAATCCCACTGGGAGTTTATTATTATTTAAGGATACCCTGATATCTGCATTAACATTGACACACACACACACGTGCGCGCACGCACACATACACACACACACACGCACGCGCACGCACACATACCCGCACACGCACACATACACGCGCGCACACGCACACATACACACACACGCGCACACGCACGCACACATACGCGCACACGCACGCACACATACACACACACACTCAGATGTCTTATTTTTTTACATTTAAAAACAAAAAATTCGAACGAGAAAATACATGTGGTAAGAGGCCTACTCGATTCCCGCTTTCAAAAGTATGAAACATTGACCCGTGACCTCTCCCAGAATCCATTGAGCTAACTGGAAATAATCGGAACTCCGGAGTGTTCTGTTGTGTTCAGTGGTGCGTCATCAAATAAATCGCAAAATATAGAACCGCAATGGTTAACGAACAAATTATACACACTCGGCATATAATGCTCCTAGTGCCAAGAAACACTATATTCAACAGGGTGTGTCTTCTTTTCTTTTTTGTTTGTTTGTTTGTTGCTGTTTCTTTTTACCACACTTACAAAGTGTGTTCCTGTATTTAAAACCTCACTATGAGTGTTTAATTAGGTCAGTGCCATATCGTGATCAATAACACCATATAGTGATCAAGAACACTATCCCTGTTGAAAAATGACCATTTGCATATATAGTTCGATAACTTCACTTGATAATACATAATAGTATAACAACATTTTAATGAGATGAGTTATAGCTGTCCAGTCGCTTGTCCTGGGCCCAGTTTCACAAAACATCGTAAGCCTAGTTTTGCATGTAAACGTAAATCTACGACTAAACCACAATTCTTATTACTGTTATTGTTCAAGAAGCACTGTTGTCGTTAGTGCTTAAGAATTAGTAAATAACGAGTAACAAATATAGTTAACACATAGTAGAACACATATTTCATTTTTTTTTTGTCTTTAAAATACTCCAGCTTTCGTAATGATGTGATTTTCTGCGCGAAATTGATGCCAAACGCGCAAACGTACGACCGGTATAACTGCTAGACTGCGGTGAGCTAAGCTTTTGTGGGGGAGGGGGATGTTGTCGAAAATGTATTGACAAAAAAAGAAAAGAAAAAAAAAGAAGAAATTTTGCTGGAGCAGATGCCAAGAAATCGCTCCTAAGGTAGTGTATATATATATATATATATATATATATATATATATAAAACAACAATCATTCTTGCATTCTAATACTATGCAAAATAATCCTTAAAACAGTCAAAACATTATTGTTTAAAATTGGCTTATTTTGCGATTCGCGTTTAAAGCAATCCAATTCCCCCCCCCCCCCCCCCCCCCCCCCCCCCCCCCCTGGTGGCGGGATTTAACTCGGTCGGTTGAGGTGCTTGCGTCGCAGGATCGGACCACCTCAATGGATCCATTCAACTGATTTGATTTTTTTTTTCGTTCCAACCAGTGCACCACAAATGGTCAAAGACCGTGGTATGTGCTGTCCTGTCTGGGAAAGTGCATATAAAAGATCCCTTGCTGCATTAGAATTTTTTTTTTTTTAGCGGGTTTCCTCTGAGTCAGAATTACCAAATGTTTGACATCCAATAGTCGATGATTTATTAATCAATGTACTCTACTTGTGTCGTTAAACACAACAAACTTTTGGACCCTTCTCATTGCTAGGGGTGTAATGCTATACTCGAATATTTGTTGCAGAACAGCGATCTCTATCGTAGTTACATTCGTATTCGTCACTAGCTGAACCGAATACACGAATATATATTCGGGGGGGGGGGGGGGGGGCTACGCACCCGTCGCAACCTCTACCCTTTGCGTAAGGGCCTGCCCCCCCCCCCCCCCCACACACACTTAAAAAAACTCTTCGACGGGCCTGCATTGCGAACAAAAAAAAATCTATATAATTAGAAAAATAAGAAAGACAAATGGGCTGTACTGACCGAAACCTTTGATCGTTTGCATTGTTTTATTTCCAGGAATGGCCCGTGTCCGGCTCATCTTTTCCGTCACTGTGCTTTTACTGCTGTTTCTCATTTCTCGGATTTCCAGTGAAGGTAAATTGTCCAGGTTACCTGGAGGCTGTAAAGTTTCTAATTGTACAATGTTGATATATATATATACACACACACACACACACACACACACACACACACACACACACACACACACACACACACACACATACACACACACACACACACACACACACACAGATATATATATATATATATATATATATATATATATATATATATATATCTTCATCACAATAGCTAGGGTGCAAGATGCATGCCCACGTTTTAAAAATGCTCTGCTAGAGTCTCAAAAAGTACTCGAGTACTCTGGAACGGGCCGAGTCCAGCAAGACTCGAGTCCGTTCACAGGACTCGAGTACCCGTACAAAGAAGAACACTCTCATTTTATTATATTTTTATCGCTATTTTCCCATATGGTTGCCGCCGGTTACATTATAGGGCTATGCCATATGGAATACTCGAGTCGACTTATGGAGGCCCTATGCTCCGCCCTCTCAATGACATCATCCAGGTCTTCTACATCATGGTACCCCCCCCCCCCCCCCCACTTCCATGGTTAGTAATATTCAATGTTGGGCTGCTAAAGAACTAGTATTGCCATGCCCGACGACTAGTGAAATGTTTTTGTCAAATGTTGCAGTTAAGTCTATTTTGTAAATATGAATATCCTGCCCCCACCCAAACCACCCAATGTTAGTGTTTTTCAGCGTTTGTATTTCCCTCTTTATGTGACTATTATTTAGTTAAATTGTATTAATTTAAAGTAAAGTAGGGCTAGTGAATTTTTAATCGTGGCTATTAAATTTCAATGATCCCATGGCTGGTGGATTTTATACAAATTCCAGACGCCCTGCACCATCATTTCAGGAATGTCGAAGTGAGCACTTATGTACAGGTGATTAGTAACATTATTTGTTTTTAAAATTGAATGTCCTTTTTTTTTTCCTCCTTTTGTTTTTTGCAGATGCATTGAACACCGAAATTAATTGCCATCGTGCTGGGCACAGTGGGAGACGAACGCACATCACGTGCGAGATAATTACTACAACAACAAACACAATTAAATTGCTTCGAGAGGGCGTGAATGTCATGGAGTGCAGCATCAAAGAGAAGGTGTGTAGGTCGGTGTTGGGTACCCGTCACTACAGTGCAGAGTTTACCTCGCCCACCATAATCACTCTCACTATCCATCATTTCTCTACCGAGCTGGATGCCGTGCAGTGGGCATGCACCAATGGAACAGGCGCAGCATATTGTGTTAAACACTACATAAGTAAGCAACATGGACCTTTCATTTTACTACTACTACTACTACTACTACTACTAATACTACTACTATTACTACTACTAATAATAAAAACAACAACAAACAAACAATAATTTACTTTGCTTAATCATGCTAAATCTAGGTGAGTTGAAAAGGAAAACTCCTAGTCCGAGTACTCTGACTGTAAGAGAGCTAGACGGACATGTGGAAGGTTATACGCTCTCATTACTGCGAAAACCCCCAACAAAACCTATTTCTGCTCCCAATTTTTGACGCAATATAGAATAAAACTCAAAAATAGTTGTTGACGTAGAATATCGGCTTTTTCCTATTCTGGCCACAGGATAAAACTAATCATAGGCGTACGGGATCACATTTTTATAAAGCGGGGTTGGGGAGGCTGATTTTTGCCCAAATTAAACGAATGTGCCCGAATCTGGATAACAACGTTTTTCATATCAGCATTACTACTAACAGGGCCGTAGCTAGGATTTTGTGTGTGTGTGTGTGTGTGTGTGTGTGTGTGTGTGTGTGTGTGTGTGTGTGTGTGTGTTTTTGCCCATGTTATTTTGTAATATTGTGCATTGACTTTTTGGGACATGGGTGTATAACGGAAGAGCCGGTGGTTGTTAATGGGTTCCTGAACCAGCTGTTCGGACCGGTACTACAGCCAGATGCAGTCATATAGCAAAAATTTGAGATGGAAATGTTCTCAATTTTGGAGTGAAAATAAATGCTTATATAATGTTTGTTTGCAGTGGTGTATGTTGTTAGTGCCAACGAGAACCGGTTCTATTGCCAATCGTCATTTAAATTTGGTCAATTTAACATGGATTGCAATTGCAGATGATACTTTCCTGTCCTGGACTGAGGAGCTGGTCAAGGCCGGCACCTGCGCCCAGGACAGGCGTGCGCTACAACAGCTTGTTCTGAATGAGCACATTAAGACGTATGACCTGATCTGACCTGCAGATGACATCTGTGTAATGAGACCCGGTTTAACTAAAACAGTTTGCATTCACACTTAAAGGAACATTCCTGAGTTTGCGTCAATGTTTCAGATGTTATTGACTAGAAGAGACTTCTTAATGATTGTAATTACATATCAAATATATTTGTCTGCATTAAATATTAGTGGCTGTATTTTAAATGTGTTTCTGGTCGTTCTAATATCTGTACTAGGTTAAATTATTTGAAGACAAAATCCATTTAAGGCGACCAGAAACATATTGAATATACAGACACTAACATTCTAAACGAGAAAATATATTTAATATGTAAGTTTAATCGTAGAAATATTTTATTAGTCGGAAACATCTTACAATGCAGCAAACTCAGGAATGTCCCTTTAGACTGTTTTAATTATACCAGTTTAACTAAACCACATATCGAATTGTTTTAGCTATACCGGTACAGTAAAACGATCGTATTACACTTACATTTTAAACTGGTTTAGTTATACTAGTGGGGCAGATATGTGAAACAGATGTTCACTTCTGGCAGAAAGTTTGAAATTTCGTATACAGGGGTATTTTGGTCAACTAAATTAAAAAATTGATGGATCAAAGATGTCTGACAGGCTGGTTAGCCGCAATTTTGAATTTAAATATGGCCGTCATGACAAAATACCAATTGCTCATATTTTGGCTTCTAAACCACATATGATATTGGAATTTGGTATATAAGGGTATTTTGGTTTGCTAATTAAAAAAAAAAAGGAAAAAAAAAGTTGGATCCAAGAAGTCTGACAGTGTTGTTAGCCGCCATTTTGAATTTAAATATAGTTGACATGGCAAAATATCAATTGCTCATATTTTGGCTTGTGAACCACATACGAGATTGGGATTTGGTATATAGGGGTATTTTGGTTTACTAATTTAAAAACATTGATGGATTCAAGAAGTCTGACAGGCTGGTTAGCCACCACTGTGAACTATGACAAAATATTAATTGCTCATATCGGCTTCTGAACCACGTAGGAGGTGGATGTTGACAGGTAACCATACATATCCATGTACAAGGAATCTTCAACATCAAAATGGCCTTCATGGAAATGACAATATGATTAAACGATGCATATGCCCTCAGTGCACTCTGTGGTACATCTAACTAATTTTTGCACAACATGTGGGATAGCCCACATTACTTCTCAGTGGCTCGTCTTCTCACCACTTGAACGTTTTGATCACGAAAACATTGTCCTAGTTGCGTGCATTGCAGATTCGCAGTAAAACATTTACACTTTCATACACATCATTTTTAGCACTTGAAAAAGATCAAATCACCACAACCTTTAAATGCCTCTGGCATCACTGACCAAAATGGACACCAGCCACCTTCCTCATCTTTAACCAATCCCCAGTCTCCATGTGACGGAAGTTGAAGGTTAGCAATTTGGATCTGACACCAGATGTGACCGGCTGGATAGCCAGCTCTCTTCACATGTTGAAGCAGTGTCTCCGAAGTTAGCGGATCAAAGGCCGTGGTATGTGCTATCCTGTCTATGGGATGGTGCATATAAAGGATCCCTTACTGCTAATCGAAAAGAGTAGCCCATGAAGTGGCGACAGCGGGTTTTCTCCCTCAATATCTGTGTGGTCCTTAACCATATGTCAGACGCCATATAACCATAAATAAAATGTGTTGAGTCCGTCATTAAATAAAACATTTTCTTCCGTAGTTGGCGGAATATTTTCCACCTGGCGGTTTCCATGAGCTTCACTTACCTCTTTTTGAAGAGAATCTGTGTTCTACTATGTAGCAAACCTCTGTATGCCACCCATGTCATCATCTGTTATTTCCATTGGTGCATGTGAGAGGGGGTTGAACACTTGTCCCAAGTTTGGCAGGGATATCCCAGGCAATCTTTTTGCTCTTCCACACAAGGCAGAAATGGCATCACATCCTGAGACAGCATGTAGAAACAAAAGCCCCCATGAATCGTTAGCACCAAGGCGATCAGCAATGGTGTGAGCAGCAATATACTTAATCTTTATTTCATGCCCAAATGCAGTTCACATTCACCCATCACACCTATGTGGTCCAGGAGCCGAAATATGAGCAATTCATATTTTGTCATGGATGGCGGCTTACCAGTCTGTCAGACTTCTTGGATCCATCAATTTTTTTAATTTAGTAGACCAAAATACCCATATATACAACATTTAACACATTCTGCCAGAAGTGGACATCTGTTTCATTTTTTGTTACATATCTGCCCCACTATACCGGTTTAGTTAAACTAGTTTAAAGTAAAAGTATGGACGCAGCTTATTACTTAAGTATTAGTTATTATTCCACAGCAGAAGTATGAAGAAGAATAAGTTTGTTTTGTTTAATGACACCACTAGAGCACATTCATTAATTAACCATCGGCTATTGGATGTCAAACATTAGGTAATTCTGACACGTAGTCATCAGTGGAAAGCCGCTACATTTTTCCTAATGCAACAAGGGATCTTTTATATGCATTTTTTCCACAAATAGGAACAGAACTATGAAGTAAGCATTTACAAGCAGTAACAAAATTGCAAAAGAAAATAGAAGTATAAGAAAAACCAACATAGAAGTAACAAAAAACACCCCAACAACACCCAAAACCTGTATCTCCAAGAATATTTTAAATGGACAAACTACTACATTAAATAAACACACGTCAGATTAAGTATATAAAATAAATTAATAATATTAAATTGGTAAAGGTTACATAAAGACTTTTGTTACTCATGGGGGACATATTTAGCATATTTCCTCATTGAGAAAATAGAAATAGAAAGATATAAACAAACAATACGTTAACTTCTTAGAATATGTGTGTCAAGTGGAAATAAAAGTAAAGTAAAGTTTGTGTTATTTAACGACGCCACTAGAGCACATTGATTTTTTTTATCTTATCATCGGCTGTTGGACGTCAAACATATGGTCATTCTGACACTGTTTTTTTTTTTAGAGGAAACCCGCTGTCGCCACATAGGCTACTCTTTTACGACAGGCAGCAAGGTATCTTTTATTTGCGATTCCCACAGGCTGGATAGCACAAACCATGGCCTTTGTTGAACCAGTTATGGATCACTGGTCGGTGCAAGTAGTTTACACCTACCCATTGAGCCTTGTGGAGCACTCACTCAGGGTTTGGAGTCGGTATCTGGATTAAAAATCCCATGCCTCGACTGGGATCCGAACCTAGTACCTACCAGCCTGTAGACCGATGGCCTAACCACGACGCCACCGAGGCCGGTCAAGTGGAAATAAAGTAAATGTGTAATATATAAACAAAATACTTAACTCGGTACCAGTAACAACGACTGCAGACCGGGCTTAACTGTCAGAAGTTTCATGTGTGATAACAGAAGGAGAAGTTTGTTTTGGTTAACGACACCACTAAAGCACATTAATTTCATACCCTAGTTGTTAAACACTAACGCATATTTTTGACTATTATAACCGTTTTTGGTAACTTCAATCATACTTTACTTAGATTTTATTTTTTAGATTATCAATGTCTGTACATTCGAAGTGTTTTTGGTCATCCTTGTGTTTTTAATATCACAAAATGCATTTCTCATAGTTTTAAAAACGCATGTGCGTCTGAGAAGTAACAGTTATGGAGTCGAGTTTTAGTCTATTATAAGAGGGTATTTCACCATTTCAAAGTCACAGACTTTCACTCAGTTGTAAGTTTATCCAAATGTGTTACTGGGCCGCGTTCCACGAATCGATCTTAGCCGTAACTGCACAGCTGACATATGCACTTAATGTGATCTTCGCGCTAAAATCGCTTTGAACGGGTCTCAGGATTGTAGATTAACTAAACTTAGTGTTAATTTTCACAGGTGGAAACTAGGGTATGTCCCTTTAATCATCGGCTATTGGATGTCAAACATATGGTCATTTTGACGCAATCATAGAGATAAAACCCACTACATTTTTGCATTAGTAGCACGGGATAGCACATACCACGGGCTTTGATATACCAGTCGTGGTGCACTGGCTAGAGCGAGAGATAGCATGTCTGATAACAATGCCTGCTTAAAATATAAAATAGGGTTCACCTTTAAGATATGAAAATCATGCACTAATGTTAAGATGTGAAGTAGCTTGCTTTGTGGTAAATCGTTGTGTTCAATATATCACCAGAACAAGAAGAAAACGTTAGAGGTAAGTACTGCCTTGTGTTGTCGTTCTTGTCTTTTTTTTTTTTTTTTTTTTTTTTTTTTTTTTTTTTTTTTTTTTTTTTTTGCTTCTTGTTATTTTCTTCTTCTTGTTTTTTTTTTGGGTTTTTTTTTTACATTTTACTTAAAGTTCTGTTCTTTCTTGTTGAGCCTTAAAGGTCGAAGCTCAAAGGTGCATTACCATTTAAAGATTCGTTTTACTTTGTGTAACATATAGTGCTAAACATACGGGAATAAGCTACGATGTCACATTTGGTATTTTGATATAATTGAATTTTAAAGTATACAACTCTGTAGTTCATAATCGTGACATATTTATACCTAAGCAAGTGTTTTACGAATAAGCCGTACTGACCTACCATCATTACATAATTTTATTTCATTGTGTTACTGTGACACTGACATACACGAGCTTGATAACATTGATTTTCTGTTTGAACATCGCAGGTTATTCACTTGTATTTTATGTGTTTGGTAATATGACCTCTGGATCACAATGACTCCACGTTATTTTCGTTTCATTATTAACTACTTTATATTTATTGGCAAAATTTGCCTCAATACCGTGGTTTGATATAATTAACTCTATCAAAAGTGAGGTGTATTACTATTACAAGTTGAAAGTTCTCCCGTGTCACCCATTTTGACGTAACGGCGCCGATTAGATGCATTTTAAATATATTTATATCGTGTGAATGAGCATGTTATATTACTGGAGTAGATACACAAAAAGTACAAACTCTAAATATGGGTTAGAGAAAGATAGTCGAAAAATATGCCAAACGTGGACATCGTAGGTTATTCCCTGAGAGTATTGCTGATTCAATACATGTCCCCTACTGGGTACAATTTGTTTTCGTATCTCCTAAATTCAAGGGCCATAACATTGAAAAAAAGTAACAAAAAAACAAAACAAATTCGAAACACCTATATGTGGGGCAGACGGGCAGGAAAGAGTAATTGACTAAAATGGTTGTTGTTTGTATCGGGTTTGTTTTTCTTCTTCTTTTTGTTTTGTTTCGTTAGGTTTTTTTTGAAAATATATTCATCCTAATCAGATTCAGCACCAAGTAAGTAAGTAGGGGAAGCTTGGGAGAGTTGGATCACGTGGAGAGTTGGACCACCTCTAATTTCACTGACATAGCAAGTTGTTGGGGACAGGTGCTACCATCTACTTGAAGCACTAAGCATTATCTTTTTATTGATGTAATGGCCTTGAACATTTCAGGCTGTTGTCCACATTTTTTTTCACAAAAAGTGAATTTGTTTTACTCTAAGGTAAGCAATGTTCTATCTCTTCAACAGCATATAGAACACTGTTCTGGTGTATTCTGCAAGATATGTGTGACAGTCCTCTCCCATCAAAAATATTTTAGAAATCCATATAGTCACCGCTGAAGATCAAAACTTGGTTGAAATTATAAATGGCGGGAATGGTGAGAGTTGGGACAGTCATTTACAATTAGTGAATAATCCTTTCTCTAAATCCTATTACTTTGACTACATGTTATTAAGGATCAGCAGCAGCAGCTAGTGGGTGGCAGAATTACTGTAGGTCTAGATGGAAATTGCAGTTTAATGCAAGTATATGGACCAAAGTACAGAGGTCGCAAGAGGGGATAATAAGTTTAACCAATACTCCAGACCGTAGTAGTATCGCTGAGGCTCTAGTTGCCAACCAGACTAAAAAAAACCGGAAGTTCAAACAACCAGTCATACCCAGAGCAAAAAATAGGTTGTTAGAAAATCAAGCAAGGAAATGCCCAACTCCATCAACTTCATCAGAAGAAAGTGATTCTGATGATGTGAAATTCACAGAAAGTGGTGATAGCGATGTTGATGACCTAGATTATGAAGTTATTGAAGGTGATTTTGTTGTAAAATTTGAGTCAGCCAAATCGCGTTTTGTGCATTATAATAGCACGGATTGATGTCATTGAGGGGGACGAGTGTGAAGAAGTTTCTTAAACAAGAATTCAGTCAGCAGATGACACATACATTTGTTATCAACGAGAATGATCATGCATCATTTCCTAAGAACGACATCATCAAGAAGCTTCCTGCGCCTAGACAGCTTGGTGGCACAGTTGGTCGAGCAGGAACATTTACATTTTCTTGTGACTTCACACGATGGGATTTCCACTCTTCCCTTTATTAAAGCATCATTAAACCTATTACCACTGTCTGTGAATTTCACATCATCAGTATCACGTTCCTCTGATTGTTACATAAAAGTACTTTAAAATGAGACCAAACACATAGTGTAATTCTGTTGAAATTTGGTATCTGATTATTTTACCAATCAAAGTTGATTTATCCTAGTGCAGTGCTACTGGACCATGTAGCCGACTAGTGGTCGTGGGATAGACTGATTCTCATAATTCTGCTTTTAAGCTTCTCTTTGGGGTCTGAATGCCTCTATATAAGTTTGGGAATGAATTGTGTCCATTTTCCTTCACCGGGTAGTTGCTGCATTCTGTACATTTTTTGTCCCAAGTGTCCCTTGTGTGGCCCAACTCTCCTTGAACATGACCCAAATCTCACCACCCCCAGGGAGAGTTGGGCCAAAATAACACCTTTTGAAAATCACCTGCCCCTTCTACAGGTTGGCATGCATGCGGAATCAGCTGGTACAGATATGTATGTTAATATCAGTATATGTCACAACCACATGAAGCAATTATCGGTCATGAATACAGAGGGTGCAATATGTTAAAATGTAAAAAGTGGTCTAACTCCCCCAAGCTTCCCCTACTGTATCTTCAAGAATATATATATATATATATATATATATATATATATATATATATATATATATATATATATATATATATCTCTGTGTGTGTGTGTGTGCGTGTGCGTGTGTGTGAGAGAGCATGTGTGTGTTTGTGTGAGTGTGTTTGTCTGTGTGACAGTGTCGTCAAGTCGGCTGCCTTGTCTGCTTTCAAGTAGGCTTTCTTCATGAACCTAACATCTAGCACACTGCTGAAATGTTTAGCAGCTCGGAAGCAGCCATTTTCCGTGGCGTACTTTGCAATTTCCGCTCTGGTTCGAGGAGAAAAGTGGTTGTTGTCGAGCTTTCGTATCACTCCACGTTTAGTTGTGATCTTATTTGGTGTTGTTGCCAGAGATTCTTCTACAGTCTTATTGACGGCTGTCATTCTGGCAGCTTTTTCAGGAATCGATGCCATGGACGGATCCGGTAAACCCACGGTGAATCGCTTCTCGATGGTTATAAATTTCAACATTTATTTTGCTAGTAAACTACGGTATTAACAGTTTAAATCGGCATTTTATAAAGACACGTTTAAAAATTACCGCATGACATTTGTGTTACTTCAGTCATACTGAGTGTATAATGCACATCTCATACCTGCATACTGACCACTAAATGTACGCTATGGCTATTAATTAAAACAACACAACATGTCACACACGGCGTGTAAGCACTTTTAAACGCTGACACAAAACCTTTACTTTTGAAGAGAGTTTTTATGTTTATTATCGTTGAGTACCAGCTAGGGTCGCAATACTCTTCGTATAAGCTCAGGGCGACCAGCCTAATGAAAATATGTTTCCGGAATTTTCTGGTATTTTCATTTTTAAGTGCGTGAACGCCCCTTTCAAAACAATAGTTTAAAGCACGCGAAAACGCCATTTTCAACAACAAAAAACCCAAAAAAAAAACAACAACATTTAAACAGTGCAATATTTGACATATTTAAAAAGATAACAAAAGCCAAAGCAATACATAACAATACAAAATTGTATTATATATTGGAATGTTATGTATTCAGTAATAAAAGAATAAATCAATCCACATAAGTGGCAGAATTTTTCTACTTCCTTTTTAAGCATAGCCCTACTTTATGGCTTGTCTAGTTTACAAAACATAAATATATTCATCAGTGTAAATAAAGTTACTATACCTAGTACAGCAATTAACAACATCACACACACACACACACACACACACACACACACACACACACACACACACACACACACACACACACAGAGAGACAGACAGACAGACAGACCAAACATCAAAAATCATCACCAAAAAACCCCCCTAAAAGCCCCACTTTATTAGCAAATAGTATAGTACAATTTCACTCCCACCTACAGATTAGTAATAAAGTGACAAATTTGGGACCAATGCTATTTTTTATGTAGGTATATTGCCACATTTGCACTATTTCATCAGTGGGGTCGAACTAATTTGTGGTTAACTGAATCGGGGACGAAACGTCTGGTACCCACATTAAGACTGGCTATCGTTCTGCATTACGCTTACTTTACAATTAGAGTAGCACTTTTCGCGGCAAAATCTAACATTATTTTTTTTTTTTTATAGTTTAACTTACTTGAATAAAACAAGATCGGTAGGTATATTAATTAATTAATATTAATGTCATGAATGTGTCAGAAATTACTGGTAGCTAAATAGTATTTAGTGAATTGCTGCACGTGAAAGGATAGGAAAAGAACTTAAGTAGAGAATTGTGGATCCATTTCTTTTGTTTTCGTACGATCGCAAGTGTTCTACTATATGTTCTGGTTTTTACACACCGTGGCTAAGTTGCATGCATCGCCATAGAACCGATGTCTGTCCCGTTGTAATTACTATTTGATATTCGAAATATCTTTAAAATGAATACATAAACTACATAACAAGTAAGACACATTTCATACATGGCTTCAGTTTACTCGATTGTCAAAAACTTTTTCATTGGTCGGCTGTTGACAAATACAGCCAATAGACAAACGTCTTACTAATAGCACGAACCAGTCGATAATAGTATTAAAGGGACATTCCTGAGTTTGCTTATTGACTAACGGAGACTTTTTGACGACTCTAATTACATATCAAAAACTAGTATATTTTTTCTGCATAAAATGTTAGTGGCTGTATATTAAACGTGTTTCTGATCATTATAATAGTTGTACTAGGTTAAATTTCATTTTATTTCCTAAAAAAGAAATTATTTGAAGACAAAATCCAGTTTGGGCTTCTTACAAATATTAAGACTACCAGAAACACATCGAATATACAGCCACTAATATTTTATGCAGACAAATATTATCTGATGTTCTAAACAAGAAAATATATTTAATATGTAAGTTTAATCGTAGAAATATTTTATTAGTCGGAAACATCTTACAATGCAGCAAACTCGGGAATGTTCCTTTAATACCAAGTTCAGGTTGCAATGGAGAATGCAGAATGATAAATTCGGGATTTAAAAATATAGAAAATTAAAAATATATTCAGAAATAGTTGCTTCCAAAAAAATTAAAAATAACGATAGCGAATTTGGCATTAATTCCGGAATTCCGGAATTCCGGATATGGGTTAAAAATTCCGGAAAGTTCGTCGCCCAGTAAGCTACATCTGATGTCGCTATACTTTCGACACGCAGTTTGGGCTACTGTTGGTATATCGCAATACATTAATGACGCAATACATAATGGATCTACAGTATACAAAAGGAATTAATAATATTAAATTGGTAAAGGTTACATAAAGACTTTTGTTACTCATGGGGGAAATATTTAGCATATTTCTTCACTGAGAAAATACAAATATAAAGTTATAAATGAACAATACGTTAACTTCTAAGAATATGTGTGTCAAGTGGAAATAAAGTACAATGTGTAATATTATGTAAACAAAATACTTAACTTGGTACCAGTAACAACAACTGCAGTGGGTGTGATAACAATGCCTGCTTAAATATAAAATAGGATTCACCTTTAAGATATAAAAATCATTCACTTGTGTTACGATGTGAAGTAGCATGCTTTGTGGTAAATCGTTGTGTTCGATATATCACCAGCACAAGAAGAAGACGTTAGAGGTAAGTACTGGCTAGTGTTGTTTGTCATGTCTTTTTACTTCTTTTTTGTTTTGTTTTTTGTTTTGTTTCTTGTTATTTTCTTGTTGTTTGTTTTAATTTTTGACATTTTTTCTGTTTTTTGTTGTTCAGCCTTAGTTCAAAGGTGCATAACCATTTAAACATTCGTTTCACTTTGTGTAAAATATAGTGGTAAACCAACGGGAATAAGCTACGATGTCACCATTGCTATTTTGAGATAATTGAATTTTAAAGTTTTCAAGTTCATAGTCGTGACATATTTATACCTAAGCAAATGTTTTAGCAATAAGCCGTAATGACCTACCATCATTACATATTTTTATTTCATTGTGTTACTGTGATATACACAACCTTTATAACATTGACTTTCTCTTTGAACATCACAGGATATTCACTAGTATTTGATGTTTTTGATAATCTGACGTCTGGTTCACAATGACTCCACATTATATTTGTTTCATTATTAACTACCTTCTATTTATTGACCAAATTTGCCACACTACCGTGGTTTGATAATTAACTCGACCGAAAGTGAGGTGTATTACTAATACTATTAAAAGTTCGCCCGTGTTTCCTATTTTGACGTAACGGCGCTGATTAGATGCATTTTAAATATGTTTATATCGCGTGAATGAGCATGGAGCAGTTACATAAAAATAACATACTCTAAATATGGGTTAGAGAAAGATAGTCAAAAAATATGCCAAACGTGGACATCGTAGGTTATTCCCTGAAAGTATTGCTGATTCGATACATGTCCCCTACTGTGCTGAGAGTATTGCTGGTTCAATACGTCCCCTACTGTGCTGAGAGTATTGCTGATTCAATACATGTCCCCTACTGTGCTGAGAGTATTGCTGATTCAATACATGTCCCCTACTGTGCTGAGAGTATTGCTGATTCAATACATGTCCCCTACTGTGCTGAGAGTATTGCTGATTCAATACATGTCCCCTACTGTGCTGAGTATTGCTGGTTCAATACGTCCCCTACTGTGCTGAGAGTATTGCTGATTCAATACATGTCCCCTACTGTGCTGAGTATTGCTGGTTCAATACGTCCCCTACTGTGCTGAGAGTATTGCTGATTCAATACGTCCCCTACTGTGCTGAGAGTATTGCTGATTCAATACATGTCCCCTACTGTGCTGAGAGTATTGCTGATTCAATACATGTCCCTTACTGTGCTGAGAGTATTGCTGATTCAATACATGTCCCCTACTGTGCTGAGAGTATTGCTGATTCAATACGTCCCCTACTGTGCTGAGAGTATTGCTGATTCAATACATGTCCCCTACTGTGCTGAGAGTATTGCTGATTCAATACGTCCCCTACTGTGCTGAGAGTATTGCTGATTCAATACATGTCCCTTACTGTGCTGAGAGTATTGCTGATTCAATACATGTCCCCTACTGTGCTGAGAGTATTGCTGATTCAATACGTCCCCTACTGTGCTGAGAGTATTGCTGATTCAATACATGTCCCCTACTGTGCTGAGAGTATTGCTGATTCAATACGTCCCCTACTGTGCTGAGAGTATTGCTGATTCAATACATGTCCCTTACTGTGCTGAGAGTATTGCTGATTCAATACATGTCCCCTACTGTGCTGAGAGTATTGCTGATTCAATACGTCCCCTACTGTGCTGAGAGTATTGCTGATTCAATACATGTCCCCTACTGTGCTGAGAGTATTGCTGATTCAATACGTCCCCTACTGTGCTGAGAGTATTGCTGATTCAATACATGTCCCTTACTGTGCTGAGAGTATTGCTGATTCAATATGTCCCCTACTGTGCTGAGAGTATTGCTGATTCAATACATGTCACCTGTTGGGTACAATTTGTTTTCGTAGCTCCTAAATTCAAGGGCCATAACCCTGTCAAATATGGGTATATGGCTATGAAAGATAAACCTGATCTGGAAGAGTACATGTAAAGCTATATATATATATATATATATATATATATATATATATATATATATATATATATATATATATATATATATATATATATATATATACATACATACAATTCTAGCTCAATATCGTCAGGTATTCAGAAGAAAAAAAATCCAACCATCCAGAAAACTTATATGTGGAACAGACGGACGGGCAGATGGGCAGGAAAGAGTATTTGAGTAAAATGGTTGTTGTTTATATCAGGGTTTTTTTTTTCTTCTTCTTCTTGTGTGTGTGTTTGTTTTTGTTTGTTTGTTTTTTGTTTTTTTGTTTCTTTTTCAAAATATATTCATCCTAATCAGATTCAGCACCAAGTAAGTAAGTACTGGATCTTCAAGAATCTGTGTGTGTGTTTGTGCGTATGTGTGCGTGTGTGTTTTTAATTAATTAAATATTTATTATTTTATGGGCATTTGGCAAAATAGTGGTTGATTCCTTGAATCTCTATTTAGTGCCTCATGAGTAGTAGGGAGGTCTATATACCCCCATGACCTACTTTCCCGTGACCATGTCCTTGGTGTGTATTGGGCAATGACCATGGTGTTCAGGTGCACAACCTTGGTGTGTGAGTCTGACCTTGGTGTGCAGGTGTGTGATCCATTTAAACAGGGTCAGTGCCCGCCCGTGGCCTTGATCTAGTTAGAGTGACCGTTCTATCCTGTTTGTGGATGGTGTATATAAAATATCCCTTGCTACTAATGGGAAAGTGTAACGGGTTTCTTCTCTAAAACTGTCAAAAGTATGTTTGACATCCAATAGCTGATGACAAAACAAACTTTAACACTTTATCGCTTGAAGACTTGGCCCGACGCAAGACTGTGTACTAATTTTAGCGCTGAATGTTGAATGGTTAATTGCTTACATCCGGCAAGTGGTGGTATCATGTCGCTAAATAAAATACTCTACAGAACTTCTCGAAGTTGCATTCTCAAAGACACTAAGCCTGTGAGAGAAATACGAATGATTTAAAGATGTACAAAGACCACTTCTTGGCCGCGCTGTTAATCGGCCAACCTACGTATCGACAGTCACAAAAGAGAGCAACAATGCAGTCACAAAAGAGAGCAACAATGCGGTCACAAAAGAGAGTATTGCATGGTTGAAGCTTTATTAACTAGCTTAAATCGGAGATTCAATTTCCGCCCTGTGTCGGCATAGTGGTAAGTACGTTAAACTACGAACGTCTTCGTTTCCCAGGTGGGATACATACATATATATTAAATTATTTATTTATTGAAAGTTTATTTATGTATTTAGTATGTTAAGAAATGTTTTCAAGCAGAACCCATCTACTATACAAGCAGCCTCTATAACCTGCAGGGTCGGGCCTGTATAGATGGTTGTGAGTTTGTTTTGAAATTTTACGTTTCATGTACGAAGTTCAAACAGCAGTTTAATTAACTTATATTCGATTTTAGGGTACATACCCTCATATATATTCACATTCATATATGAGGACATTTACACTTTACAAATGTATGCCTTTCTAGATAGCTTTTAATGTCACTGATAAAGAGGTTGTCGAAGTAATGCATATATGTCAGAAAGCGAGATTACGTGTCTTTAAATAACTTCCATTGTAATGTCTTCATGTTTCTTTTGATGGCATCTTGGGACATGTCTTTTCTCCCTAGCGTTTTCTCTTGTTTTTGAAATACTCAGGATTGATGTTGAATTCACTCTCGATCATCAGACGTACGCCTTCGTTTTCCAGATTGGGCGACGACTCTTCATTTCCCTCCTCGCACGTTTTAAATTGCAGATGTCGCTGGAAGTCGCTCTCGTCTTTAAAGATAGACCACACGTATCGCAAGTCTTCATCCTCTTGATTTTCTTTTTCAGATATGGTTCTACTTCATCACGTTTGTTCTTTTATACATTCGGACGGTCCCGTCTCTAAACCACTAGTTCAAAGGCGCCAACGTTTGGGCGTGTTCGGTTTCAAGTCCATGTAGAGGCTGTGGGTAGCTTTCTCAAACTGTTGCATCAAATGATGAGTGTTTTACAACGTCAGAACTTGCTGCTAGTCAATGGGGTTGTTGAACAGTGCCAGGTAATGGTAGTGTCTTCTTTGTGTCAAGGTTTTGCTGTGATAGAGGTTTTGGTTGATGGCCGAGAGATTTCTGTGGTGACTTCCTTCCATGAACAGGTCGGTGATGCGAGGATCTTATTGGAATACACATCAAGTTGTCCCACATGAGATTTCTGACTTTGGGATCCAAATAACGATCCTTTTCCAAATTCTCTGGTATGCCTTGAACAAATTTCACTCGAACGGTTGCCCCAATGATGTCGAAGAGGGTTTACCATCGTTTGTAGAGCCAGATGATGTGTTGAGGTGGTGGGAAGATTTGACTATCCCATAGCAGTTTGTATAACAAAAATGTCTTTCTACACGAAGTGGTTCCCAACACCCCTATGGTGAAGGGATGTAACAATCTCAGGGGCTTCTGTTGCTGATGGGGAGGTTTATTTTCAGATTCCAAGAGTCCATATTTATTTCGTACGTGCTGAGTTAGGTCATGGGTCCAAACATATTTTTGTTCGCAAATGTGACACTGATTCATGATCTTGTATGTTCAGATACTCGACGTGAAATAACGTTGTCTGACCCATATGACTCCTTTTATAGTTTGTTTAGAAATGTTTCTGCAGTTTCGGGGCTTTACAACCCATATCACTTTGTGTTGTTGTTATTGTTTTGCTGTTGTTTCCGTTCAAGATTGGCCTTGGCTTGCTCTACCACCTGTTGCGTTGGGGAGACTATGACCTCATTGGGTGCTGAGGGCTTGTTCTGTTCCTCTTTTCCTTTCTTCCATGTAGGATCGTAAAGTTCTAAACACCAATCCACACTGACCTGACATTTCCCGACTCCCTGAATTTCTTAGTTAGACTGAAGTTTGCCTTCAGCTTGCAGCTTGTAGAAATGAGTCCACTTATCAATGTTGGGAACGTACAGCTTGTAATGGTCTGACATGTTGCTTCTCTGAAGATTCTACCTCAAATGACGAGTTTTTAAAACGATTTTACTTATATACCTTCTTCCACCTACAACGTCCTGTGACTTTCTCATGTTATTTTAACATTTGAATTTGTGTCTGTCTGTCACACAAAAAGTACCAAACATAAATGAACTTGCCCTCTCATCCGATTTATAAAATTCCCACCCAGAACCAGACTGAGCCAGTCCAGGGACACACTCACGGACACATATTTACACTAGAGGTACACATTTTAGACTACAGGGATACACATACTACTCTACTTTAGCTATCGATTTTGCTAAAACATATGTCATGTAGAGTAAATCCACTTATTGTATTCGATAGGTGAAGCATCTAACTGCAGTCATGCATAACTGTGTGAATGTATGGACAGTTAAAACTACATAGTCTCATTGATCTCACGTTGCATAAATTTTAGATGTGCACAAATTGCTCACCATGGCATATATTTGGTATACCCCTAGCAAAGGTTCAGTAATATATTATGTGGCGGGTATTCAAGGTACCGCTGAACCATTTATTGGCCAATATTACACAATCTCTGTATCTTTAATAGGTTACATCTACATACTGACTAAAAACTAAATCATAATACACCCCTAAAGGAATAATAAAACTAGTTGTAATCAAATCTTCTCTATATACATGGTGCATTTTTAAAGTGTAAATGTCCTTACATATGAGTGTGGATATATATGAGGATATGTACCCTAAAATCTAATATAAGTTAACTGCTGTAAAATTTCAAAACAAACTCACAAACATCTATGCAGGCCCCACCCTGCAGGTTATAGAGGCTGCTTGTATAGTAGTAGATGGGTTCTGCTTGAAAACATTTCTTAACATACCAAATACATAAATAAACTTTCAATAAATAAATAATTAAAACAAAAACAAAAATATTCCACCTCGGAAACGAACTCAGAACCTCGCGATTCTTAGTTTAACGCAGAAACCAATACGCCGAGACAGGGCGGAAATTGATCTCCGATTTAAGCTAGTTAATAAAGCTTCAACCACACAACGCTCTCTTTTGTGAATGCATTGTTGCTCTCATTTGTGACTGCATTGTTGCTCTCTTTTGTGAATGCATTGTTACTCTCTTTTGTGAGTGCATTGTTGCTCTCTTTTGTGAATGCATTGTTACTCTCTTTTGTGAATGCATTGTTGCTCTCTTTTGTGAGTGCATTGTTGCTCTCTTTTGTGAGTTCATTGTTACTCTCTTTTGTGAGTGCATTGTTGCTCTCTTTTGTGAGTGCATTGTTAC
Organism: Gigantopelta aegis; assembly: GCF_016097555.1. NCBI lineage: Eukaryota > Metazoa > Mollusca > Gastropoda > Neomphalida > Peltospiridae > Gigantopelta > Gigantopelta aegis. The sequence goes on from NC_054705.1 coordinate 13,253,918, forward strand.
TCTCTTTTGTGACTGCATTGTTGCTCTCTTTTGTGAGTGCATTGTTACTCTCTTTTGTGAGTGCATTGTTGCTCTCTTTTGTGAGTGCATTGTTACTCTTTTTTGTGACTGTATTGTTACTCTCTTTTGTCAGTGCATTTGTGCTCTCTTTTGTGACTGCATTGGTGCTGTCTTTTGTGAATGCATTGTTACTGTCTTTTGTGAATGCATTGTTGCTATCTTTTGTGAATGCATTGTTACTATCTTTTGTGACTGCATTGTTGCTATCTTTTGTGAATGCATTGTTGCTACTGAACGACTTAGGGCTATCGATACGTATGTTGGCCGATTAACAGCGTGGGCCAATAATTCCTCGTTAAATCATTTCGTATTTCTGTCCCACGCTTAGAGTCTTTGAGAATTAACTTCTAGAAGTGCCATAGAGTATTTTATTTAGCGACTGATAACAAAACATGATACCACCCCTTGCCAGATGTAAGCAGTTAACCAACAGTCAGCATGCTAACTAAAACACACTACTTGGCGTCGGGCCGAGTCCTTAGAAGTGGTAAGTCAAAGTTTGTTTTGTTTAACGACACCACTAGAGCACATTGATTTATAAATCATCGGCTATTGGATGTCAACCATAATTTTGACAGTTTTAGAGAGGAAATCTGCTACATTTCCCCATTAGTAGCAAGGGATGTTTTATATACACTATCCCACAGACAGGATAGCACGGTCCCTCTAACTAAGTCAGGGACACGGGCGGGCGTTGACCCCCTGCTCAAATCGGTCACGCATCTGCACACCAAGGTAGCACACCTGCATACCAAGGTCATTGCTTAATGTACAACAAGGTCAAGGTCATGGGGCATATAGGTTTCCCTACTGTCATGTTGTGTTTGTTTTGTGTTTTGTTTTCTTTTTAAGTTCACATGCTAAGGAGAGCTAAATATTACTATCTATAAAGTCCCAGAGGAGTGATGGGGATCTAGAGTTATAGCTCCTCTTAAACAGTGAGGTTTGATATTATTAGTAGTGGTAGTGTAGTAGTAGTAGTAGTAGTAGTAGTAGTAGTAGTAGTAGTAGTAGTAGTAGTAGTAGTAGTGGTAGTAGGGTGGTAGTGTAGTAGTAGTTGTAGTAGTGGTGGTGGTAGTAGTAGTAGTATTAGTGGTAGTGTAGTAGTAGTGGTAGTGTTGTAGTAGTGGTAGTGTTGTAGTAGTAGTAGTAGTAGTAGTAGTAGTAGTGATAGTAGTAATGGTGGTAGTAGTAGGTAGTAGTGGTAGTAGTAGTAGTAGAAGTAATGTTAATAGTAGTAGTCGTAGGATCGTTAGCAGTAGTATTAATGGTAGTTATTGTTATACTCTTATTTTAGTATATTTAATTACATAACCTTTTTTTGTTTTTTGCGAAACAATAAATTTTGCACTTTTAGAATTAAAATATTCTTTGATTTGGTATAAAATAAATTGAGTGGTAACTATTTAATTAAACACCCCACGGATCCCCACCAACATACATTATACTTAAATAAAAGTATAATATATATATATGTATGTGTATGTATGTATGTATGTATGTATGTATGTATGTATGTATGCATGTGTATACGTATGTCACATTTATTGTTCTAATCATTTTGTTTAATATATTACCAGTACAAACATCACAACCACTACCACCGACGTCCACAGAAGCTGGTAAGTACTTGATCTACTGTTTCTGTCTCCTTGGTAGGGTCGTGTCTGCCATTTGTATGTAATACATATAACAAAAGAAAACCCCTTTTAAATGGTAATACAAGCACTTATGTCTGTAGTATGTCCGATATGCATTCTATGCAATGGTTATGTGTATTAAATATAAATAAATAAAGTTAAAAAGAACGGAAAAAAGAGTTTACTTTGATATGGTAATTGAGGTACGTTTGAGGTGTGCTCTGTGTCTTATAATCCAACACATTTTCATTTGGAAGACTCCCTGTCAGTATCATGCTTTGTCAATATATCTATCTATTTTCATATCAAAAGACGCCATGTCAGTATTATGATTTGTCAGTGTCCAAGCATTCATACCTATCTATCTATTTTCATTTCAAAAGACGCCATGTCAGTATCATGCTTTGTCAATGTCCAAACATTGATACACATCTATCTATCTATTTTCATATCAAAAGACGCCATGCCAGTATTATGCTTTGTCAATGTCCAAACATTGATACCTATCTATCTATTTTCATTTCAAAAGACGCCATGTCAGTATTATGCTTTGTCAATGCCCAAACATTGATACCTTGCTATATACCTATTTTCATTTCAAAAGACGCCATGTCAGTATCCAGACAGTGATACCTATCTATCTATCTATCTATCTATTTTCATTTCAAAAGACACCCTGTCAGAAGTATGCCTTGTCAATGTCAAAACATTTATACATAGATCTATCTATGTATCTATCTATGTCTCTATATATCTACACACCTCTCTCTCTCTCTCTCTCTCTCTCTCTCTCTCTCTCTCTCTCTCTCTCTCTCTCTCTCTCTCTCTCTCTCTCTCTCTCTCTCTCTTAATTAATATTATTGCATGGCCAAACATAAAACAACTATATTTCAAAGTTATATTAACTTACTGTAGCACAAAGCCAACAGAAGCTAGTAAGTACTTTGTCTGTTGTTTTTGCTTTCTTGGTGATGTCGTCTCTATCATTTGCATCCAATTAATGTGAAAACAAAAGAAAGTTAAGAATTTGTATTATTTTTATTTTTTTTACGTGTTCTAATAACTCATTTATACACATAGGCATACGGGCTCCTATTTTTTTTTTTGTAGTGGGGCCTTTATTATTTATTATTATTATTATTATTATTATTATCTGTACATAGATAGCTGATTTAAGTTAACTAGCTTCAACCATGCATTCTTTTGTGATTGGAACCGGAATTTGTAAGTTGGCCGTTTAAATGCGCGGGGCGAGAATTCCTTTGTCCTTATTGAAATCATTTCGTATTTCACGTCTTTGAGAATGTAACTTCTAGACGTTCCATAGAGTATAGTGACAAACAATAAAAATCAAAACATGCTTGATGTAAGCATTTAACCATTCCATATCCAGCGTTCTAAAATTAAATACACTAGGCCTATGTGGTGTCAGGCAGAGACCTTGGAAGTGGTAGGAAATTTGTTTAATGACACCACTAGAGCACATTGATTTATTAGTCATCGGCTATTGGATGTCAAACATAATTTTGACAGCTTTAGAGAGGAAAGTCGCTACACTTTCCCATTAGTAGCAAAGGATCCTACACTTTCCCACAAACAGTAAAGCACATACCAAAGTCTTTGTCCAGTTGTGGTACACTGGTTGGAACGACAAAAAAAACCCAACCAACTGAATGGATCCTCCGAGGTATCTTAACTCAGGAGACATTTGCTACATATTTACATAATTAATCATAACAATAACAAAACCCTCACCAAAAAAAAAAAAAAAAGCATATCCAATTCATTCATTAAAATTAATAGTTTTTCACACCATTTAACACATTTCACAGTTCGCCATCACTGTTCATCACAATCACCACCGTCATCACCATTCGTTGATCACCATAGACATAACCATCTTCCGTCACCACCATTCGTCGATCACCATAACCATCACCTTCCTCCAGTCATCACTGTCGCCTATAGGGTGTATACTACCAAATCAGATCCCATAGACGACAATAGTAACGTGTGGCTGAAACTCCTACCTGCAGCGTATCAATCGACATAAACGCCACCGATATAAATACTACCACCCCTCACCTTTAAAAATTGGGAGGGGGGGGGGGGGTGAAGCTGCTCATTTCTGAGATAACGGGTAGCGTTTATGACTACCGTAGTTCCGCACAAAATTGGAGTACTTTTTTTTACAGGTAAACCATACATGTTTCAAGCACAAGCTATTTTCAAAGTTCTGCCCATTTTCAACTCTATCCTCCCCTCATCCCGAATCAGGCCACCGATCTTATCGGAGGTCGGACTCTGGATGGGCGTGTTCGAAACCCTAGTGGTATATGGACACGTTAAATTGTTATCTATCTATCTATCAAGCACAAGGCTACTTGACACAGTGGTACTAGATGAAATAAAATTGCATACATTTATTTTGTTTGCCCAGATGAAACCGTTTTTTTTTTTTTTTACAACCAACACACTCACATTTATCACCAATCACAGGAGTTGTGGTGTTCACTTTTCTATCAAAAGTTGGGTGCACCTCGAACTTTGACCCAGCCGAGTTATTTGGTTTAGTATTACCTATAATCATTCATAGATGACATTCCGGTCGACACCATTCCTGGTCATTGAACATCATCACCATCGTTTAATTATCGTTGTCGCTATGATCACATCCCCATCATCACTATTACTGGACTGAACATCACCATCACGATCATCATGAACACCATTGATCACGAATGACCATCATGGTCATGATCATTCAATGATCACTGGCCTCGCCATTCACTGATCACATCACTTCATTCTTCATCATGAACAGCATCCTTATTGCCAGCTACTTATAAACACACATTGAAATAACATATACAATGAACAATATACTGTCACATCTTATCTACGTCAACGTGTATAATTATTCCCATTAAACAATGTCCGTATTACACAAGTAACATAATCTTGAAATACATCACACTTAATTTAACATTTCATTAACAGTAACATTTACATACAACTACTAATGCATTTATACAACAGTGTCTAAATTAAAACACAAATTCGATAAACTAAAATATATTCTACTTACAGTTGTCTCCAACCCAAAATTAAGCAATTCGAAATATTTAACAATATTTCCACAATGCTTCTCTCACCAAAAACTGAAGTGTGTGTACACTAACTAACGACCGCCGGTAGTAGGGGTGCATAGTAGATGGTTACAAGTGCCTCTTAACAATGCCAGAAGTAACTACTGAACACTTCCCGAAGTGGTCAGACTAAGCCCACAGCTAAAAGCTGATGGGGAATGGCAGGTGTGTGGCACAGATAGCCACAAGAGACAAGCACCTGTCGCGGTTGGAGAGACAAGGACTAGGATGTGGAGGTGGACAGCGAAAGAAGTTGAAAGATAGGAGGAGTTGCCAAATCGGGAAGAAATGAGATGGGGTTCAAAGGAGAGAAAGGAAAGGGGGCAGTGGGATTAAAAAAAAAAAAAAAAAAAAAACAAAGTGTGCACCAGCGTAAACCACACGCACATTTGTTTTTACAAAAACCTGTACTGGCAGTTAAAGTATAACACACAATTTCTCTTAGCAAGCTACGACTCGGGTGTAATTTATACCTTTAATTACCAAAGTATTTACAATGAATAACTGCAATTTATACTTTTAATTACCAAAGTATTTACAAAGATTACCCTTGAGCTATATTCCTATACAAAATTACAATCAATTAATTCATTTTACTAGTCATTCTTTTATGCATACACATTTACCTCACTAATATTTTTTTCCATGATTCTTTGCAAACAATTGGTAAAGAAACAACGACGGTGACCAAGCTATATTTAGCCACAAAGTATTTGGAAAACCGCTGTCCAGTACAACACTTTTTAAAACTATTATTCTGAGTTAATTGCATAAAGATTCTACGCGGGATTGATTAATTTGTAATTGTTTATTACAAATAAAAACAAAATATTGTAGTTTTAACTTTAACATAGGACTTTTAAGATTCGTTCTTTATATTGAATATAGGCTTGTGGCAAACATTTAGTGTCCTCTGTTTCTTCCAGCCTCGGAAAGTCAAGTCATCACAAATACACCAGAAATAACAGACAAAGGTATATGAATATTTCGAAGATATGGGGCCGAATTTACAAAGCCTGTTTTTCTTAAACGCAGGTGTTATTATAAACATTGTAAATGTATGTAATTGCACACGTGTGTGATATAAACAGACTTTGTAAATTTGGCTCATTATTTTTAATGATAATGTTGTCATATGTTTGACAGGAAATAACTTATACTGGGCCCACATTTTCTAAGCCATCATAACGCTAAAAACTACAGCACACGTCATAATGACATCATAGCTTACGATGATTTCACCATTTCGGAGGCAAAGATTGCTTCGAAAATATGGACCCAGACTTATAAGTTAATATACTTATACACACTTTCACTTGCCTGACACATTTAATTGTCATATAAGTTAGTTATACAGTGGAACTTTGTTAATACAAATATTTCCAAGCCAATAGAAAATCTACATTTATATTTTAACAGCATTTCAGCATATATCGCCAATCATTAAGTTACGGTTTCATAGTGAAATCAGTTTCCTAGCTCATTTCTAAACAGACTTGTCGATTTATTTTTTAAAATTTTGTAATGACATATTTGCTTCATTACAAAAGCTGTAATGTCGAGGTTGACTGTTGCATACATAGATATTAACGCACTGGCGTAGGGAATAATTAAATCCTTTCTGGCCTCTCAAATTGTCTCGTGCCGTTGCTGGGACTTGAACCTGTAGCACCGAATCGCCCGCAACGTGCAGACTTGCCACGACACGTTCTGAGCTATCTAGAGATCCATATGTATGTATTATTTATGCATATATGTATGTATGTACAGGTATGTATGTATGTATGTATGTATGTATGTGTGCATGCATGCATGCATGTATGCATGTGTATACGTATGTCACACTTATTGTTCTAATCATTTTGTTTAATATATCACCAGTACAAGAATCACTACCACCAAAGTCAACAGAAGCTGGTAAGTACTGTTTTTGTCTCCTTGGTAGGGTCGTTTCTGCCATTTGTACCTAATACATGTCAAAACAAAACAAAATCGCTTTTAAATGGTAATAAACCACTTATGCCTGTTTAATATGTCTGATATGCATTCTATGCAATGGTTATGTGTATTAAATATAAATAAAGTTGAGGTACATTTGAGGTGCGCTCTGTGTCTAATGATCCAACACATTTTCATTTTGAAAGACGACCTGTCAGTATTATCCTTTATCAATGTCCAGTGATACCTATCTATCTATCTATCTATTTTCATTTCAAAAGATGACCTGTCAGTATTATGCTTTGTCATTGTCCAAACATTGATACCTATCTATCTATTTTCATTTCAAAAGACGCCCTATCAGTATTATGCTTTGTCAATGTCCAAACGTTGATACCTTGCTATATATCTATTGTCATTTCAAAAGACACCCTGTCAGTATTATGCCTTGTCAATGTCCATGTCCAGATATTGATACTTATCTATCTATCTACCTATCTATCTATCTATCTATCTATTTTCATTTCAAAAGACGCCCTGTCAGAAGTATGCCTTGTGAATGTCAAAACATTGATACATAGATCTATCTATCTATCTATCTGTCTATCTATGTCTCTATCTATCTACACTTCAGTCTCTCTCTCTCTCTCTCTCTCTCTCTCTCTCTCTCTCTCTCTCTCTCTCTCTCTCTCTCTCTCTCTCTCTCTCTCTCTCTCTCTCTCTCTCTCTCAATTAATATTATTGCATGGCCAGTAATAAAACAATTGTATTTCAAAGTCATATTAACTTACTGTAACAACACACTAATAATTTTGTTCAATATATACCAGCACAAGAACGAAGCACAAAGCCAACAGAAGCTAGTAAGTACTTCGTCTGTTGTTTGTTCTTTCTTATTGGTGTTGTGTCTATCATTTGCACCCAATTAATGTGAAAACAAAAGAAAGTTAAGAATTTGTATTATGTATTCTAATAACTCACTTATACACGTAGGTATACGGCATAGGCATATTTTTGTAGTGTGGCTTTTTGCCCGAATTGAACGAAAATGCCCAAATCTGGATAACAAATTTTTTTCATATTAGCACTGCTATGAAACAGCTATATAGAGTTGTAAACAAATCACTACGCATTTTCTACATGGATTAATTTTATGAGAATGGACTATACTCATCCAGGTTTTTGTAATACCCTAAAATCAATCAGTTTCTCATAACTCTAAAGTGCACGTTCGTCTGAGAAGTAATGGTTATCGAGACAAGTACTAGTTACTTTTACATAGTATCTCCCCCCCCCCCCCCCCCCCCCCCCCCCTAAACATCACAGACTTTAACCTGTCTCTGTCATACCCTTATGCAGGTTTGTAGATTAACTAAAGTTAGTGTCCAATAATACAGGCTGAAACTAGGGTCTGCGCCTTTAAGTTAAAAATGTGTGACGGTTCACCGCGTATCTCGACTGACGGTTATTTATTTATATATACATGCAATCAAAGTATGTGATATTTTTCAGATCACATACTTCAAGAATTTGGTAACTTTGCATATTACATGTAAATTAATCGAGGTCACGGCACTAGGTTTATTGGCATTTAAGCGAACGTACTAGGGTGACACTCCATAATAGACGTATTCATTCATATTCGTCAGACAAAGCCGTTTCAATAGCATCTTTACATTGAAAGCTGCCCAGCCATTACTGGTCACTGAACATCATCACCATCCTGGAATCATCGCAGTCACTATGTTCAATCACTGGTCAAATTCCCATCATCGCTATTACTGGACTGAACATCACCATCAGGATCACCACTTTTCACGAATGACCATCATGGTCGTGATCATTCACTGACCACGGGCCTGACCATGCATTGTTTACATCATCACTTTAATCTTCACCATGAACATCATCCTAATCGCCAGCTACTTATAAACGCACACTGAAATAAAATAAACAATAATTAATATACTGTCACATTTTATCGACGTCAACATTTCACATGGTGTTCAATTATTCCCATTAAACAATGTCCGTATTACACAAGTAACATAATCTTCAAATACATCATACTTCATTTAACATTTCATTAACAGTGACATTTACATACAACTACTAATGCATTTATACAACAGTGTGTAAATTAAAACACAAATTCAATAAACTAAAATATATTCTACTTACGGTTGTCACCAACACAGAATTACACAGTTCGAAATATTTCACAATGTTTCTCTCACAAGAAATTTAATGTGTCTGTGCAAAACCAAAGTCATCTCTACTCTGTCGTGACTCTGAAAGCTTACACAAAAAACTAAAGTGTTTACCAACGTAAGCCACACGGACAAATTATTTACAAAAATCTGTACTGGCAGTCAAAGTATAACACACAATTTCTCTTAGTTGACTAGTTGCAGTTTATACTTTAAATTACCAAAGTATTTGCAATAATTATCTGCAATTTATACTTTTAATTTCCAAATTATTTACATTAAATGTTCTAAAATAAACATAGATGTGAAAAGATTACCCTTGACTTGTGACAAACGTTTATACGTTCACCTATATTCCTAAACAAAATTACAACCAAATAATTCCATTTACTACTAGTCACTGTTTTATGCGTACACATTCACCACACTAATTTTTTCCCATAATTCTTTCCAAAACAACTGACAAAGAAACAACAACGGTGGCCAAGCTATATTTAGCTACAAATTATTCGGGAAACCCGTTGTCGTCCAGTACAAGACGTTATAAAAATATTATTCTTGAGTTAATTATTTGAAGATTATGCGTGGGATCGGATAATCTGTAGTTGTTTATTACAAATGAACACAAAATATTGTAGTTTCACCTTTAACATAGGACCTATATGTTTCGTTCATTATATCGACTATAGGCTTGTTTCAAACATTAGTGTCCTCTTTGTTTCTTCCAGCCTCGGAAACTCCAGTCATCACAAATACACCAGAAATAACAGACAGAGGTATATGATTATTTCGAAGATATGGGGCCGAATTTACGAAGCCCGTTTTTTTTTTAAACGCAGGTGTTATTATAAACACTGTAAATATATGTAGTTACACACGTGTGTAACATAAACAGGCTTTGTAAATTTGACTCATTATTTTTAATGATACTGTTGCAATATGTCTGAGAGTTTAAATTTCAGGGAAATAACTTATACTGGGCCCATATTTTCTAAGCCATCATAGCGCTAAAAACTAGAGCACACATCATAATGACGTCATAGCTTACAGTGGTTTTACTATTCCGAAGGCAAAGATTGCTTCGAAAATATGGGCCAAGACTTTTAAGTTAATATACTTATACACACTTTGAAGTTAATATACTTGACTTGCCTGACACATTTAATTGTCATATAAGTTATACAGTTGAACTTTGTTGATAGAAATGTTTACAAGCCAATAGAAAATCTACATTTCTATTTTAAGAAAGCATTTCAGTATATATCGTCAATCATTAAGTTACGGTTTCATAGTCAAATCAGCTTCCTAGCTCACACCTCTGCACCACGGTCAGGATACAGCACGCGCAGGGGAGTTAGCTCATTCCTAAACTCCCTGTGCGTGCTGTAACCTCACCGTGGTGCAGAGGTGGCCAATACAGCACAAAGCCCCTTGTTTTCTTCGAGATACAATTGGAATTTGAGTAAAAGTCAGTATCTATCTGTGATATTTGTATTTTTGCACAGTTCTTTACACTGTTTTTAGTTAAATCTTAAATTTTTATATTGATGTTGATCATCACTTTATTTGTTTGCATTACCATAGTTTGACACCCAATAGCCGATGTATTTTTCGTGCTGGGGTGTCGTTAAACATTAATTAATTCCCATTTCTAAATAGGCTTGTCGATTTTTTTTTTTATTTGTACTGACACATTTGCTTCATTACAACAGCTGTACGTTTGTGGCGTTCTTCTTTCTTGGGTTAAAAAGATGTTTTGTCAAAATAACATACACTTATAATATAACGTATATATTTTATATATTAACAATTGGTGTTAATTGGTGTTAATTTTAATATTTACATTTTATGAATATACTGAAAATGTTGACATAACAGTAATCTAGATCAGTGAACCTTGACACTCGCATGTTGAAAGAAAACTATAAAACATAACAATGAAAAATACACGAAACGAAAAAACAAATGGCTAGTTCTGTTGTATGTCAAAGAAAGTTTGTTTTGTTTAACGACACCTCTTGGGCACCTGCTATCCTATCTGTGAGATGGTGCATATAAAACATCCCTCGCTACTAATGGAAAAATGTACGCATGTTCTTCTGTAAAACTATGCCAAAATAACCAAAATGTTTGACATCCAATAGCCGATGATTAATAAATAAATAAGCTCAAATGGTGTCGTTAAACAAAACACGTTTTATATTATTATTATTATTATTATTATTATTGTTATTAATATTACTTGAAGTTTTATGTCTGTATGTATGTACTGATGTATGAATATCTATATATTGTATGTATATCGACGTTGACTTTTACATACATAGATATTAACGCACTGGTGCAGGGGATTATTAAGTCCTTTCTGGTCTTACAAATTGTTCCTTGTCATTGCTGGCACTAGAACTTACGACACCGAATCGCCCGCAATTTGCTGACTAACCACGATGCGTTCTGAGCTATCCAGATATCCATAAAAAGGATGCTATTTAAGTCAACCACATCCATGGGGCCTACAATCCACACGGTCGATCCCATTTATGTGCATGACACAGAGGGCAGACCTGGCACTGGCTAGTATGTATTGATGTATGCATATCTATATATTGTATGTATGTCGAGGTTGACTGTTACATACATAGATATTAACGCACTGGCATAGGGGATAATTACATCCTTTCTGGCCTCACAAATTGTATCGTACCGTTGCTGGGACTTGAACCTGTGACACCGAATCTCATGTATGTATGCATGTGTATATGTATGTCACACTTATTGTTCTAATCATTTTGTTTAATATATCAGCAGTACAAGCACCACTACCACTACCACCAAAGTTAGCAGAAGCTGGTTAGTACTTGATCTACTGTTTTTGTCTCCTTGATAGGGTCTTTTCTGCCATTTGTACCTAATACATTTGAAAACAAAAGAAAATCCCTTTTAAATGGTAATACAAGCACTGATACCTGTTTAATATGTCCGATATGCATTATATGCAATGTTTATGTGTATTAAATATAAATAAATAAAGTTAAAAGAAGAAAAAAAAGAGGTACGTTTGAGGTGTGCTCTGTGTCTTATAATCCAACACATTTTCATTTGGAAACGCCCTGTCAGTATTTTGCCTTGCCCAAACATTGATACCTATCTATTTTCATTTCAAAAGACGCCCTTTCAGTATTATGCTTTGTCAATGTCCAAACATTGATGCCTATCTATCTATCTATTTTCATTTTAAAAGACGCCCTGTCAGTATTATGCTTTGTCAATGTCCAGACATTGATATCTATCTATCAATCTATCTATCTATCTATCTATGTATCTATGTATCTATCGATTTTCGTTTCAAAAGACGCCCTGTCAGTATTATACATTGTCAATGTCCAAACATTGATGCCTATCTATCTGTCTATTTTCATTTCAAAAGATGCCCTGTCAGTATTATGCTTTGTCAATGTCCAAACATTGATATCTATCTATCTATCTATGTATCTATCTATTTTCGTTTCAAAAGACGCCCTGTCAGTATTATGCTTTGTCAATGTCCAAACATTGATACCTATCTATCTATTTTCATTTCAAAAGACGCCCTGTCAGTATTATGCTTTGTCAATGTCCAAACATTGATATCTATCTGTCTATCTATCTATTTTCCTTTCAAAAGACGCCTTGTCAGTATTATGCTTTGTGAATGCCCAAACATTAATACCTATCTATCTATCTATCTATCTATCCATCTATCTATTTTATTTTAAACGACACCCTGTAAGTATTTTGCCTTGTCATTGTCCAAACATTAATACCTATCTATCTATCTATCTATCTATCTATCTATCTGTCTGTCTGAATATGTACATACCTAACTATACCTCAGTCTCTCTCTCTCTCTCTCTCTCTCTCTCTCTCTCTCTCTCTCTCTCTCTCTCTCTCTCTCTCTCTCTCTCTCTCTCTCTCTCTCTCTCTCTCTCTCTCTCTCTCTCTCTCTCTCTCTCTCTCTCTCTCTGTCTCTGTAAATTTTATTTTATTGTAGGGCCAAAAAATACATTTGAAAGTTATATTAACTTACTGTCAAACAAACTAATAACATTTTTTTAATACATACCAGCACAAGACCCAAGCACCAAGGCAACAACGGAAGCTAGTAAGTACTTCGTCTATTTTTTTGTTATTTTTTTTTACAACGCAATCTAATAACTCACTTATACACATAGGCGAACTTCTTTCTCCCATTAAAATTAGTTGTCTTCTGAAATTTGCAGATGTTAAAGTGACTGGCCCTAGTTTGTAAACACTACGACGTATATTTCACTATTAAAGACGTTCTTGATAATTTAAATTAGAAGTACTTACATTTTATTGTTTAGAATATTCATTTTCGTACACCTGAAGTGGTTCTGGTCATCCATGTTTATGTAATACCCGAAAATCAATCAATTTCTCATAACTCTAACAGCGCACGTTCCCCTGAGAAGTAATGGTTATCGAGACAAGCACTTGTTACTTTTAGACAGTATTCACCCTTAAACTTCACAGACTTAAATGTCAAAGTCTCTGTCATATCCTTATGCAGGTTTGTAAAGTAACTAAATATAGTGTCCAATTATGCAGACTGCAACTAGTGTCTGCGCCTTTAAGTTTAACAAAATGTATGATGGTTCACCACATAACCGACTGACGGTTCGTGCGAATGTAAAAAAGTTTATTTATTTATTTATTATTATTATTTTTGTATTGCTCCAGATCAAGGTGACAATGTGACAGTATTTGTAACATACTCATGTACACACACACACACACACACACGCACACACACACACACACACACACACACACACACACACACACACACACATATATATATATATGTGTGTGTGTGAAAGAATAAATGAATCAACGAGGGGAATTTGTTGTTTTGTTCTTTGATTTTTGTTTTCTTTTTGATGGAGTAGAAATACTGTTAAAAACAAATGAGTAGTTAGCAGACAGACGTATCTTTTTAGCTTTTTTTTTTTTTTTTTTTTTTTAAATAAAAAGATCAAGCAACTTACCCTAGCAGTCATTAAATTGTCTATACTCGCAATTTTGTAAATAAATTTATTTATCCCATTCAAATTTTGAAAATAGCTTTTATTATATTAATGCAGAAATATCTTTTGAGCATTTTCATGGTGTAAATGCAATATTTAATAGTAATTGTTGACCAGTTTACAGTTTTAACCAAATAAGTATGCATCTTTCCAAAAATAACTATATTTAATACCAAAACGTTAAGTGTTCACCAACGTAAGCCACAGTCCAAATGCTTTACAAAAAATCGTATTGTCAGTCAAAGTATAACACACAATTTCTCTTAGCAAGCTATGACTCATAGCTGCAATTTATACCTTCAACTATCAAGGTATGTACAATGAATAGCTGCGATTTAAACTTTTAGTTACCAAAGTATTTACAATAAATGTTATAAAATACACTTAGTGGTGAAAAGATTACCCTTGACTTCTGACAAAAGTTTATATGTTCAGCTATATTACTATAGAAAATTACAACCAAATAATTTCATTTACTATTCATTGTTTTATGCGTACACATTCACCACACTAATCCTGCCCCCCCCCCCCCCCCCCCCCCCCCCATAATTCTTTACAAACAACTGGCAAAGCAACGATGGTCACCAGGCCATAACTTATTCGGGAAACCCCTGTTGTCGTCCAGTACAAGTCTTTACAAAAATGTTCTTAAAGGAACATTCCTGAGTTTGCTGCATTGTAAGATGTTTCTGACTAATAAAATATTTCTACGATTAAACTTACATATTAAATATATTTTCTTGTTTAGAATAACAATATTTTAGGAAAAAAAGATGAAATTTAACCTAGTACAGATATCAGAACAATCAGAAACACGTTTAATATACAGCCACTTATATTGTATGCAGAAACATATTTGATATGTAATTACAATCGTTAAAAAGTCTCTGTTAGTCAATAACATCTTAAAAAGTGCAGCAAACTCGGTAATGTCCCTTTAAGTTAATTATATGAAGATTTTGCGTGGGATTGATTAATTTGTATTGTAGTTTCACCTTTAACATAGGTTTCAAACAGTGTCCTCTTTGTTTCTTCCAGCCTCAAAAACTCCAGTCATCACAAATACACCAGAAATAACAGACAGAGGTATATGATTATTTCGAAGATATGTGGCGGAATTTACGAAACCTGTTTTTCTTAAACGCAGGTGGTTTAGTATTGTAAATGTATGTTGTTACATGCATTTAAGACATAAACATGCTTTGTAAATTCGGCCTGTAAGTTTTTACCGTTCTTCTTTATTTGGTTAAAAAGAGGTTTTGTCAAAATAACATACACTTATAATATAACGTATATTCTACATATTAACAAGTAGCAGTTGATGTTAATTTTATTAATTACATTTTATGAAAATATTGAAAATGTAATCTAGATCAGTGAACCTCGACACTCTTATGTTGAAATAAAAATATACTAAACGAAAAAACACATCTCTAGTTCTGGTGTGTATCAAAGAAAGTTTGTTTTGTTTAACGACACACATTGAGCACATTGATTTATTAATAACATGGAATTGCATCATGGGATCATCTGCCATTACAATTCACCATCAATGTGAATGGTTTGACCAAATGCAATATGGCCAAAATCACATACTGCCATATTCTTAATGATGCAATTTCTTGTAAAACTCAAAACTGCAGTATATTTGGTCATCTACATGAACTTGATATTTTTTATAATCAAATTGTTAATGCATCAAAAACTTAACATTTGATTAACATAAAACTTTGGTGCTTTACTTCGCTCAACGGCATATTCGCTGAAGTGCAGAATCGAAAGAACCTCAAACGACTTACTTTCCCCACATGCGTTGTACAAATGTGTATGTCAAATGTGTATGTGTAAATCGCTGGCACAAGCTACTGTATATTATGTAATCAGTTTTGTGTGTCATGTTTAAATATGTTCTATGGATCACTGATCTGAAATAAAACATCTATTATTATTATTATTATTATTATTAGTATAGTGAAGTGCTGAAATACTAGATGTTTTTAAATTTACTTTTTAATTTGATTTATTTAAATTATTTGTTTATTATTTGATTTGTTTTAATATAATATTTAACCTTCTTTTTATGTTTTGTATTTTATTTTTCTTCTATGTTTGTTGTTGTTGTTGTTTTACCCTGCATGTTTTAGCGCAAAGGAAACTTAAAGTGAGACACTCAGATCTATTTCAATAATATATTACATGTTGAGACACTGACCAGCAAGAGTATTAAAAATTCAAAATGATTTTAATAACTAAATACAAAAAAAGAAGAAGAAAAAGTAATAAATATGAATACACATTTAATTTTATACTGAACAGTTACTAATTACCTCCAAATGCATTCTATATTTGTAATATAAAATCCAAGCAATACCAACTACTTTTTGATGTATCATGTACGTATGGAAATGTTTGAGATATTCCTTACATAAGTTGACTTTGTTTTTATGGTTATTGCCGAGATAATCTGAATAGAATTTCTAGTGTTCAAGTTTTTTCTTCTTTTTTTTGTTGTTGTTGAAGGATGGCAAAACGCTTTATGGCTGTGTACATTAAAAGTAGCAGTTACCTATTCATTAATTGGATATAATTTTTCCTTTTCTTTTTTGTCATTGATTAAATCTCCAAAGGCAATATCAATTTTTATCTGACCGATGGAACCAACTGAGGGCATTATCAATTTTTTACGGAAGGTCGTGTGACTGGTTTTCAACATATAAGAATGTAGACATATTGTGCGATCAAAAAGTTCCGATACTACACCCTAAAACAACATAAACTGCTGGATCTATTTTTGGCCGCCGTCCCCTTCGAAGTAGCCACCTTGTGCAGCAATACACTGCTCCTAGTGCTTCTGCCATGCTTGGAATGCTCCCTGGAAGTCACGTTCTTTAAGCAATTAAGTCAAGCACCATCTGCGATTCGTGCTGGAACACCTCCATGTTGTCAAAACGGCGACCCTTCAGATTGAACTTCATCTTGTGGAAGAGAAAGAAGTCGCAGGGAGCCAAATCCGGCGAGTAGGAGGGGTGAGAAATGACGATAATTTTGGTAGAAAAACTTGCATGTTTTCAACGTTCTGTGAGGGGGCGCATTGTCATTATGGAGCACCCAATTGCCATTGCAACACAGTTGAGGTCGTTTGCGTTGAATGTCCTCCCTCGTACGCCTCAGAACGTTATTGTAGAACTAGGCGTTGATAGTATAACCCTGGGGGATGAATTCATGGTGCTCAATCCTGCGAATGTCGAAGAAAACAACGAGCATGCTCTTGGTCGCGCTTCCAACCTGCCTCGCCGTCTTCGGTCTTGGAGAATACGGTCTCTTCCACTGCGAAGACTGCTGTTTTGTCTCTGGGTCGTAGCCGTACACAGAACCCTCGACACTGGTGATGATCCTCGACATGAAGGTTGGGTCATCCCGGACCTGTTGAAGGAGTTCCTCGCAGACTTCAACATGGTGCTGCTTTTGCTCGGGGTTCAGAAGCCTGGCACGAACTTGGCAGCGACGCGGTGCATGTTGAAATTGGATGAGGGAATTGTATGAACTGTTCCAGATGACACGTGATGGTGATCCGATGATCCTGATGCACAATTTGTTCAATTTCTTCGACATTTTCGGGGATTGTGCTCGTGGAGGGTCCTCCAGTGACGTTCTGCCCCTCTTAAAGCGAAAATGCCACTCAAAACACCTCGTCCGGCTCATTGCTTCATTGCCGTAGGCTTGCTTAAGCATTTCCGGGATCTCCGTTGCTAATATCCCGAGTTTGACACAGAATTTGATGTTTGTTCTCTGCTAAAATTTCAGGTCCATAGTGAAATCGCAAATAAGCAAGTACGCGTGGTCACAAAAATTCGTGTAACAGATCCCGATATTAAACATGTGACGTCATGTAGCATACGGAAGAACTAAAGTCACTGATCGCTCCTGCTGCACGTCCATGGCCATGTCGCGCTCCATTCGTTTGCAACAGGAACAGTCTCGGAACGTTTTGATTGCAACTCGTAATAAACACTTATGGCACTCTAATGAGAGCGATATGATGTTTTATGGTTTTAAGGTCGCAAGTGATAGTAGTCAGAATAATGGTCTTTATTACAAGTTAGTTTAGGAGACAATTAATAAAATGGTGCTTACACATGATTATGTTATTTGATGCTTTTTCAGTGGGCACTATCACAAACTGTTCGTGTAGTGTATCTAGACTTTCTATCAAAAAAGGGCTTCCTGACATAATTTGGCTATTTTTAAAACTCTTTTAGATGTGTATTTTGTCACGAATACTTTTGGGCAATATCACGTATTTCCCGTCTGTGATATTACTACCAGTATATTAATAAACTAAATTGTTTGACAGCACACATTGTTAACTATGGTTAATTGGGGTTCCATTTTTGTGCAAGACCCGGTGGCTTAGTGGTTAACGTTGCGGTCTGTCTAGTTGCTCAATTGTCTGAATTGATCTTGTTCCATATCCATATATCTAAAAAGTTTATTTTGTGTATTTGACACATGGAGAAGACAAGACATTAATACAAAAATTAACGCAGGCAAACACATACAAGCACTAACTTGAACAAAAACACTAATACGGGAACCATTTATGACATTAATCATCGAAAACATGAGTTATGACGTCATGCGTATGTAGAAATTGTCTAGCACCGTGCAAAAGCTGGATAACCCTATACACACACACACACACACACACACACACACACACACACACATATATATATATATGTGTGTGTGTGCTGGGTTTTTTATTATTTACAGGTAAATGGATGGTCTTTTTGGAATGTTGGAATCGTGGATTACCTGGAAATGCAACTAAATTATCTTGCATGATTTATCCCATGGACGCACGCAGGAATATATCTTTGTTTCGACCCGATGGTAAAGAGTCTGTAGTCTGTGACACCAGATCATCTCAGTGTCATTCCTATGGGATGTCAGGACAGTACAGCGCCACCTTGGTGAAGCATAACACTCTCGCAGTGACCATGTATTTGTTCATCCCCAAGAGGGTTGCAGGAGAGTGGATATGTGCCGATGGAATATCAGCACAAGACACATGTAACAAAGTGGGTAAGCTTTTTTTTCACGTAGATAACCAGCCTTTCTGCCAGAGGCTACGAAGGGTAAAATTACGTACCCCTAAAATCTTGGAAATTAATTAGATACATTTTCGTTTGTAAATTTTAGAAAGATTATACATGTACCAAGTAATCTATTTGTAATAAATGTGTCAAAATTCATGAAATTCAGTGTTGAATTTCAAAAGATTTCAGACCCATAACAGGGATTCATCCAGACTTTCTGTGAGTCCGAACATAGGCTCCTGCCCCCCCCCCCCCCCCCCCCCCCCCCAGAAAAAATAAAATAAATGGCACTGAAAATTCCCAACGTTTATGCTAAACATTCACAAACTAATCTTTAATTGTGTCTGTTCTAATACATTAGCGGCCTGAAAACATATCCAAATTATGACTTACCTGCGCTAATTTCGCCAATCCCATTTGAAATGGGATCCAGACGAAATATCCTGGATAAATCCCTGCATAACCACCCAATAGAGGTACTGATGGTCTGTTTTGATACACCAACCTTCCTTGGACTGAAATTAGACTCGACACTAACTTGGAAGCCCCACATTGAAACCATGGAAACACGAGCTGTCAAGAAACTGTCCCTGATGAAAAAACTTGCTGGAACCAACTGGGGTGCCAACTCCAGGATCCTCAAGCAGGTGTATACAGGAACCATTCGACCTACAATTTAATATGCCTCTACAACTTGGATAACCGCTTCCAAAACACAAAAGAACAAGTTAAATAAAGTACAACACTTGGACCTCAGAATTATCTTTGGGGCCATGAAAAGCACTTCGATCAGTGAAATGGAAAAAACAACAGATCTCGAACCTCTGGAATCCAGGCAACAATGCAAGGTCCTTATCCAGGGAGAAAAGATGAAACGACTGCATTCACATCCACTGCATCGAAGACCAGGAAAAAACAAAGAACAGACTAAAACGATAGTCTCAACCACCTGACATAATTTGTAAAAGAAAAATTATGATTGCATCATCCAAAATGCCTTGCAGTGTGAGAAAGTCTCCGCAGATGTCTGGGTGCAAGCACACCTCAATGAAATCAGGCTGTATGTTCCAGAACTTGCCAAAAAGGTGGAGCAGCCACCACCTCTTTAGCTAACCCTCACCATAGAAATGATTCATGAGCGTTATCAAAGTCAACATGGATCCATGCCTTCACAGATGGTTCAGCAGAGAATGCCATACGAAATGGTGGAAGTGGAGCATATATCAGTTATTCAGATGGATCCCCTGTCTCCCTTTCCACCCCAGTTGGCCGAGGAAGAAGGACAACATAACATAGTGCTTCTCACTGACTGTCTGCACTCCAATCACTTTCATCAGGACACACATACCATATCACCAAACTGCTGCAAACTAAGCTAAACATCCTTGCCCAAAGCCGAAAAGTGACCCTCCAGTGGATTCCAGCACACATAGGAGTTGCAGGCAATGAAAAAGCTGACCAACTGGCCAAAGCAGGTAGCTGCCTTCCACAAACCCAATCCTCCATATCATACGGTGATGCCAAGACTTCTAAAACGGAAGTTCAAATGTGATTGGAAGACCAAAAACAATGGATACACCCCTGACAAAGACTGCATAAACCAATTAGACAGAAAAGAACAAACCCATAATTATCCGTCTGCGAAATGGACATTGCTGGCTGAAAAAAACACCTGAAAAAGATGTGAATGTGGTGCTGAAGAACAAACGCATACTACAAAACTGCCCACACCTGGAAGTGAACAATCAGAAAGTTTGGATACAAGACACACCCCTCAATATCAAACTCTGGGGACTTCTCGACGACCTCCGGAAGACGTCACATTTCGTCATCACATCCGGATTATTGATTTAATACCTCCAAATCTTGATTGACCGCAGAAGAAGAATGGTCTGTTTTGGTTTTATTGCGTATCCTCAAATTATTTTCTGTCAGAACATATCGTCTAGAATCTCATAGGTACGGGGCTAAATGTATTCAGCTGTTACGTCTACTAACTTGTTTCCTTAGATTCCCGACCCTATCATACGGAATATCGTCAAGATATTTCAGACAGCGACTATTATTTTTGATTATGCGTGCATTCAAAATTACTCTTTAAAGACCGGCGCCAGTTGTTACACCCACGTTTTTGTATCCTTAGATTCCCAAACTTTTCAGTCATGATAATTTTAGGTGCGCGCACGTGTGTGTGTGCGTGTGTGTGTGTGTGTGTGTGTCTTTGTGTGTGTGTGCGTTGTCCATCTCTTTCTCTCTGTGCATCCCTCTCCTGCCTGCCTGTCTGTCTGTCTGTCTGTCTCTCTCTCTCTCTCTCTCTCTCTCTCTCTCTCTCTCTCTCTCTCTCTCTCTCTCTCTCTCTCTCTCTCTCTCTCTCTCATCATATATGGTGTGACGTATGAAATGGCATGCCTAGTGTGCTGTTTTCACAACTTTGTATTTTCAATCCTTGTGACACAGAAAGAGGAATTTATAAATGTATTTTTCACCCATATTCTCTCCCCACCCAAATGTCTGCATACATGTTTGTACAGGGGTGGGTATTAGCTCAGTCGCTTGAGCGCTCGCCTCAGGTGCTTGCTTCGGTGGATCCATTCAACTGACTGGGATTTTTCTCGTTCCAACCAGTGCACCACTACTGGTCAGAGGCCGTTGTATGTGCTTGCCTGTCTGTGGGAAGGTGCATATAAAAGATTCGTTGCTGCTAATGAACAAACATGTAGCGGGTTTCCTCTGATGACTACGAGTCAGAATTACCAAATGTTTGACATCCAATAGCTGATGATTAATTAATCAGTGTTTTTTTTTTTTTTTTTTTTTTTCAACAGATGCAGCGACAAGAGAGGTCGTAAGCTATTCAGGCGGGGCGACGACCTTCATTGAGTGTCTGGGTGCTGCGTATGACCACGAACCAGCTAAGTTGACATGTGTGGTAATGGGCTTGGTGAGTCAGGGAATCTCCTGGTACCGACCCAACGGAGGAATCAGCCAGAAGGTCGCGTTCTGTGACGAGGACGGTAGTGAGTGCCAGCTGCAGGGATACGGTAACCGCTACGATGTCCATTACGACTCGCCCATGCAGCTGACTCTGACCATCTTCTCATTCGACAAAGACACGGATGCAGGCAAATGGACTTGTTCTGATGGGGTACCACAGAGTGATGTGATTTCATCTACTTGTTATAAACCTCTAATCAGTAAGTAAATTGTGTAACATTGTGACTTGTTCTGATGGGGCACCACAGAGTGATGTGATTTCATCTACATCTCATAAAGCTCAGATCAGTAAGTAACTTTTATAACAGTGTGACTTGTTCTGATGGGGCACCCCAGAGTCATGTGATTTCATCTACATGTCATAAAGTTCTGATCAGTAAGTAACTTTTGTAACAGTGTGACTTGTTCTGATGGGGCACCACAGAGTCATGTGATTTCATCCACGTCATAAAGTTCTGATCGGTAAGTAACTTTTGTAACAGTGTGACTTGTTCTGATGGGGCACCACAGAGTCATGTGATTTCATCCATGTCATAAAGTTCTGATCGGTAAGTAACTTTTGTAACAGTGTGACTTGTTCTGATGGGGCACCACAGAGTCATGTGATTTCATCCACGTCATAAAGTTCTGATCGGTAAGTAACTTTTGTAACAGTGTGACTTGTTCTGATGGGGCACCACAGAGTCATGTGATTTCATCCACGTCATAAAGTTCTGATCGGTAAGTAACTTTTGTAACAGTGTGACTTGTTCTGATGGGGCACCACAGAGTCATGTGATTTCATCTACATGTCATAAAGTTCTGATCGGTAAGTAACTTTTGTAACAGTGTGACTTGTTCTGATGGGGCACCACAGAGTAATGTGATTTCATCCACGTCATAAAGTTCTGATCGGTGTAACAGTGTGACTTGTTCATAAAGTAGTAATGTATGTGTGGCTCAATGTCAAATATACTTAAGTGTGTGCGTGTGTGTGTGTGTGGTGTGTGTCTGTGTGTGTGTGGTGTGTCTGTGTGTGTGTGTGTGTGGTGTGTCTGTGTGTGTGTCTGTGTGTGTGTGTGGTGTGTGTCTGTGTGTGTGTGGTGTGTGTGTGTGTCTTAAATATATAAATAAATAAATAAATATATAGATATAGATATACATATATGTTAGCTTCCCTTGTTGAATGGAACTCTTCTGCGCGAGTAGCACTTCCATGGACGATCACTACACTATTCAAAACAATAAACACATACACATACGCCTAAACCTGACCACGTCTAGCGCTATACGTAATCAAATATATATTAGAATTAAGTTTTACTTTTCTGATTGAAAAGTTGTTCATAAATGGCTGATTGCACGGTAAAATAATATTGTACTTGAACTGGTTCATCTACATGTGTCTATCTATCTATCTATCTATCTATCTATATATATATATATATATATATATATATATATATATATATATATATATATATATATATATATATATATATCAGATATGGGGTGATTACATGACAAAAGAAATTGATTACGATTACGATTACTTAAGAATGTCATGATTATGATTACGATTACGATTACAAGGAAAATGTGGCAGACTCTTTGCTTTTGTTAGTCTTAATGACTGCAGACGGACAGCGCACAACCGTAATCTCTTGTCTGTAAGCTTGACTGGGCAGCCAAATTCACACACAGCATATATAACTCCTTCCTCCAAAGCATCACTACAATCGTTACAGTTTTAGGTAACCATTGATATAAAGTAATATAACCCACAAATTAAAAAAGAAAGATTAAAAGAAAAGATTTTTTTTAGTGTTCTACCGGTTCAGAAAATATTTCGCTCCAGCACTTTCTTGCCACGTGACTTCTGGAGAATCAATTATTTCAGTCAATTTGTAAATTAACTGATTCACTTGACAGGTGAAAAGCCATAAAAAAAAAACCCACAGGACAAAACGTCATAGGAAAAAAAGGTCACAACTTTTAATTAAAAACAAATATATTAGGCCATGTGTAACTGACTCCTAGTTTCTTTCGATATTAGTTTGGTCGTTGTTTTATTTGAATAAAACACCAAACACATTATAGATGAACACATAGATACGTTTTAAAAACATATTTACTTATAATAATGGTTTGAAATGCAACACTAGCCCGAAATGAAAATATAGAAAACAATATATCGAGTTTGAGCCGTGACGTCACTGTTACCGGTGACACCAGAAAGAAAAAAAAACATGTTAAAAGGATACAAACTCAGGATAGTTCCTTTGCTCAGTGCTGCACCCAACTACTAGCACTGTTACTTGAGTTGTTACCAAGCATATCAAAGAGGTTTGGTTAATAGGCATGTTTTCATAAGCTTATGTACGTTATAACATAATATAACCATTTACAGACATAATGGAAGGTGTTGGTTGTTCCAGCCAGTACACAACGACCGATATATCAAATGTTGTGGTATGTGCTATCCTGTCTGTTGGATAGTGCATATAAAAGATTCTTTGCTTCTAATGGAAACATGTAGCGAGTTTCCTCTCTAAGACTATGTGTAAGAATTACCAAATATTTGACGTCAACAGCCTATGATTAATAAATCAATGTGCGTTAGTGGGATCGTTAAATAAAGACAAACTTGAACTTTATATCTATTGCAGAATCAATACCAGGCAGCAGTGAGTACTTGTTTGTTTGTTGTTGTTTTTTGTTGGTTTTTTGTTTTGTTGTTGTTGATTGAGGGCTTTGGGGGCGGGGGGGGGGGGGGGGGGGGTATTGGTTTTTGGGTTGTTGTTGTTTTTTTGTTTTGTTTTTTTGTTTTTTGGGGAGGGAGGAGGGCGTTTTAGGAGAGTGGCAAACTGATCGTCTTACCATAAAATAATTAATACAGTTTATTTAAAACGTCATGTGATTGATCGCCTAACACCACTTCAAGAGAGTGACCTCTAGCTGGCCTTGATACGTGGATACTTGTTATTACACGTGTGCTTCGAATGGTTTTTATTAACTCGGTTATGTGGAACAATGAGGATAATAAAATAAAGTTACAATTTACAGTTACGGGCATCGTCCTTTTACGAGAGATTCGTCTAGTTAGACCACGGTTCGTCTTAGTTAGATCACGGTTCGTCTTAGTTAGATCACGGTTCGTCTAGTTAGATCACGATTCGTCTAGTTAGTTCACGGGTCGTGTAATTAGACCACGGTTCGTCTAGTTAGACCACGGTTCATCTTAGTTAGATCACGGTTCGTCTAGTTAGATCACGCTTCGTCTAGTTAGATCATGGTTCGTCTTAGTTAGATCACTGTTTGTCTAGTTGGACCACGTTTCGTCTTAGTTAGGTCACGGTTCATCTAGTTAGATCACGGTTCGTTTTAGTTAGATCACGGTTCGTCTAGTTAAATCATGGTTCGTCTTAGTTAGAGCACGGTTCGTCTAGTTAGACCACGGTTCGTCTTAGTTAGAGCACGGTTCGTCTAGTTAGATCACGGTTCGTCTTAGTTAGATCATGTTTCGTCTAGTTAGACCACGGTTCGTCTTAGTTAGACCACGGTTCGTCTAGTTAGATCGAGGGCGTGGCAGGAGATCTATTACACCCGTCACTCAACGGCCGCCATAACCGTTGTCTAACTAGACCTAATTCACTAAACTCTCGCAACTTTGCGGTATCGCAGTGCAATGCAAAAAGACTTGCTAAAAGGATGCTTTGCTGTGTAGCAGAGCCCAAGAGATATGTGTGAATTAGGCCCCTGGGCAATTTCACGGTAATGGAATTACGAGTTGGAGAGCTATTTCAGGCATTAAATTCAAAAGTATATGTCGAAATTACTTCTTTTTTTTTTTTATATTATTAAATAGTCCGATCCTCTCTTCTTTCTCGTATTTATTTTTGGACTGTCCTAAAATACTCCAAATTATATAAATATTCGACCTAGCAGTCAATTCTTTTTATTTTTGGCTTGTGACCTTTTTTTTTTTTTTTTATTCTGTTAATTTGCTATTTTCAAAATTCTGCCCATTTTCAACTCTACCCCCGATCCCTCCCCTCCCCTCCCCGAGTCAGGCCGCTGATCTTATCTAATTTCTTTTTGACCACCCGAGCTAATCTAGCGACTAAATTTAATAGTAGAATTTTCTTTATTGATTATATTAATTAGAGATTAATTTTGGATGTAAATTTCAAAATTGTCCGCTTAATTGTTTTCTGTCCCGGGACGAGCCCCTGGCATTATTCGCATTCGCATTAAACTCAGCTAGTCCACAAAGAAAAATTATCAGAATGCTATAACTATGTAATACACTAGTACTGCACTAGATGTTGTTATAGACAGAAGTGAGACTCCCTA
Source organism: Gigantopelta aegis (assembly GCF_016097555.1). Classification (NCBI taxonomy): domain Eukaryota; kingdom Metazoa; phylum Mollusca; class Gastropoda; order Neomphalida; family Peltospiridae; genus Gigantopelta; species Gigantopelta aegis. The sequence goes on from NC_054705.1 coordinate 13,280,430, forward strand.
CTGCAATGTGTAGTGCATGCGTACTTAATTAAAGTTTGGTAACGGAATTAATTTGAATTAGGCAAAGCTGACACCATTTTTACGGGTACCGCAAAACATCGACAAACTCTGTGAAGTATGATGAAATAATTTATTCATATTCATGATGAAATGATGACCTAATGACTTGTGATTAACAAAATATAAATTATATTACAAATTATATATATATATATTTTTTCTACAACGTTGAATGCCGGTAATGGAGTTGCACAATTCGGTACGGAATTACCGCTCTGAATTTACATTTGAACAAAATAATTTATTTACTTTAAATTTGGTTTGCAAATATTTTGCATAATTTAATAAGTTTAATAATAATAATTCAGTATACTTCTTTTAAGCATTGATACTAATATTACAATTGATAACTAGTTTTAATATCAGTAACATATACACGTAATGGTATACGAGTGGAGATGTAAACCAGCACTAAACTGTACATGTTTAGCAGCAACTGAAAAACTTCTTGAACAGTGACAATGCTAATTACAAAGAGAATGACACCAGGTCAAAGGAACATTGGCCAATTAAAATTAGACTGACCGCCAAACATCTACATGTAGATTGTATTAAGCGAAAGACATTGCGCCTAATAATAAAATTCTTCATATATCTTAGTTTCTGGTAACAATCAAACATGCTATCTTTCCATTTAAAGAATTTTTCTCCCATTTAGTTTCCTTGTAAAGACAGCACGAACACAATAAAATGGTTGCTTTCTTTCTGTCCATCATTTAAAAGCATAATGTTGGTGATTAGAATGATACTTTCCATTTTCTGGATATCCTGTCAATACATGTACAGTCAATATTTGCAAATGAATACAATCGAATTAAAGTTTGCTTCAAGTAAATATGTTAGATTATATTTTCACTTTCTGGGCTCTTTATATATGTTTACAGGGCGTGAAATGGCGGTCTTTGAAAATAAGTCCATTTTTTAAACCTTGGAAGTGAAGTAAACATGCACCTGCTAAAATTAACCCAAAATCGCAAGTCAGTTTTAAAAACAACCCAACAGATATGTACACGATCATCTCATCTTCTATTTAGCTGAGGCTGAGCTCGTGATTCCGTTATATTTTAATTTTATAATGCTCTAAAATACATCTCAGAGGTTCTAAGTTTCCCCCACACTGTTCCAAACCCTACATTCACCACATGCTGTCTTATTTACAGCAAGTCATATTTTTCGCAGCAGGCCATATTACTTTTGGTAGGGTGTGGGGTGTACCTTTCGAGACTTATACAAGACCCACGGAGTATATTTCAAAATGGGGCCGATGATGGGTCTGAAAATACATGTATTTGTGGGCACAAACCTTCGGGTTTTTTGTTATTGTTTTTGATATTGGTTTATTTTATTTTTTATTCATTTATTTTATTTTTTAAATTTTATTATTATAATTATTATTATTATTGTTATTATTATGTTAAATTTTTTCGGGGTGGGGGGTGGGGGAGGTGGCGCATGCTTTCCCGAGAACAGTTACAATTTCACATGTTAGAATACGTCATTTCAAGTCTTCTGAACAGAGTGACAGGGAAAAGTGGCGGTGTGCCATGATCTCTGTGGCCCCTTGCTCCGCAGCCCTTGCTATAAGCGTCCTTTTTAACGCTGCTATAACTTCCTCAATAGAGGAGGTGCCCTTTTCCAAATGTTGCAGCTGATTAGTAATGTAATGGAAAATGAAGCGAAACTATTTGATTATATTTAATTTTAGTTTGTTTAGTGTTTTTTTGTGTTCTTTTAAAAAATAATTATTTTATTTTTACGGATTTATATTGTAACTTTATTACTAATGTTAGTGAACGTGTTACTTTTTAAAACAATGTTTTAATTTACTTCCCGCTGAACTATATGTGACTTGTAGGCGTAACTTTCTTTTGCCATTCAGCACTTTCTAAAATTTAGGTTAGACACGCCCGTGGTCTAGCTATGGGATACACCACGAGTAAAATCAGAGGGACCGACACCAAAGCGTGGTGCAGGGAACGTTACTATTTCATATACACAGAGTTATGGACGTCGATTCCTACAATTATATCATTGGTTGGTCGCGTGATTACTTGTTATCGCACTTGTGCTTCGCATGTTTTTTTATTAACTTGGTTATGTTGAATATGGATAATAAAATGGTGGATGTCATGAAGAAAAAAAAAAAACCGTGTTTTCAGTTCGCAGGGTTTCTGCCATATGGTAAAATGGGTATGGCGCCATACCCCAATTTAATTTGTTTAAGTTGACCTTTTAACAAAATGAATGACTCTTATCATTACTGTATGCTTTCCTTAACCCTAACCCTGAACCTAACACATTTTCTTTCTTGGGGAGGTCTCCCATTACCCTCTGTCGACTATTGTTGCATTCGGCACACACATTGTAAATATTTAATTCCATAGCGCCACACCCCCAAACATATATTTCTGGCAGAAACCCTGGCATGGCCCCGTTCTTATAAGCTTCTTGTAAGTCTAGCCTCGAGACTCTTAATAGAGTCTGAGACAGTAACGTCATGGTAACGCCATACCAATTGCATGCGTGTGACGTCATTTGAGATTGAGTCTGGACTTTTTTAAAAGTTTCATTAGCACGGACCCAATACCGATACACTGTTTTACCAGTAGGCCAATATATTATGATTCACAAGGTGAACAATATTATTACAATGCACTATGCCTGTACAGATACCCAGCAATGACTGTTTGAAGTGTGTTAGCTCAGCTTAAACTGTATTTACGTGTTTATTTATAGACCGCAAAGGTTTCAAGCATGCCCATCTCGGGCTTGGCCGCTGACATTGCCAGTGACTAAGTTCGAGACAGGAGGGGTGGGTGGGGGAGATAAGTTTGAGGTGGGCGGAATTTGGAATAAAAACTTTTATAAGTCAAACAATGAGAGCTGAAAACATTCTACTCATGTGACGGTGTTCCGAGTCATGTCTGGAACAAAAAACTTAAGTCCAAAAATAAAATTTGAATGCTCAGTCAAAAAAGGTTTTGAGGTGATTTGAGCAATTTTGACGGGCTGTCAAAATAAAGTGCGTCGGACTATTTATATATATAAAACAAAATAAACATAAGTTTTTGAACAGGTACCGAAAATATTAAAAGTCCGACTGAGCGCTTACCTGGAGGCAAGAGGTTGTGGAAGGTTGGCTGAAGTGGGTTATGTTATCAGTAACAATCCTGATCTCTTGGCCAACTGAACCGTGCATTCTAATGCAAGCGCAATGCACTGAAATTGCCAAATAAAACCAGTACTACACAGGTACGAGGTTTGCATAATAAACTTCAATTTATAACAGATATTTTTGTCATTTTATTACAATCCATACTCTAAATTCTGTTGGTGCCCTTCTCAGTGAAATAATTTGTAATATATGCTTTGCGACATGGTACACATCGTTTGCAAAATTTAATCGAAAACTATTAAGTAAGAATATAATATGAATACATGTACGTGTGTGTTTTTACATTGCTATTGCCTGATCGTAAATTCCATTGCTCTCATTTTCTTGTAAGCAATTTACAATAATGGCAACTATATTGTTGTCGAGCAGTGTTTCTGCCAGAAAGAAATTTTGGGGTATGGCGCTATGGAATTGAATGCAAACGCAGTCAACAGAGGGAGGGTCCTTCCCAAGAAAGAAAATGGGTTAAATTTAGTGTTAGGGTTATGAAAATTGTACAGTAATAATAAATAATTAATTTTGTCAAAAGGCGCCATACCCATTTTACCCTCTGGCAGAAACCCTGTCAAGTTCAGTTCCTCTGCGAAGTAGAAGCAAAGAGTAAAAAGTCATGTTAAAAATTAAAACATCTGTTTGTTCTTCTTCTTTTTCAGATACATCTCCTCGCTTACTGTCGCATACTTCCTTCATATTGCAACTTATTGCTACGTAAGAACATGTTTCTATTTAACGTGTATTGTACTTCCATCATGTTACTGTTTATTTCCATGTAAGAATATATATGTCATAGTTAATAGTTGGGGCTTTTTTGTTGTTTTTTGTGGCGGCATCATATATCACACTTAAAGGGTAGTGTACCATCTGGTTATGTTAATGTTTTTTAATGACGTTTTGTGTTAAACGTGACACCGACCTCGATGGTGTCGTGGTTAAGCCATCGGGCATAAGGCTGGTAGGTATACTGGCTTCATAGCCCAGTACCGGCTCCCACCCAGGGTGAGTTTAAACGACCCAAATGGGTAGGTGTAAGACCACTATACAGACTTCTCTCTCATTAACCACTAACAACTAACCACAAACCCACTGTCCTGGACAGACAGCACAAATGGCTGAGGTGTGGGCTGATGACAACGTGCTTGAACCTTAATTGAATATAAGCACGAAACTAAGTTAAAAATAATGAATGAAAGAAACAGGTCCACGCTGTCAGAGGAAAACACAATTGTGTATTACCCCATGAATGAGTACCATGAAAGTGCATGTTATGTATGCTAATCAAATGTATGTAATAATTATGTCGGCGTATAGCATATGGTTATTCTGGAATATAACATGGATTATAGAAATCTTCTTTTAGATTTGGAAAAGAAAGAGAGAAAAACACATACAAAAAACAACCTCATCGTTGTATAAATTGTCGTGACGTATCCCCCCCCCCCCCCCCCCCCCCCTCCCGATTCTGTCCAAATGGTCATCCAAACATTTATAACTAAACATTGTTTTCAGATTGGAATTGTATAACGTGCTATTTAGTGTTGTTTCAATGATCCAACGTCGTTCAGATAATAGAAAGTATATCGGTTTGGCACTACCGATGTGACGATCGAATATAAACATCCATAATCGATTGTGTAGGAAAATGTTAACCGTAACGTTACATCCAGTTTATATTATTAAATTGATGTAAACATGATGAGGTTGGAGTTTGTTTTAATTTGCACATAAACCAAAACAAAAGCAGAAGACATTGAACAGTTATTAAAGGTAAAATGAGTCATGTGTACCGTCTATATCGTGGGGAACATAACAATTAGTGTCTGGTTCTTCGAATTAAAATCCTTCTCAGACTTTATAACACCAGATAATTTGAGAATTCGTAATAAAAACAAAACAGACCATAAGTACCCCTGTTAGGTGGTTATGGGTTTCAAATCTTTTGAAATTGGACACTGCATTTCATGTACTTTCAAGAATTGTAAACAGCAATTGTCTTACAATAATCGTTCTACAAATATGAAAATGTATTCATTAATTTATAAATGTTAGGCTACGCAATGTTAACCTTCGTATTCTCTGGCAGAAACCCTGCTTCGCATGCTGGTATAAATCTATCTAATTGTAACAGTTGATCAGTTGGTGACAACCGATCATAACCGATTGCCGAGGATGAAATTCCAACTGATTCTCAACACCAGATTTATTATATTTGTTTTTTTTAATTTCCAGATTCTGTACCATGATCATCACCAAGAACCAACTCTGTGATATCTTCTAGTTTGTCAGCTGGTTGTCTTCAGATAGCACAACAGCATCTCTAACGTGTCTGTCAATTCTCCAATCTGGATTGAACGCCACTGTCCCAACAATAGTGGCATCTCTTTGAGACTACTCCAAGATTTTCTTCTTCATTTTAGTTCTGGTGACACATGTCGGGCAACTACTCACATACTCTATCATATGGCAATAGTAATTTTAAAAACTTTAATAGCTCAGTTGTGTGACATACTCTATGTATAGCAATAGTAATTTTAAAAACTTTAATAGCTCAGTTGTGTGACATTGTTCCACATACTCTATCGTATGGCAATAGTAATTTTAAAAACTTTAATAGCTCAGTTGTGTGACATTGTTCCACATACTCTATCGTATGGCAGTAGTAATTTTAAAAACTTTAATAGCTAAGTTGTGTGATATTGTTCCACATACTCTATTGTATAGCAATAGTAATTTTAAAAACTTTAATAGCTCAATTGTGTGACATTGTTTTACATACTCTATTATATGACAATAGTAATTTTAAAAACTTTATCTTATAGCAATAATTTTCTTTTTAAAACTTGAATAGCTCGATCAGCTGTGTGACATAGTCGCACATACTCTGTCATATAGCAATAGTAATTTATAAAAACTTTAATAGCTCAGTTGTGTGACATTGGGTTATACAAATCTGGATAATGGGGTAAACAATGTGTGTGTGGGTATGTATGTGCGTGGGTGTGGGTGTGGGTGTGGGTGTGTGTGTGTGTGGGTGTGCGTGTTTATGTATATACACTCAAACTTCATTATCTGGACCTCTGTAAACTTGAGTACTCAATATATCTCGAGGTCCAATGCCGGTCCAGACAATTTTCCTATGTAATGTTACAAAACTAAACACTGTTATCTCGAGCATGCTAATCTCGAGTACGAGGCTTATTTCGAGCATATTGTGGTATCCCTAGGTGCATTTTCCTGTTGTTTTTTCTTGAAGTATATACAACATTTACACGTAAAATTACTCTTTTTTAACTTATATTTAAGGTATTAACTTGATATGCCATTTCCTTCTTCTAACTATGTCAAAAGAAATTCACACACAAATAGGGTTATTTTAAAATAAAACACGACTATACTGTTTAGTGTCGTTACGTTAACAAACATAAATTTATGTTTGCGATAATTTGCATCAGCAACTTCTATGTTTATCTCGAGCTACCGATATCTCGAGATTGTTGGATCGGTCCCTTCAACATCGAGATAACGAAGTTTGACTGTATATGTATGGGTATGTAAAGTTATGTATGTATGCATGCGTGTGTGTATATGTATGTATGTATGTGTGTGTGTGTATATATATATATATATATATATATATATATATGGGCATACATGTGTGTATGTATGTATGCATGCGTGTGTGTATATGTATGTATGTATGTGTGTGTGTGTGTGTGTGTATATATATATATATATATATATATATATATATATATATATATGGGCATACATGTGTGTATGTATGTATGCATGTATGCTTTTTTTTTCACAGTGTCATAGCCAGCACATTTCTTGTCCATCCAAGCAGTATGACAATGATGAAATGTTTGTTTAATCTCTGGAGCCAGAATGAAGCTATCTACAGTTTAAACATATATTTCTAGGCATGACTAAACATGATAAAATTATCAACCAAAGCGTCCAGTTAAATTTGGTACATGTAAATATTATTATATATAATTGTCAAAGTGAGTTTGCAGATGTTTAACTCGGAAATATTTTTAAACTGATCAAATGTAAGTTTAGATTAAAACGTATGGCTATGATGAGATGATTATTTCATTTCTGAAGCCAGAGGAAGCCAGATACATTTTAAACATGTATATGTCTCAAGTTGTACTGACTTTTAGACATGATCTGATGATTAGCCACAGTTTCCAGTTTAAGGTGGCACATGTAAATATTATTAAATATAAATGTCAATGATGATATGCTTCATTTCCTTTGAAAAAGAAGATTTCTTACACAGACATATCTAATCAAATGAACGATATATAAACGCATGTAATACATGATATACTACAATCTGTTCAAGTAGACTCAGAAGGCGCACACCCTAACATAATTCTAAACACATATTTTTAATTACAGTATTTCTAGAAGAGTTTTAAACGTCTAGTCTGGTGTGCTGTCTACACGTATGCAGGCCCGTAGGAACGGGGGGTGGGGGTGAGGGGAGGCGAGTGGCATAGCCCCCCCCCCCCCCCCCCCATTTGAAGACGAAAATGTTTTGTCCAACTCTAAATAAATTAATACATACACAATTCTGGATTGTGGCACCACCCACCCACCCGATATTGTCTCCTTAGACTCCTTATCCACACACTTAAATACCGTTCCTACGGACCTGTTATGTACATATTTTCAGATGTTTAATCCACTGATTAAAGTCAAAGTGACTTGCTGATCTTTATCTCAGAAATACTCGTTTAAATTGTTCGAGTGTAAGTTAGCACTAGTTTTCTTTCCTAGCAGAGCTTTGACATAATATATCAATAGCCATGGTCACCCTTATACAAGCTAAACTGGTTTAACTATACTGCATTAGTAAAAACACTCTTGGTTGGAAGTGGCGAGCGTTCACACATACAGTAACTATTCTGGTATAAGGCCGAAGTGTAGCTGTCCGCACTTGCGTAAGACATCAAAACAACAATGGACTACGAGTCTGTTAGGCCGTTGCTAGGGCACTTGCAGCTTATTTTGACTGTGACGTCAGTGTCACTTCCGCCTTATCCTAATTTAACTGAAAGAATTTGCGTTCACACTTACATATTAAACTGTTTTAGTTACACCCATTTAAAGTGTCATACCTGATATATCTTAGATTTTAAACATTACGACACATATTTTTACTATTAAAACCCATTTTTGATCATTTAAGTTAGAAGTACATACATTTTATTATTCAGAACATTAATGTTCGTACGCCTGAAATGATTCAGGTCATCCAGGTATTTGCAACACCCCAAAATGCATTTTTGTTTAATACTTCTAAAAACGCACGTTCGTCTGAGAAGCAATGGTTATAGAGAAAAGCTCTAGTTATTTTTAGACTGTATTTCCCTGTTCAAACATCACAGAGTTTAGCTTCTCTCTGTTATACCTTTATCCAAATGTGTGTTGCAGATTTATAGATTGACTAAACTTCGTGTCCATTTCACGGGCTGAAACAAGGGTCTGCGCCTTTAACTGAACTACATACGGAAGTGTTTTAGCTATATCGGTTAAGCGAAACGATCGCGGTCACACGTACATTTCAAACTGGATTTGTTGTACCAGTTGAGTTAAACTAGTTCCAAGTGTAATTATGAACGCAGCTCTTGCATAATTTTTGTTTGGCAGCAATATCTGCAGTTGTTTGTATTCTGATGACCCGGTCAACACTATAGTCGTCATCTGGTCTAAAATGTTCCGGCCATAGTGAGTTGCTCTTTCCTTGCCAGAGTTGAGCATAGGCGTTGGAAGATGCACACACAAACACGCCCACGAGCACACACAGACGTGCATGCAATAAAATCTGCAATCATTGTAGTCGGTGTCTACAATATAAACATCGTAGTCAGTATTGCGGAGAAAGCAGTCTATAGTAGTCCCATGTCGGTATTGCGGAGAAAGCAATATATAGTAGTCCCATGTCTGTATTGTAGATAAAGCAGTATATAGCAGTCCCATGTCTGTATTGTGGAGAAAGCAGTATATAGCAGTCCCACGTTTGTATTGTAGATAAAGCAGTATATAGCAGTCCCATGTCTGTATTGTAGATAAAGCAGTATATAGCAGTCCCATGTCAGTACTGTGGAGAAAGCAGTATATAGCAGTCCCATGTTTGTATCGTGGAGAAAGCAGTATATAGCAGTCCCATGTCAGTACTGTGGAGAAAGCAGTATATAGCAGTCCCATGTCTGGATTCTAGAGAAAGCAGTATATAGTAGTTCCATGGTTACAGCTCTTACTTGTCCCCTACCTGTCGAACCGGAGAGTGATAGATATTTTGTCTCCGTCTATCCGTCCGTGTGTATGCCCATCTGCCCTGTATATAACCTTTCAGACGTTAAAGATATTCAGCTGGCATTTTGTATATAGCTTTATCATGTAGTTACAGATCAAGTTCGACTTTTATGGGAAGTTGCCCACTTTTAACAGAGTTATGGCCCTTGAAGTTAAGTTATATACAATCTATGAATTACAATTTTACTTTAAAAGCTCTGCTAGCAAAGAATGAATATTATATATTTATGTGGGTTTTTAAAGCTTTGTTGTTGAATTTGTTTCAATTTAGAAGCTTGGATATTCCTTAAGGTGGTACACACTGTTCAAATTAAGTAAGGGCCGTTTGTGTTCAAATGAAGAGATATAGAAATGAAATATGTATGCAGCCGTGAAAAAAAAAACCCAACCAGAATATTATGACCAGCCTAGAGCCCAGACCTTTCCCCCATCGATCATTCATGAGACATCACAACGTGAGAAACTACAACGAAACTGACGAGTTGGCCAACTCCATCATGACAGTTAATAGTCTGAGACTAGCATAATGCTTTAACTTTTAATAACAAAAGTTGTACCTTTCTCTGGTTTGGTCATATCTCCGAAAACATGGCGTCTGTTTTTCCACCCAGATTTCTATTTCTGTTGACTTGTGTTACGTTTAAACAGGCCTTGCAGATTTTTAAATTGGTGTAACCCATTCTAAACGCAAGGTCGGAACGTAGCCCAGTGGTAAGGCGCTTGCTTGGTGAGTCATCGGTCTGATATCGAGCCTCGTCGATGGCCCATTGGGCTATTTCTCGTTCCAACCAGTGCACCACGACTGGTATATCGAATACCGTGGTATGCGTTATTCTATCTGTGGGATGATGCATATAAAAGATCCCTTGCTATTAATGAAAAAATGTAGCGGGTTTCCTCTCTAAGACTATGTCAAAATTACCAACTAACTGACATCCAATAGCCGATGATTAATAAATCAATGTGTTCTAGTGGTGTCGTTAAACAAAAACACTTTTTTTCCTAAAAGCAAAACAAATTCAGGTATCCCATTTCTTTGTTTTTCTTCTTTTTTTAATAACCCATTATGACAGTAAATGGTGTCCAAACTGTATTGCGCGAACGAACTGTGGGTTACGCAAAATCTGACTAGCGCGAACCGCTTAAATAGCCCATACTTATTTGGAACAGTGTGCTTTTTAATAGCCTACCTATTTGCAATTAAACATTGTTAAATAATTAGCAATTTGTTTTCGTGTGTGTGCGTGTGTGTGTGTGTGTGTGTGTGTGTGTGTGTGGTTACTTTGCATGTACAGTAGTATGATATCGCATTGACCATGGTTGTTTAACGGTTGCAAACGCAGATAGACGTGCTGGGTAAGAACTTATGTATGAAAGCATATGATTAATGACACTTGTCTCACCTGTGGGATTGGGAAGGTTGGGATGGACGTAGCACGGTGTTAATACACTGACCTGGTATTCGATCGATATAGGATCAATCCTCTTCTGTGGTTCCATCGGGCTATTTCTCGCCCGAGCCAGTGCTCGGCGTACTGGTGCAGCAACGGCCATGGTATAATGCTATCCTGTCTGTGAAATGGTGCATTATATAAAATAATAACTTGCTGCTAATATAAAAGAGTAACCAGCTTCGTGCTGGCAGATAGAATCAATCAACCATTTGAGTTGTGTTTACATCCACTGAAGGTTCAAGCACGACTGTCGTGTGCACATTCCCAAAGATTCCCCGGTGGATGTGTCCACGATAGGGGCTGGCAGCTAGTTAGGCCTACCTGTCATCTGTGTGGTTCTTAAAGACACTCTCCTCAGTTTGCAGCCATTGCAAGATGCTTCTTACTAACAGAGCCGGGTTTTTTTCCTGACTAAACCTGCATATTAAAGATATATTTTTGTTTTTAGGCTCTCGGCGTCGTTATAAGTCAGGTGTCTGTTGTTGCCGTCCTAATATTTGTAATAACTCAAACCAGATTTTACCTCGCAATAATTCTGGTGCGTAGGAACAAGTATATATTACCAACTATGTATTACCAAGTATATAGTACCTAGTATATAGTACCTAGTATATATTACCTAGTATATATTACCAAGTACCTAGTATATATTACCTAGTATATATTACCAAGTATATAGTACCTAGTATATATCACCAAGCCAAATGAAAAATGAGTGCTACAAATATTAGCATACGACTGCAGACACATTGAATATACAGACACTGGTATTCTAGAGACGACCATGTAGTTAATGTGTAATTTTAGTTACCAAAATGTCTTGTGTCAGTCGGAAACACCTTACAATGGCTGAAAACTCAGGATTGTCCCTTCAAACTTAATGTGTCCGATATAGGGTTTGGGCGGTATTACCGGTTTACAGCAAGTCCCGATACGATATATCGCAGTACATTTTTCTACACAATACTCTCGGGAGTTTCAGTCACTGATCGGAAATGTTCATAAATCGCATTTTCGTGCACAATTTCATTATATATATATATATATATATATATATAATTATATATTTTAAACATATAAATTAGCCATTTGCTTTTAAATGTGTAATTATACTAATATCTGAATGATCAGAATAGAACAGTAACCGCAAAACGTTCGGGGTAATGTTTGTTTGTTGTTGTTTTTTTGTGTGTTTTTTCTAAAGTCTACCAGTTTACCTTTACTTAGGTTTACTAGTGTTCTGAACCTTACCAACATAACAACACAGACATGGACAATAAGAATCGTTTCTTAAATGAACATTTTTAATTGTTAATTTATATATATATATATATATATATATATATATATATATATATATATTTTATTTTTATTTATTATATATATACCAAATATTGACATTTCCCGCAATACGTACAGCAATGCACATGCATATATTGCATTAAGTCACAATACAACAATTTCCGGCAATGCCCAACCCTAGCCAGACATAAAATGACCTTAAATATAAAAATATGTCCAGTTTGTCGCTAAATAAAACAATTAACGGGAATGAAACTTCGCTGACAACGTTTGCACTACAGATCGCTTCCCAGATTCAGGAGTCATACAGGATCAGTTATGGGTTGTTAGTTTAAAAAAGAAAGAAAAAAAAGAAGAAGAAAAGCCACAGAAAATGTATGACAGTTTTATTTTTAACATTAAATTCTTGTCTTTAGTAGATTGAAGTTGTGTTTGTTCTTTCAATTGGTTTACTACTTAACGTGTTTTGTTATTTAAATAAAAACATTTGATGCTTCTGACGTCTTGTTGTTGTTTTTTTTGGGGGGGGGGGGGTTTGGGGTTGTTTTTTTAAGCTGGTTGGTGACAGACTATCATGGTTATAGCCCATCTGTCACCTATGATTTTAAAGTTTCTAAGGGATGAGATGGAATGACACCACCAACCCACCCCAACCCACTTCCACCCCCTGAATCCGCCTATGGTACAATGATTGTCCAACGTTGCTTATTGCAAACCGATTATTTGTTGTCGTGCATGTGCAGAGCCAGCGTAGTGTGGCGTGGAGCGTAAAAATCGCTCGTAAAGCGATCAGAACGTGCATCCTAGCCACGTCACGCCTCGCTTATGTCATAGTCTGTCACTACCAATGTATATACATAGAAACCGATTACTGGCGACATACGCGCCGCTACTGGTACGCGTCGCTGACGTGATGGTCTGTCGCCGGCATAATATCGAGTTTTGCCTCAATTAGACTGTCTCGTTGGCTGTTGTTGATGGTGTGTGCGGGTGCAGTTTTCAGATTAAACCGACACTGCAATTGAGTCTACATTAATCGGCAGCTGTGCGGCAAGCATAAGTTTGTAACAGCTTTATTGATAACTTCATATGTACGTGACTTAGTACAGTCTGAATATCCTCGTGCCGTTTTTTGTTTTGTTTTGTTTAATGACACCACTAGAGCACATCGAGAGCCACACCCCGCCCATCTCCTATTATGGGGAGGGCACAAGCTCCTACAGGCGCGAAATTTGTATCTATGGACAGTCTGAAATGCGGTGTGCTAACATCAAGAGAAGAAAGGTTATTTCGTGTAATACAAATCTCTCTCTCTCTCTCTCTCTCTCTCTCTCTCTCTCTCTCTCTCTCTCTCTCTCTCTCTCTCTCTCTCTCTCTCTCTCTCTCTCTCTCTCTCTCTCTCTCTCTCTCTCTCTCTCTCTGTGTGTGCGTGTGCTAGACTGAGAGCCCATGGTTTTGAGCACTAATATATGAGTACAGGGATGCTTAGAGAGTAACACGAGACATACAGAAATGGATTTCTGTCGGGGCCCACCTGCTGCGTTTTAACCCTAGGAACCCTTAATATATCTCAAACATTAGAGCTACCAGTCAGAAGCACTTCCAAACTGTGCACACTGCCAGCCTTACAATACAGTCATATACGACAGACACGCCAACCATTGGAGGTACCAGGTAAAACCAAATTTACATAAAGAAGTACATCCCACCGAATGTAAAATCACCCATGCCAGACAAATTGTCTGCTACGTTGGCGCTACCAGACACCCAAAATATTCACCCCCCTGGACCCTGTGTAAGAACTGATCTGAGTAGGTCGTAGAGGAAAATAATGAATAAAAAACGACGAATTTGGTAGATGTTTCATTTCTCATTATTAGATGTATTAATATTGTGTATAGTAGGGAGGTAGACTAGTACATGGATTTAAATTAGTAATCTAAGAAACAAAAAGTGTAGCCTACCCGGAAGACGCCCATTTGATGTCATATGGGCGGAATTTAATAATAATAATAATAATAATAATAATAATGAAGATGATAATGATACTACTACTACTACTACTACTACTACTACTACTACTACTACTACTACTACTACTACTACTACTACTACTACTACTACTACTACTACTACTACTACTACTACTACTACTACTAATAATAATAAATAATAATAATAAAGATGATAATAATAATTTAATAATAATAAAGATAATAATAATAATACATAATAATAATAATAATAATAAATAATAATAATAATATAATAATAATAAGTTAATAATAATAAATAATAATAATACTAAAGATGATAATAATAATAATAATAATAAATAATAAGTTAATAATAATAATAATAATAATAAGTTAATAATAATAATAATAAAGATGATAATAATAATAATAATTTAATAATAATAATAATAAATAATAATAAAGATGATGATGATAATAATAATAATAATAATTTAATAATAATAATAATAATAATAATAATAATAATAATCATAATCATAATCATAATCATAATAATCATAAAGATAATAATAATAATAAATAAATAAATAAATAAATAGATTCTTTATTTTAAGAGAATTGTATTATTGTGTTAATCTATCCTGAGGGCTTCTGACCATAATATAACAACAGCAGCAGGTGCTAATCTATAATTATTCTTGGAGCGTAGTTAATATTAAAGAACAAAAAAAAAAAAAAATGTTGCAATGCTTTATTGCTTCGAATATTTTAAAATTTTCATTTAAATGTTTATTTAACCTTGTTTTGTTTTTATCTGGTTCCTCTACTCTTTAAGCTAGACCAGTTCTTGCTAAGGATTAAAAAAAAGAGTTTGTTTTGTTTAACGATGCCACTAAAGCAAATTGATTTATTAATCATCGGCTATTGAATATCAAACATATGGTCAGTTTGACACAGCCATAGTGAGGAAACCCGATAGAAACAAAATCATTATTGGCAAAAGATATTTTATAAGCACCATCCTACAGACAGGATAGCACATACCATGGCCTTTGATGCACTGGCTGGAACGAAAAATAACGCAATGGGCCCACCGACAGGGATCGATCCCGGACCGACCGCACATCAAGCGAGCGCTTTACCACTGGGCTACGTCCCGCCCCTGCTGAGAGCTCAGAGCAGGGCTCGAAATGGGAAGTAAAATATGGCTTGCTGTTATTATTTTTTAAATATCAGGCCAAAAGAAATATGGTCTTCTACTGTGGCCTCATCTGAAGTTATTTACTGAGGCATGTGAAAGCAAGAAGAAGCCAAAACCCACCAGCAACTCTTATAAAACTCTGCGTGATGCAATGAAGGATAAGCTGACTGTGGCAAAACTGTCTTTTTTCAGGTCATTAGCCAGTGCAGTTGAGCCATTTTTAGCTTTGTACCAAACGGATAAGCCAATGGGTCCCTTTCTTGTTCATGATATTGAGAGCCTAGTCCGAAATCTGTTAGAGAGGCGTGTTAGGTCAGATGCATTACAGAAGGCTTCTACTGCATATGACTTGTTAAAGCTGGATCTTGAAAAGGTAAGGGTAGAAAACAAAACAATAGAAGTTGGTTTCAAGGCTGAAAGTGAACTGAGTCCCTCCTGAAAACCAAGGCCATCAGTGAACGCCAGGTGTTTGAGTTCAGAGAAGACTGTAGACAATTTGTGGTTAAATGTGTCAACAAAATCTTTGAAACGTCTCCTCTAAAGTATGACTTAACAGTAAATATGGCTTGTCTGGATCCCAGGTTGATGGTGAGTAATCAAGATCACTCAAAGTCAAAATTCAAACGTCTGTTGGAAAACTTGGTGAATCTGAACAGGGTTGATTGTGAAGATGTAGATACGTTGGTTGCAAGTTACAAAGAGCTACTGCATGATGTAGCAGGGTGTGAACTGAAGTCTAGATTCAAGGACTTTAAGTTTGAAGATGACAGGGTAGATGTGTTACTCTGTGAATGTATGGGTAAGAACAAAAAGTTTGAGAAGTTGTGGAGAGTAGTTCATAAGTTGTTGCTAGTTTCCCATGGTCAGGCATCTGTTGAGTGGGTTTTTTCTCTCAACAGACAGATAGAGAAGGATAACTTGGGTGAAGGCATGCTTGTGGCACTGAGGCAGATTATTGATTATTTATATTGGTAGGTGGAATCCTCAAAGTTGAAATCACAAAGGAACAGCTACTCTCAGCCTCCACTGCCCGACATAAATACCATCAATATCTTGAAGAAGAGAAAAGAAAGAAAGGGCAAGAAGCCATCCAAAGAAAAACGAAAAAAAAAATGGTTGAAGATGAAGTGGATAATTTGAAAAAGAGAAAAGAGAGGTGTTAGAATCTGACATAGAAAATCTGACCCACACTGTCAGAAAAATATGAATCAGATGAGGCTGAGGCAACAAGTGGAAAAGTAACTAGCCACAGTATTCTTGTGAAATCAAATGCTCTCAGGCACTCTGCCAAGGAAAAAAAAAAGGAGAACTCAAGCTTCTAGAAAGAGAAATTGGGGAGAAGGCTAAATCCTTGCCTGCTATGTCCTAAATGGATATTAGCCTAACTGAAGTGAATTGACTAAGACATGGAAGAGACTAGTGCAAACCCTGACTGTTGAACATTGTGTTAAATTTCACATAAAGTGTAACCTATTGTCTTGTGCTGTTTACGCATAGTTGTGTGTCATTGACTAAAAACACCTGGTAAGTTCTGTGTTACATTATTAAAATTCATTTGTTACATGCAAACTAGCTTGTATTTGTGATTTCCTATCTTGTTTAAAGGGACACTAACCCCATGGCCAGAACAGCAACCAAACACAATTTCTACACCTCCCAACAGGTATCCTTCTAAACTGATTTTGAGTGGAGGGTCTACTATGAATTCTGTTTGGCTGTGGTTTGGTCATGAAGTTAGTGTCCCTTTAATCTACTTGGCTACACCTTAAAAATGAAAATATTTAAACAAACAAAAACTTGTGTATGATCAAACTTTCAATAAAAGTATGACAAGATGGGGAAGTACGGTGATGGTAATATAGGTGTCTTGCCTAATTTGTTAAAACTTGCTGCCTTTTGAATAAGTCCAGTTTGTTCGAAAATGTTCATTTTGGGGTATGTATCACTTGTCCACAGAAGACCACAGGCTGAGTAATATACTTAAAAAAGGTTATATTAGACCTTAAAAGTCCTTAAAAAGTCCTTAAAAAAGACATCTCAAAAAGAGTGGGAACCCTGAGCTCGGTGTGGGTGGAGGGTTTGGGACAGTGTGTGGAATACTAGCACGTCTGAGATGTATTTTAAAACATTATACAATTAAAATTTACCGAACTCCCGTGCAGAACCTCAGCTAAATAGAAGATGAGATGATCTTACATACATGATACGTCCGTCTCTTGGAACATGATGTGATTGTTTTGAAAATTTTATATATTTTTTAACAGATGTTTCATTAATAGAAGACTGGTTAAACTCTGGATTTAAAAAAGAACAAAAATAATTTTCCCACTTATTTGGAACATCATCTGTATTAGAGGACAACGTATCTCCAATGACAACGTCCATAGGAATTTGACATTAACGACCACCACAGACACAACAGACACCTACTTTGCCGATTTCCTTCCAAAATGTCGAAGGATTACCGTCAGCCACGCTGTTTAATTTACTTGAATTATCCTTCACATGATTGCGTTTAGCACGTTGAGAACACACAATCAAAGAGTTTGTATTTCCTAGCGAACACTGTTCTGGATACGGACTTAGATCTGCCTCTATCCTTACACCAAACAGACTTAGTGTTTTCCCTAGAAATTTGGCAAGGCACTTTGGGGACACTTTTAACCATTTTCGGGGCACTTTTTTAAAGACAAAAACAATAATTGAAATAAACATAAATGTAATTAATGTTCTTGCTTTAATAAATGAATGGCAAAATATATAACAGATATATTTTTATTCATGAATAATACAGTTTTTTAGTATTTTATCCAGGCAATTTTAGAATTAATTATTGAAAAAGGCTTTTTTAATCTTAGTGCAGCATGGCACTGATTAAGGCAAGATGGTGCTAGACTAGTGAGGCATGGTGCCGCACCATGCTAAAACAAGCTAGAGAAAACACTAAGACTCTGCAGTACTCACCTCGTTCCACAAAGTTGTCAATTGGGTTGTCCACCAGGGATTACCCACCCGTCTACGCTTATTCGTCACTCCATACTGGATAGTAACAGTTTTACGGCTTAATTTAGTGTGCATTTCATCATATATTGGATTTGAAAATGTTTGAAAACCCATGTTGCTGTTTACTATTCTCTTCCAAAGTTGCTATGCTCTGTTCTAATGCTTGTCTGATCGAATCATTAGACACAAATTCTGCTGGTGTCTCTCTTTCTCTCTCTCTCTCTCTCTCTCTCTCTCTCTCTCTCTCTCTCTCTCTCTCTCTCTCTCTCTCTCCCCCCTCCACTCTCACTGTCTCTCTCTCTCTCTATCTATCTCTTTCTGTCTCTCTCTGTTTGTCTGTCTGTCTGTCTGTCTGTCTGTCTGTCTGTCTCTGTCTGTCTCTCTCTCTCTCTCTCTCTCTCTCTCTCTCTCTCTCTCTCTCTCTCTCTCTCTTCTCTCTCTCTCTCTCTCTCTCTCTCTCTTCCTTCCACTCTGTATATCCCTATCCCCTCCACTCTCACTGTCTCTCTCTATGTCTGTCTCTCTGTCTTTCTCTCTCTCTTCCCTCCACTCTCTGTATATCTCTGTCCCCTCCACCCTCACTGTTTCTCTCTGTCTCTGTCTGTCTGTCTGTCTATCTATCTGTCTGTCTGTCTCTCTGTCTCTGTCTCTGTCTGTCTCTCTCTCTCTCTCTCTCTCTCTCTCTCTCTCTCTCTCTCTCTCTCTCTCTCTCTCTCTCTCTCTCTCTCTCTCTCTCATGTCATGATGTATCATTCGGCCTCAAAAGAAAACTACTACTAAAAAAATAATTGCTTTTCAAAATTCATTTATTACAAACACCGAATACATTCAAAATAGTGTAACTATATTCTGTCACAATTCAAAATGTTTATACACTGGGAATATTTATTTTAATTTTATTTAAATAAAAATATGAAAATTATGAAAATTACATACTGTGCCAAATCCAACATTTGTATACATTGGGCATAGAAGTGTTCGTTCGTTCGTTCGTTCGTTCGTTCGTTCGTTCGTTCGTTCATTCATTCATTTGTTCATTCATGCATTCATTCAATCATACATGCATCCATGCATTCATGCATTCATTCATTCATTCATTTATGCATTCAAACATCCATTCACTCACTCACATATTCACTCTCACTCACACACTAATCCATTCACTCACACACTAATCCATTCACTCACACACTAATCCATTCACTCACACACTAATCCATTCACTCACACACTAATTCACTCTCACTCACACACTAATCCATTCACTCACACACTAATCCATTCACTCACACACTAATCCATTCACTCACACACTAATCCATTCACTCACACACTAATTCACTCTCACTCACACACTAATCCATTCACTCACACACTAATTCACTCTCACTCACACACTAATCCATTCACTCACACACTAATTCACTCTCACTCACACACTAATCCATTCACTCACACACTAATTCACTCTCACTCACACACTAATCCATTCACTCACACACTAATCCATTCACTCACACACTAATCCATTCACTCACAGGAAGAGAGAACATAGCCTTCTTTCTTCGTCCATCTGTGACACGTGTGGTCTGTTTGTCAACGTCTGTTAGACGAGTCCAAACAGGGTTTCCCCCAGAGACAAGACTGAACAGACGGTTTTGAAATGCACGTTAGTTTGCTGAGATACACTGATAAATATATAAAACGTCCATAGAAGTCTACCAATCGGAAAGCATTATTATATTACATTAAACCGAATATTATTGATTTTATGCACAGATGATAAGTCGTATACGAAAGGAATACCTGATTTGTACTCCAAGGGCAAGTATTTCAAGATGATGTCAAATCCAAATGGAAGTATTTATTTCTTAAATTCTATAAATATTGATGCACTAAAAGTATAACATTTTGTGGGTATTTGATTACATTCTTACATGTATGAGTGTTTGTTTTGTAATTCAATATGCTATATCAAAATATATATTATGTATGTTGTCTCTTAGACATTTGGTCTCTCACTCTCTCTCTCTCTCTCTCTCTCTCTCTCTCTCTCTCTCTCTCTCTCTCTCTCTCTCTCTCTCTCTCTCTCTCTCTCTCTCTCTGTCTGTCTGTCTGTCTGTCTGTCTCTCTGTCTCTCTCTCTCTCTCTCTCTCTCTCTCTCTCTCTCTCTCTCTCTCTCTCTCTCTCTCTCTCTCCCCCTCCCTCCCTCCCTCCCTCCACTCTCTCTGTCTCTATCTGTCTGTCTGTCTCACCTTGAATGCTGTTAATGTTTCACAAAATGTAGAAATTGAATGTGAGCATTGAATTCCGTGTCCCTAGAAAACCCTGTATTTGAAGTTAAAAATACTGTTTAGGGTGAAATAGAATGTAAGATATAGCGACTTCTTACTCCTAACGACAATTTTCTTGGTCATTCTGGATTTAAATGATGATGCAATATGTCAGTTAGCATGAGTGTGTTGCAAATGAATTCCTTAGTGGATAAAACTAAATCCCTAACATCACAATCTTCCTGAAGCTGATTAAAAAAACTATAAATTAAATTTGTCTATTTCTGCCATAGTTGTGGCCATGTTGACAATAAACGAATTTGCAATGTCTTGGTTCACTGGGACTAGTTCAATGGGAATCCTGGACCCCTAATTCATCGTCACGAACACCAACAGGTCTGTCATAATTGATAAAGTATCGGACATGTTTCCAGTTCGGGGGCGGGATCTAATTCAGTAGGTTGAGTGCTCGCTTGGGATACTTGCGTTGCAGGATCGAACCACCTCGGTGGATCCATTCAGCTGATTGTTTTTTTCTCGTTCCAACCAGTGCACCATAACTGTAAAAAAAAACCGTGGTATGTGTTTTCCTGTCTGTGGGAAAATGCATATAATAAAAATCCCTTGCTGCATTAGAAAACATGTAGTGGCTTTCCTCTGATGACTACGAGTCAGAATTACCAAATGTCTGACATCCAATTGTCGACGATTAATTAATTAATGTATTCCAGTGGTGTTGTAAAACAAAACAAACTCTTTGTTTCCAGATCTGTTTTAATGGCCACCATGGATTTCAAAATACTCAAAGGTCCCAAATTTACAGCTCTCGAATCTTCAATCAGCACTTACCAAATATTTAAGCACCACAAACATCGATCTACATGTGTTATAAATGCATTGGCAAACAGGAAAACACAGAGTTTTTGGAATGTGTCACCAATTGAATGATACATATTAAAAACGTGTGATAACTAGCTAAAGCTACTCTATTGGAAAGTCCATCATGTATTTTGTTTTGTCCTAGAGTGTACTAAAACAATTATAACAGTTTTGTTTGATACCTTCAGATTCTACCATTTTTGGTCCGTCTCATGGACAATTTATGTATCTATGTATGTATGTATGTATGTATGTATGTATGTATGTATGTATGTATGTATTTATGTATGAATATCTATATATTGTATTATGTCGAGGTTGACTGTTACATACATAGATGTTAACTCACTGGCACAGGGGATAATTACAGACAAAGCACGATGCGCTCTGAGTTACTGAGGCATCCATAAAAAAGGATGCGCTTTAACTCAACCACATGCATGGGGCCGACAATCTACGCGGTCGATCCCGCTTACGTGCATGAAACAGTGGGAAGACCTGGCACATGCTAGTATGTATTGATGTATGGATATCTATATACTGTATGTATGTCGATGTTGACTGTTACATACATAGATATTAACGCACTGACACAGGGTAAATTAAATAATTTCTGACCTCACAAATTGGTCCATGCCGTTGCTGGGACTCGAACTTGTGGCATCGAATCGCCCGCAATTTGCAAGACTAACCACGATGCGCTCTGAGCTAATGAGGCATCCATAAAAAAGATACTATTGAACTCACGTATGTATGTATGTATGTGTGTGTGTATGTATGTATGTATGTATGTATGTATGTATGTATGTATGTATGTATGTATATGTGTTTAATGTAATATAATATAATGTAATGTAATGTGCGTACATGTTGGTGCATGTATGTGTGTATGTATTTATGTAAGCGTACGTACGTACGTATGCATCGTGTATGCTGCTACAAACATTATTTCAGTTTGGCTTGCCCTAACATGAAAATGAAAAGTGCATTCGATTTAAACAACAAAACGTTTTATTTTATTTACAACTGGTAAAAGAATTGGTCGATATACAGTCTTCACAATAGGTAAGTATTTCTATTTTATTCTTATCTTGGACAATACAACCTCCGACAAAATAAACGCGAATTACAACCAAAAAAAAAAAAAAAAAAAAAAAAAAGTAAAAGAGAAATAATAATAATAATAATAATAATAATAATAATAATAATAATAATAATAATAATAAAATAAAATAAAATAAATAATAATAGTAAAAAAATAAATAAAAATAAAGAGAGAGAAAAAAAAAAAGAAAAGAAAAAGAACAAACCAAAATAAATTTGTATTTTATTTTCATCTTGGCCAATGCAACATCCGAGAAAACCCCACATCTCATCAACAACAAAAAACAACAAACAAACAAACAAAAAACAAAAGAATAAAGCAGAAAAAAAGCAGAAAAATCCCCAAAAACCAAGAAACAACAAGAAAAAAACTAAACAAGAAAAAAAAAACACATAAAAGAAAAAAAAAAGCCAACAAAAAGATACAAAAAGATAATATCCTATATTGGAACCAACTTAATTTTATTTATTGATTGTTTCAACCTTTTAATATTTGTTTTCCTAAAATCTAATCGAATTAATGACGCCATGGTATTCTAGAAAAGAACCTCATTTAAAGTGGAAAAATCTCCTCGCTCAGTAACGAGATTGCAACTCTGAGAAATGCCTTTCTCGAATCATTTAAAACAAAACAAAAAGGTTTCCCTATCCATTTGTATTTTGGAATTATTAAAAAAATTGGTTTAAAAAATTGGTTCATGTAAGAAGTCTGAATATAATCTTTCAAGACAGGTTATTAACATTTAAAAAAAAGAAACATTTTGAGGGAAACTTGTTACCAAATACAGAAATATTACGAAATTAAAGAAACAAACAAATAAAATAGGTTTCCATTTTTAATCTTTCGTTTCCAATTTTCAAAACCACGTAATATTTAAAGCCTTGATATAATTAAATGTATCTGTCTACACTAGTAAAGACTCTCCCTTTAACAGGTTTACTTAAGAATTGACCGCAGTTATTTTTTGGTTCATGCAAGTATTAACCGAAAAAACCCGATGTGCACACTGTATGATCCCGCGGTCAAATCTTATAATTAAATTTATATGCATACTTTAACAATACACAACTGAATTTATTTTGTTTAGCTTTAAATACGCCTGTAGTATTGTTTGTGTAACCTTCATTCACTATTATTTGAATCATGTGATTTGTTTGTAAATGATGTCATTTCCTCTAGCTGCTGTGCATTTTTTACGGATCATTTAGTTATATTGGAAGGAATTGTCCTATTCGTGTTTAGTTTATATTTGATGAAAGTGAATGTAGGGAACGTGTCTAATATTTATGCTGTCGGTGGAACCGTTTAATTTTCACCAACAGCTGTTGAACATTGCTTACAAGTAAGTTACAGGCGTGAAGTTTCCTACATGATTTCTTTGACCAATGACCGAGTCTCATGTCATGATTAGCGAAGAGGTTCTTCTGTTGTGTTTTTTTTTTAATCAATGCGTATAGATCCATATGTCTACTCTGCTATAGCATTTTCCATTAATTTATCGTATACATTTTTAGTAGCTTTCACGTGTGTTTTCTTCAAAATATCTAAATATGATAGCCAGAATAATCCATCTTGTTGCACAAAAGTAGTGCGAGTCAGATGGGTTGGGGTGGTGGTGGTGGTGGTGGTGGTGGGGGGGGGGGGGGAGGTTGGGTTGGGGGGTCGAGTGGATGGGGGGGTGGTGTGTAGCAGGCGTGGCTTAATTGTTTTAGGTTCATCGAGATATGAACGAAAAAAAAGCAAGCATCTCTAGACCAATCAGATTGCCGTAAAGTTTATAGACGAAAAGAAAATTTAATTATATACATTTAGTCTTTTTATCCTATCTGGTGTTTGGTTCCATACAAACGTGAATAATATTTTGTTTAATTCACACTGAAACGATTTGGTGGGGTTTGGTAAAGTTAAAAAGGAATTAACCGAGTTTAGATATTAATAAGACTTTTATCATAGCTATTCTGACAAGTGGTGTTACTAAAGATAATCCCAAGTGCTTTACAAGTTGGAGGATTTCATTTTAGATTTACATTTTGTAAATAGCTTACTGAACTATTTTGGGAGGAATAACTTCAGATTTATCCGGAAATCCATTTAAGGTTACTATAGTTTCTTTAAAATATGTTATGCTACCATTAAGTATAATAACTGTATCACCAGCGTACTGTGAAATAAGATATTACTGGCTGTTTTTAAATTCCTTTAGTTTTCTTATTTTTACGAATAAGATCTGCACGAATTTCTACACAGAGAAGGAATATATACAAAGATAATGGGTATCCTTGCCTGATGACGATACATTTCCGTTGACTATAATACTGGATTTAATAAAAACAAAATTATAGAACACGGAAATCCGTCGTTTAATACCTTCTCCAAATCCAAAAAAAGAAGAAGAAAAAAACCACACACAACGTTTTCTGTGAAAATTAAGGTGAACAATTATACGTTATGTATGTCAATATCAGCTATCGTATCTTCTTTTCAAGAACAGAGGTTTTCATAATTGTTTGTTTGTTTGTTTGTTGTTGTTGTTGTTTTTGTGTGTTTTTTTGTGTGATTCATTACTAAATTCATTTTTATTATAAACTATAAAGCCATATTTTTTTTTTCAATTGGAGTTATATACTTGCTAATAAAGTTCCTATTTTCTAGGTTACAGAAATAATTATAAATTCGTTCCATTTCGTTGTTTTTGTAAGCGAAATGAAGTTTTCTACTGGGATGTATGCGGCCATTGGAACTGATTGAACGCTGGAACGTTTCTCGTTTCGACAGTCTGCACCACCAGGTTGGATTCTTTTTCAGCGAGATTCCTCGCCTCCACATTTTTCTCCGTCTGACTATGTTGACTTGTTTTTTCGTGACTCGTATGACGGCCATTCTGCAGAACGCCACGGTTGTTCGCGTTTAGTCTCTACATGTCCGAGCCTGTCCTAGCAGCACTAGAAGATTGACCGCCCGACTCTAAGAAGAAATAGGAAGCGGGGTCGGCACCTACTACTCTTTTTCTAGACTTTACATTGTTTTATAGTGATACCATCTCGTATCCTCCGGTGTCGGGCCCGTCCGCACCACTATACAAACCCATGACGACTGGACTATACCCTAGTCTGATACTCTGCTCGTTCAGACGGATCCGGCTTCTCAAGATCTGTATTTCAGCACAGCACTACACCTTCAACGTCTATCGACTGTCAATCTAGGGGTTTTCTTGACGGAATGCAACCCACCTCGTCCCTTTAAGCTGTGCACCCAAACGGCCTTAATGAGGCCACTCGCGTGGACATATCGATCGGACTTTAAACGTTTAGATCTGTGTTCAAAATTTTATGTCGAAATTACTTCTTTTTTTGTAATATTATTAAATAGTCCGATCCTCTCTTCTTTCTCTTATTTAATTTTGGACTGTCCTTCTAAAATGCTCCAAATTATATAAATATTCGGCCGAGCAGTCAATTCTTTTTTATTTTTGGCTTCTAACCTTTTTCTTTTTTTTCTTTAATTTATTAACTTTTTTACTAATTGCTGTTTTCAAAATTCTGCCCATTTTCACCGCCCCCCCCACCCCCCCTCCATCCGAAGTCAGGCCACCGATCTTATCGGAGGTCGGACTCGGGATGGGCGTGTTCGAAACCCTAGTGGTATATGGGCACGTTAAACTAGTTATCATCATCATCATCATCATAAATGCGTTCACCTTCCTCTATCCATTTGGCTACAGATCTAATGTGGTATACCCTCCATTTTCTTTTCAAGCGGTCTTTCAAAGTCTGCTCTTTTTGTCTGTATAATTCAAAATCTAATTGTTCACTATTTTCTAATATCTCTATATTAAGTGATACTTCTACGAATAATTGTTCATTAATTTATGAACTTGATTTATGATTGGGGTATATCACCAATAGCATCCAAGTTATAGACAGGTGAGGCATATTGTCTCTTGATATCAGAAATAACCTATTATTATTATTATTATTATTATTATTATTATTATTATTGATATATAAGATTTATTTTTAAAGAGCGAATTATTAAATTTCCAATAGATAATGTGCCTTTCGTTTTCATTAAATTCGAATTTTAGATTTACAGTAGAATTATCAGTCCTATATCCACAATGTATATTAGAGTTCAGAACATAAGAATACAACATTTCTGATATTAGGAAAAACTATAATCGGGCTTGTTTTAGTGGGTTATTCTTCCTCCATTACGTACTTCATATCCCCACTCCGCGTCTATAAGAAGTTCCTTCTCTTTAGGAATAAACGAAATAACGTTTTGACCTCAACAAAATTAAACACATCTATCCTTGTCTTTACATTACCCAAACCCCAGCAGTTCACCGAATAACATATAAATTCACTACCCTTTTTCAAATATGAATATAAAGTATAATAATATATACACATTAATCAAATATACTATTCCTTATGCAATACACAGGTCACTGACAACATCCAGGAGTATATAAACAATTACTCCACAATACAATTGCATACACATACAGTCACACGCCATACAGATATAGATTACAAATACATAAACACACACACACACACACACACACACACACATATATATATATATATATATATATATATATATATATATATATATATATATATATATATTAGAAACAACTCTTAAGGGTCAGATAGAAACGTTACAATGTCTATTATGTCCTTAGCCCAATTTTATTATAATGTATACCAATAAATTAAGGAAACAAAAGTTAGAAATAATAGTAGCAGTTACCAGTAGTACATTTAGTGGCATTGATAACAGTAGACATTAGTACTTGTAATATAACCCAAACATTTTAACAGTAGATCTAAACCACACACATATATGTAACGTTTTCTAACGATATTTTATTGAGTCTCAATGGATTAAGAATACTTGAAAGCGCTTGGGCTATTTTACTATGTATTTTGTTGTCTTTGTTGTATGTGTTATTATTATTATTATTAATATTATTATTATTATTATTATTATTATTATTATTATTATTATTATTATTATATAATCCTTGAAACAGTTTAAATCATCATACAGAGGAATGTTGTTGGTTTTTACATTCTTTGAAATTGCCTTTGAAAAAAAGGTTGCATCTGCCCTTCACCCACAGTAGTTCGTGCCAATTACTTCAAATGCCGTTCTTACGAATCACAAAGCCAAGCATTGTTCAGTGAATAAATGTAACGTGATGTAATGTAACACCGCCCTTGACTATGAAATCCGTAACCGTACGAAAGTGGTTTTTGTAGGACGTTGACTTTTCGCTGTCCACATATACCTCATACCCTTCTCTTCTCACAGCGATCGTCAGATTGAATGTCTTGTACAATCGGAATTCATAAGTTTCCGCCTCTGCGTGTCCCGACAAACGACCGGATGGCGTAAAACTGCTCACATATAATCGGCCTTTAAACCCATCCGACAGGTGATTGAAACGAATCTTCACACGAAGCAAAACCTCAAGCTCTGAAGCCCTTGTGTTGCGGAAGGACACCTCAAAACGGCTAGTTTTATTTATCGGAACTCCGCTGACTACAATAGCGGAACCCACGGTTAAAGGACATGGTAGATTGGTTGGAACGTCAACATGTTCAATGAATCTATCTTGAGAACAGCCATTGTCCGACACAGTCCATGACCCGTTAAGTGTGCAGGTCACTTCCTTCAGGTTTGGTCCACAAAACGAAAAGCCATCCTTACACAAGTGTTTGGCCCTTGATCCCGGAAACAATGTGTCATACTCGACCGTGGAGTTGGGCAAAGGTGCTGGAATATCGCAGGATGTCATAGTGGACGGACATATCATGTGTTTTGGATCCAGCAGTTTAAACGTGGAATATCTTCGATTGCTGATTTTAAAAGATTCCCCAGAATACAATCTTCTGTAGATTTTCGAACTGCTTCTGGCCAGAAGATCGCAATCGACTGATTCCTTCATGAACCACTGGTGAGAGTCCTCATCTCGTACAACCCAGCCACATCTGGTGGATCTCAAACAAGAGGAACCACATGATAGAAGAGTGTCCGTGCCGATGATTTCATTTCCATGCAACAAACACAGCAAGAGAGAACACAGAACAATGATGCCCAGCTTTGTTTCTCCTTCCATCTGTGAAGCGTAGTATTGTCTGTTTAATTCTGCTAGACGAGTCAAGAAACAAATTGCAATAAAAATGTTTTAGATATATTTTAGTTGTTGAACTGATTGATGAACATATACGTATGCAGAAATCTGCCAATCGGAAGCGATTTCTAAATCACTATACCTGAAATCCAGGATGGTCAATTTACGTAGAACGTTCATTGTGAAATGAATACTTGAAAGATAACGCTACCGCATGTAATTCAAGGTGATATCCCGATTGAAATGTCCATTTCTCATTTTCTATAAATATTGATGAAACCAAAATGTCTTTAATAACAATCTATCTGATTGGATTTAAAAGCTATCTTGGCTGTGACCCATTCTAATGTTTAGTTTAAAGTAAAAACTATACGTGAATGCAGTTCTGTATAGTTATTGAAAAGACCTTCCTGGGTTTGCTGCAATTTTGAAGACGTTATCGACCAACAGAGACTTTTTAACAAATATATTTTTCTGCATAAAATATTAGTGACTCTATATTAAACATGTTTTTGGTCGTTCTAATATTTGTACTAGGTTAAATTTTATTTTATTTCCTAAAATAATTTTTCGTACGTAAGAAATTATTTGAAGACAAAATCCAGTGTGGTCTTCTTACAAGTATTAAGACGACTAGAAACACATTGAATATACAGACACTGATATTCTGTCATAGCTGTGACGTACGTATCGCTGATGAGATGTTGACATGACTGGCACTATGGATACTATTCTTACACATAATTAGCAGCAGATAATGATGCACTGTTTATGACTTCAAAGCGTATCTAGAGGAAGAAATGCGCCTTTTCTTCCCCTAGGGAAATATAATTTGTCTTTCCCCACTTCTCTCTGCCAATGTGGGCAATAAATAATAATATTGACATATGTACCAGACAGAACTGGATCATCTATTCTAAATGCATAAATAATAAAATATATTGCAGGAACTGCAGATTTAAGAATATCAAAGTGTCTGCAATACTACAATTTAAACAATATTGTCGGAATGAGTTTCTTCACATTCGTGAAAAGCAGATTAGCCAATAATAACGATATGATCTATTGATTATAGTTTGTTGAGTATTTTTCTGGTACACATCTAAATCATACATACCAATCTGCCAATCGGAAAGGATTATTAAGTTGCATCAAATCTGATACCGTCGATTTACGAGAAAGATTAGAAGGTCATACGAAATGGATATAGCCTAGAACTGAAATGTATTCCAACTGTTTGTAATTCAAGATGATATCATGTCTAAATGGAAGTATTTATTTCTAGTAGTGTATAAATATTGATGCAATAAATCTTAAGCTTTGTGTGTATCTGGTTTCATTCTTGATGGACTCCTTTTGTCTGATTTTCTGCTCTCTCTCTCTCTCTCTCTCTCTCTCTCTCTCTCTCTCTCTCTCTCTCTCTCTCTCTCTCTCTCTCTCTCTCTCTCTCTCTCTCTCTCTCTCACATGTCATGTTTAATACAAAACATTGGGCATAGAATTGTTCATTTGTTAATTAATTAATTCATTCATTCATTCATTCATTCATTCATTCATTCATTCATTCATTCATTCACTGATTCATTGAAACATCCATTCACTCACTCACATATTCACTCTCACTCACATATTCATTCACTCACACACACATTCATTACTTCATTCACTCACACATTGATTCTTTCATTCATTCACACACTCATTCATTCATTCATTCATTCATTCACTCATTTATTTTAATTTATTACTAAACAAGCATCGCACTGTCTAGCAGTGTCGATGTGTAGTTCAGCAGCAGATCGTCTGATTCGTAATGGATCGAAGTACTGATAACAATCAAAGATAGATAGCAATACGTACAAACTAACCCGCACAAAATCCACAAACAAACACAATTAATACAACAAAAAGTGAACACAAAAAAAAGAGAAGAGAAACAAATAAAAGAGAAGAAAATCCCAAAACAAGGAAACAAATTAAAAAGACAACCATATTTCTGCCATAGTTGTGGCCATGTTGACAATAAATGAATTTCCAATGCCTTGATTCACTGGGACTAGTTCAATATGAAACCTCTGACCCCTAAATTATCGTCACGAACACCCAACAGGTTTGTCATAATTGATAACGTATCGGACATGTTTCCAATTCGGGGACGGGATTTAGCTCAGTCGGTTGAGTGCATCGCAGGATCGAACCACCTCGGTGGATCCATTCAGCTGATTATTTTTTCTCGTTCCAACCAGTGCACCATAAGTGGACAACGGCCGTGGTATGAGTTTTCCTGTCTGTGGGAAAGTGCATATAATAAAAATCCCTTGCTGCATTAGAAAAAAATGTAGCGGCTTTCCTCTGATGACTACGAGTCAGAATTACCAAATGTTTGACATCCAATTGTCGACGATTAATTAATTAATGTGTTCCATTGGTGTCGTAAAACAAAACAAACTCTTTGTTTCCAGTTCTGTTTTAATGGCCATCATGAATGACACCTCGAATATTTCTAAATACAAAGTGCTCTCGAATCTTCCATCGGCACTTACCAAATATTTAAGCACCACAAACATCGATCTACATGGGTTATACATGCTTTGGCAAACACGGGTTCTTGGAATTTTTCACCAATGGAATGATATATGTTAAAAGTGTCATAACTAGCTAAAGCTACTCTACTGGAAAGTCCATCATGTATTTTGTTTTGTCCTGGGGTGTACTAAAACAATTATACAAGTTTTGTTTGGTAGCTTCATATTGTACCGTTTTTTATCTGGCTTATGGACAATTTATGTATGTATGTAAATATGTATGTATGTATGTATGTATGTATGTATGTATGTGCGTATATATACATATATATATATATATATATATATATAGACAGGCAGACACACAGACATACATATATATAGTATTATGTCGAGGTTGACTGTTACATACATAGATGTTAACGCACTGGCACAGGGGAGTTACTGAGGCATCCATAACAAAGATGCGCTTTAACTCAACCACATGCATGGGGTCTACAATCTACGCGGTCGATCCCGCTTACTTGCATGGAACAGTGGGCAGACCTGGCACTGGCTAGTATGTATGTATGTATGTATGTATGCATGTATGTATGTATAAATATATATATACTGTATGTATGTCGAGATTGACTGTTACATACATATATATTAACACACTGGGACGGGATAATTAAATACTTTCTGGCCTCAGAAATTTTCCCATGCCGTTGCTGGGAGTCGACCCTGTTGAACCGAATCGCTCTCATGTATGTATGTATGTATGTATGTATGTATGTATGTATGTATGTATGTATATGTGTTTAATGTAATATAATATAATGTAATGTAATGTATGTACATATTGGTGCATGTATGTGTGTATGTATTTATGTAAGCGTACGTACGTACGTATACATCATGTATGCTGCTACAAACATTATTTCAGTTTGGCTTGTCCTAAAATGAAAATGAAAAGTGAATAAAAATAAAGACAGAGAGAAAAAAAGAAAACAAGAAAAAAGAACACACCAAAAGAAATTTGTATTTTATTTTCATCGTGGCCAATGCAACATCCGAGAAAAACCCACACCTCATCAACAACAAAAAAACAAAACAAAAACAAAAGAATAAAGCAGAAAAAAAGCAGAAAAATCCCAACAAAACAAGAAATAACAAGACAAAAACTAAACAATAAAAAACCCACAAAAAAGAAAAAAAAAAGCCACAAAAAAAGATTTAAAAAAGATTTAAAAAATCAACAACAAAAAACAACAAAGAAAAAGAAAAAACCCCCACCACGAACACAAACGAAAACACGTAGAACGGAGACTGGTGTTGTGTATAAAAGGACAGAGATTACAATGTATTAGTATTTACTGGGTCAACAAAAAAGTTTCAGAACACAACAGAACTTTATTAGACTCATGTCATTCTTGAAAGGAACATAAGCAACATATATTAGTTACAAGACATGGTCAACATGATCTTAGAATATTACGTTACATAAGCTAATGTACAGTACAAACTTATACTATTACACACGTCTCGCCGTTATACATGGTCAACAAGATCTCAGAATATTATGTTACATAAGCTAATGTACAGTACACACTTATATAATTACAAAAATCTCACCGTTATATGGTTTATTCTTTTCTAGACTACGTCTCTAAAAACCTTGAATGTTATCCTTCGATATTTTTGTGTAATTACATTGATGTATGACAGTCACAAATGTAGTATAAAATTGTTGCACAACGCTACCCGATTTTATATAATCTGTAACTCATACATGGAACAAATGGCAAAAAAAATTTATATAGAGAATACAAAATTGAAGATATACTTAAGAAATGACTATATACAGGGATGAGACATCCATACAAAACATAAACACTGGACTGATATTTAAAAGACTGAGAATTCGTTACCATACATAAATAAAGGTCCTTTTTCAGAAGTTCGGATTGACACCCAATAGCTGATGAATTCTTCGTGCTGGGGTGTCGTTAAACATTCATTCATTCATTCATTCATTCAACTTTGGATTGAATCCAATCTTCTTTTTTTATGAAAATGGCGCGTTATGGGTCATCTGAAACTGCTTCCCCCCTCCCAATCCTCCAACCCAAAACAACTTCATCCCCCCAAAAAAACCCCAACAACAACAACAAGAACAAAACTGGTGCACATAAAAAAACAAAAAAAACAATAGTAGCCAGAAAATCTGTTGGAAATAATCATATACAATTGTCGCAAAATGTGGAACTTGTCAGTGTTCTACTTGCAAAATTTTCCAGTAAGATTAATCATTTACCTTTAAAGGCAGAAAACCATTCACAGTCAAACAAAATATGACTTGTAAATCCACAGAATGTAATTCACTCTTTAATATATAAAACCTCTGGTGATTTTTATTTAGGGAAAACCATCGGGGATTACACATAATGATTGTTATATGTAGACAACAAACTATATCAAATGAATTACGTTTCTTGAATATTAATAAACATTTTCATTATTGTTTTACCAAAGGATTTTTATTGTTTCCTGTGTAATAGTATTTTCTGAAAATAATTTTGTTGTGGAGGAGAAAGATAACTAATTAATTATTTTACTATATAAATCTTCCTATAAATATAAACAAACAATGTATGTCATCGGGTTAGATGTTTTGATAACTGCTTATGTTTTGTGTTGACCATT
The DNA here is from genome assembly GCF_016097555.1 of Gigantopelta aegis. NCBI lineage: Eukaryota > Metazoa > Mollusca > Gastropoda > Neomphalida > Peltospiridae > Gigantopelta > Gigantopelta aegis. The sequence continues at coordinate 13,314,545 of NC_054705.1, forward strand.
CCCTTGTTGACAAATGAGTTTTTACAGTAATTATATACACAATTTACACACACATAATGTAGTTACTACTTTATAGGCAGAATGAATTAAAATGATATATTCACAAGGACCTGAATGTCTAGAGTAAATGAAAGTACATAATGCTATATGAGAAAGATAGTGAGAACGAGATAACAAGAGAAAGAAGAAGAGGGCAGAATAAATATGCACACACATACAGACATTCACGCACGTGTTTTGATTATGTACATATGTATTATTATTTATAACATGTAAATGGTCTGTAAAACAATAATAATAAATAAAATATGTTATCTGTTCTAGTATTATCTTTACATCCAAACATAACAAGTTCAAGAAATAAAGTTAGGTTAAATATATATGATTATAATATTTGAATAACCAATTCAAATAAGTATTCCAAAAACAAAAGCTGAACAACTTTACATTCCCAAAATATATGTTCTATAGATGACCGCATTTCATGACAAAACATACACATTTCTCTGTCAATAAGCTTTAGTTTATAAGAAAAGGTGTTGGTAGTCAGTATTCTGTGTAATATCCTATATTGGAACCATCTTAATTTTATTTATTGATTGTTTCAACCTTTTAATATTTGTTTTCCTAAAACCTAACTGAATTAATGACGCCATGGTATTCTAGAAAAGAAACATCTAAGTCGTATATATCATTAAATTCATTTAAAGTGGAAAAATCTCCTCGCTCAGTAACGAGATTGCAACTCTGAGAAATGCCTTTCTCGAATCTTTTTTTTTTATTTTTTTAAAAAAGTTTTCCCTATCCATTTGTATTTGGGAATTATTAAAAAAAATTGGTTTAAAAAATTGGTTCATGTAAAAAGTCTGAATATAATCCTTCAAGACAGGTTATTAACATTTAAAAAAAAAAAAAACATTTTGAGGGGAAGTTGTTACCAAATACAGAAATATTACGAAATTAAAGAAACAAACAAATAAAATAGGTGTCCATTTTTAATCTTTCGTTTCCAATTTTCAAAGCCACGTATTATTTAAAGCCTTGATATAATTAAATGTATCTGTCTATACTAGTTAAGGCTCTCTATTTAACAGGTTTACTTAAGAATGGACCGCAATTATTTTTTGGTTCATGCAAGTATGTGCACACTGTATGATCCTGTGTAGCGGGTGATACAAAAGTGTGCACATAATTGCGGTCAAATCTTATAATTAAATTTATATGCATACTTTAACAATACATAACTGAATTCATTTTGTTTAGCTTTAAATTCGCCTGTAGTATTGTTTGTATAAACTTCATTGATACTTATGTCGCGTAAGAATGCGAACGTTCATTCACTATTATTTGAATCAGGTGACTTTTTGTAAATGACGTCATTTACTCTAGCTGCTGTGCATTTTTACGGATCATTTAGTTATATTGGAAGGAATTGTCCTATTCGTGTTTAGTTTATATTTGATGAAAGTGAATGAAGGGAACGTGTCTAATATTTATGCTGTCGGTGGAACCGTTTAATGTTCGCCAACAGCTGTTGAATATCGTTTACAAGAAGTTACAGGCGTGAAGTTTCCTACATGACCGAGTCTCATGTCATGATTAGCGAAGATGTTCTTCTGTTGTGTGGTTTTTTTAATCAACGCGTATAGATCCATATGTCTACTCTGCTATAGCATTTTCCATTAATTTATCGTATACATTTTTTGTAGCTTTCACGTGTGTTTTCTTCAAAATATCTAAATATGATTGCCAAAATAATTCATCTTGTTGCACAAAAGTAGTGTGAGTCAGTTGGGGTGGGGTGGGGTGGGTGGGTTGGGGGATGGGGGTAGTAGGCGTGGCTTAATTGTTTTGGGTTCATCGAGATATGAACGAAAAAAAGCAAGCAGCTCTGGACCAATCAGATTGCCGTAAAGTTTATAGACGAAAAGAAAATTTAATTATATACATTTAGTCTTTTTATCCTATCTGGTGTTTGGTTCCATACAAACGTGAATAATATTTTGTTTAATTCACACTGAAACGATTTGGTGGGGTTTGGTAACGTTAAAAGAAAATAGCCGAGTTTAGATATTAATAAGACTTTTATCATAGCTATTCTGACAAGTGGTGTTACTAAAGATAATCCCAAGTGCTTTACAATTTGGAGGATTTCATTTTAGATTTACACTTTGTAAATAGCTTTCTGAACTATTTTTTTGGGGAATAACTTCAGATTTATCCGGAAATCTATTTAAGATTACTGTAGTTTCTTTAAAATATGTTATGCTACCATTAAGTATAAAAACTGTATCATCAGCGTATTGTGAAATAAGATATTATTGGCTGTTTTTAAAAATTCCGTTAGTTTTCTTATTTTTACGAATAAGCTCTGCAAAAATGTCTACACAGAGAAGGAATATATAAAAAGATAATGGGTATCCTTGCCTGCATCCACTGTAAATGTCGAAAGACGATACATTTCCGCTGACTATAATACTGGATTTAATTTTTTTTTTATAGAACACGGAAATCCGTCGTTTAATACCTTCTCCAAATCCAAAAAAACAGGAGAAGAAAAAAACAAACAACGTTTTATGTGAAAATTACGATGAAATCGTATCAAATGCCTTTTAAAAGTCTAGTCTTAGAAACATTCTTGGAATATTTTGTGATTCAGTATAATACAAAATATGATACAGGGTCCTTAGATTGTCACCAATATATGTACTTGACATTAACCCAGTTTGATATTCTTTTACGAAAATATGGAGTACTACTTCAGATATACAGGCGATGCAAATTTATAAACAATATTTAAGAGTGAAATGGGATGCCAGTTAGTTAGAAAATGTTTTGGGTTTATCGCTTTCAGCGTATGCAAGTAATTATTTCAAATTTCTGTTTTATAGATAATTCACCATTAATAAAAGCATAATTCACAGATCTACGAACAAAATAACCTATATGTTTCCTTTCTTTAATTCAGCAGGGAAGCCGTCGGACCCCGGACTTACATTGTTCTTTGTACGTTTTAAAACATTTTAAAGCATTTCACAATTCTTCATATGTCAATAAACCCTCTAAAGAGCATGTTTGTTCTTTGTTAAGTTTATTTATATCTTAACCTAAAATACGATATGTAGGTCAATATCAGCTATCGTATCTTCTTTTCAAGAACAGAGGTTTTCATAAAAAAAACGTTTTTTTTTTTTTTTTTTTTTTTTTTTTTTTGTGTGTCTCATTACTAAATTCATTTTTATTATAAACTATAAAACCATCTTTTTTTTTCAATTGGAGTTATATATTTGCTAATAAAGGTCCTATTTTCTAGCTTACAGAAATAGTTATAAATTCGTTCACCTTCCTCTATCCATTTGGCTACAGATCTAATGTGGTATACCCTCCATTTTCTTTTCACACGGTCTTTCGAAGCCTGCTCTTTTTGTCAGTATAATTTCAAAATCTAATTGTTCACTATTTTCTAATATCTCTATTTTTTTCAATTAACTGTGTTTCTCGTTTGGTATTTTGACTTTTCAAATAGGATGAGTATGAACTGGTCTTTCGTCTAATTTCCATAAGTGATACTTCTAGGAATAATTGATCATTAATTGTGAACTTGATTTATGATTGGGGTATATCACCAATAGCATCCAAGTTATAGACAGACGCGGCATATTGTCTCTTGATATCAGAAATAACCTATTATTATTATTATTACTGATATATATGATTTATTTTTAAAGAGCGAATTATTAAATTTCCAGTAGGTGATGTGCTTTTCGTTTTCATTAAATTCGAATTTTAGATTTACAGTAGAATTATCAGTCCTATATCCACAATGTATATTGGAGTTCAGAACATAAGAATACAACATTTCTGATATTAGGAAAAACTATAATTGGGCTTGTTTTAGTGGGTTTATTCTTCCTCCATTACATACTTCATATCCCCACTCCGCTTCTATAAGAAGTTCCTTCTCTTCGGAAAAGTGAGTGTCTTGCAGGAAATAAACGAAATAACGTTTTGAACTTAAACAAATTAAACACATCTATCCTTGTCTTTACATCACCCAAACCCCAGCAGTTCACCGAACAACATATAAATTCACTATCCCTTTTCAAATATGAATATAAAGTATAATAATATATACACATTAATCAAATATACTATTCCGTATGCAATACACAGGTCACTGACAACATCCAGGAGTATATAAACAATTACTCAACAATACAGTTGCCTACACATACAGTCACACGCCATACAGATATAGATTACAAATACATAAACATTATATTATATTATAATGTATACCAATAAAATAAGGAAACAAAAGTTAGAAATAATAGTAGCAGTTACCAGTAGTACATTTAGTGGCATTGATAACAGTAGACATTAGTACTTATAGTGGTTATACATAAGATGTAGTAGAAACTGAAATAATATTATAGTTATACAAACTGTTGTAATATAAACCAAAACTATTCCTGCATGTTGCTTGGACTCGACAGGCTAAACACAGCCAGTATAAAGTATCGTAATATACTCTGAGAATAATATAAACATAAATAATACACATGGCGATATATACTGAACAGCATTGTAAACGCACCACCATTTGCTGATAACAAATGTGAATGGGGCGTATATCAGGATTAAAAATATCAATGAATAAGTGCCGTACTACCTTATAGACCATGCATGACGACGAATAACTTTTTTTTTTTTTTTTTTTTTTAAATAATAATAATAATAATAATAATAATATATATATATATATATATATATATATATATATATATATATATATATATATATATATTTTTTTTTTAAATATATTATTGACCCCAGACACAAGTATGGCAGTGTCAGTGTTGGGGGCCCTGATTTCACTACCTTACATCCATGTTATAAGTACATATGAACATTATTTATATATATAATATAGTGTAATTAGAATCAGTATAATAATATTAATAAGCATGAATACATGAAAACATGGAGTTAACTAATATGTGGGGTTAACAGTGAAGATAGAGGTAGAGGAAAGATTTGAAGGAAATGGTAAAGGGAGAAAAGAGAAGGTAAGGAAGGAAAGAAAGAAATGTTTTATTTAATGACGCACTCAACCCATTTTATTTACGGTTATATGGCGTCAGACATATGATTAAGGACCACACAGTTTTTGAGAGGAAACCCGCTGTCGCCACTACATGGGCTACTCTTCCGATTAGCAGCAAGGGATCTTTTATTTGCGCTTCCCACAGGCAGGATAGCACAAACCATGGCCTTTGTTGAACCAGTTATGGATCACTGGTCGGTGCAAGTGGTTTACATCTACCCATTGAGCCTTGCAGAGCACTCACTCAGGGTTTGGAGTCGGTATCTGGATTAAAAATCCCATGCCTCGACTGGGATCCGAACCCAGTATCTACCAGCCTGTAGACCGATGGCCTACCACGACGCCACGGAGGCCGGTAGGTAAGGAAGGAAGAAGGAAAGAAAGAGTGAATTAAATACTTTAATTTCGAAAGAGAAAACATATATGTTTTGAAATACCTCTAGAACATTGTATTGCCATGTCTTGTTTCTAGGTATCTGGACCAAGGTGCCCAATATTCCTCAAATTCTTGAAATTGACAATTTTTGAGAAGTATATATTTTTAAATTTCTATTTTATCTTTTAAAATATTTAAAAAAGCATATATGTTAGGTCCGTGTTTCTGCATTTTAGATCTATATATATAGTATTTAACATTGATAACGAGCCAATTAATAAATACCATCTTGCTTTTGTCCCTCTTTATGATTCCAAACAAGACTCTGTTTATCGAGTTGTGTATGTTCACCTTTGTCCTGAATCCATCGTTCAATTTTCTTCCATAAAAGAAAGACTTTAGAGCAGCCATAGAACAAATGCTCCAATGTTTCTGGTTGTCTATGACAAAAATCGCAAACATTTGATTCTATGTATTTTATTTTATATAAGAACGTGTTTGTCGTGATTATTCGATGTAGAATTCTATATTGAAACCACTCTCAAGTTGTATCTTTTAAACATATCTTTTAAAAATTATACACTTTTCCCCACTCCTGTAATGATAGTATGAAACCTAAATTGTAATATTTTCTTTGGGAAGTTGGCACTATTGTCGATTTGTTTAAAATATTATACATTTCTTTGCACCCTTTAGTAGTTTTAAAATATAACTCCAATTTAAAAGGAAATATAGGATTTAAGGTGTTGGTTGTTGATACTTGACAATGTGCAATGCATAAAGGTTTTAAATGCTTTGATTAAAGATGCATGTTCTAAGAAGTTTGATTGTATGTGAAATTTAAATCTAAATGTTCCATAGGTTACAATCTTGAATAAATATAACTCCATTTTTAATATAGTTTTCATAATATATAGGTTTGTGGTCAATAGTTATTTTACTATTAAACCAAATATTAATTCTAATTATTTCACTTTTACATTCGGGAATTAGTTTTTGTTGAATTAGCCACCAGCTATGTTTTCCATTTTGCGTTAGTTGAAAATAGTCCGCTAATCCAGGTGGATTTTAAAGCTATCATAAAATTCAAAATATTTAGCATTTTAAGGCCACCATTTGAGTAACTTTGAGTTAAAACTTCGCGTTTTATTCTGTCTGGTTTATTTTGCCAGATAAAGTTAAAAAACATTTTATCTATTTGTTTTATCATTTTGTTTGGTGGGTTAGGCAGTGAAATTAGTAAGTGTGTTAATTGGGGAATAATTAAGGATTTTAAAACAACTATTCTACCGAACACAGTCAGTTTTCTTGTTGTCCAAAGTTTTATTACATTTTTTATTTCGTTAATTTTTATTTCAAAATTAATTGTAGAATTTGTTTCAGGTCAACTGAAAATTTTATTTCTAACAATTCAAAATGTTCTGCACCCATTCTAATTTCCATCTAACTTGATGATAAACCTCTTTTGAGAACTTTTTACTGCCTATCCAAATGACTTTCGATTTCAAATAGTTTATCTTCAAACCAGAAACATTAGCATACACATCTAGGATTTTTAAGGTATTCTCAAGGGATTTGGGAGATCCATCTAGAATAAAGGTTGTGTCGTCTGCATTATTGAGATAAGAGGAATTCCTCTCCACTAATTTTTAAACCATTTATATTTTTTAGAATTTCTGATTAACGACGAATAACTTAAAACACGATTGCCTGTACACTCCATGAAACACAACACCAAAACACAACATATTGCATGCATAGCATGAAAAACGTAAATTGTGTGTGCAAATCATGCAGATTGGGGCTATAAAAGATGGTCTCTGAAAAGCCACTTTCATTTAAGAAGTAGTGTTTGAGGGAACATTAAACAAGAGATGCCACGGTTGACAGCTGAGGAACGTGAACGTGCCTTAGGCATGCTTCAAGTCTGCATTTCGAGTAGAGTCATCGCACAGCGGTTTGGATGCCACCATTCAACAATCACTAGATTCCAAAGAAGATACCAGCAGACAGGAACCACCAGGGACTGTCCACGGCCAGGCCAACGACGTGTTACGACACCACGACAAGATCATATTGTTCGCCTCCATATTCGTGATCAAACGCTGCCAGCTGCTAGAACTGCACCAATTGTTCAAGGTCGACGAGGGGTTATCAGCGCAGACACTGTACATCGCCGTCTTCGATCTGTTGGGCTTCGTGCTCAACGACCATATGTCGGACCTATCATGACTGATCGACATCAAAATGAGCACTGACGTTTGGCAGGAAGGTATCGTTATTGAAGATTGCAACGTTGGCATGATGTGCTATTCTCTGACGAACCTCGTTTCCATTTAAGGAATGCTGATGGTGGGCGTGGCATAGACGTGAAGAACGTTACGACAATGACTGCCTTTTCTAGACGGATCAGTCGGGTGGAGGGAGTGTCATGGTGTGGGGCAGCATCAGGTATCATCACCGAACAGCACTTCATGTTTGTCTAGCGAACAATAATGTCCCTTTGCTTGAATGGCCAGCACTGTCCCCTGATGTATCGCCAACAGAGTATCTTTGGGATTACCTTGGTCAACGCATCTCACGTCGTCCACAAAGGAATAACCTTAGAGAACTGGAAACCACACTACATCAGGAGTGAAATGCTATTCCCCAGAACACTATTCGCATACTTATCGGGTCGATGAGAAGACGTTGCATGGCTTGTGTTGCTGTAGATGGTGGTCATACATGCTACTTACTTTTCATTGTGACCCCACGTGTCTTTCAAACGTAGATGAATTAAAACTAATCAATGATTGTGTATCCTTTTTTGTTTGTTGTCATTATGAAGCGTCCGTCTATTGCTGTTCACAATAAAATCATTTATTGCTCAGGTGTTCTTTTTGATATCCAAACATTTCTTGGTGGTGCGTTTTCAATGCTGTTCAGTATATTTTAACAGTAGATCTAAAACACACACGTATATGTAACATTTTCTCAATGGATTAAGAATACTTGAAAGAGCTTGGGCTATTTTACTATGTGTTTTGTTGTCTTTGTTGTATATGTTATTATTATTATTATTATTATTATTACTATTATTATTATTATTATATAATCCTTGAAACAGTTTAAATCATCATACAGAAGAATGTTAGTTTTTTTTTACATTCTTTGAAATTGCGTTTGAAAAAAACCTTGCATCTTTCCTTTACCCACAGTAGTTCGTGCCAATTACTTCAAATGCCGTTCTTACGAATCTCAAAGCCAAGACATTGTTCAGTGAATAAATGTAACGTGATGCAATTTAACACCGCCCGTGACCATAAAATCCGTAACCACACTGGTGGGAAAGTGGTGTTTGCAGGACGTTGACTTTTCGCTGTCCACATATACCTCATACTCGTCTCTTCTCACAGTGATTGTCAGATTGAATGTCTTGTACAATCGGAATTCATAAGTTTCCGCCCTTATGTTTCCCGACAAATCACCTAGTGGCGTAAAACTTCTCACAGATAAACTGCCATTAAACCCATCCGACAGGTAATAGAAACGAATCTTCACACGAAGCAAAACCTTAGACTTCGAAGCCCTTGCGTTGCGGAAGGACACCTCAAAACCGATATTTTCATTTATCGGAACTCCACTGACTACAATAGCAGAACCCACGGTTAGAGGACATGGTAGATTAGTTGGAACATCAACATGTTCAGTGAATCTGTCCTGGGAACAGCCATTGGCCGGCACAGTCCACGACCCGTTAAGTGTGCAGGTCACTTCCTTCAGGGTTGGTCCACAAAACGAAAAGCCGTCCTTACACAAGTGTTTAGCCCTTGATCCCGGAAACAATGTGTCATACTCGACAGTGGAGTTGGGCAAAGGTGCCGGAATAACACAGGATGTCATAGTGGACGGACATATAATGTGTTTTGGATCCAGCAGTTCAAACGTGGAGTATCTTCGATTGCTGATTTTAAGCGATTCCCCAGAGTGCAATCTTCTGTAGATTTTCGAACTGCTTCTGGCCAGAAGATCACAATCTACTGATTCCTTCATGAACCACTGGTGAGAGTCCTCATCTCGTACAACCGTAGTGAATGATGCAGTCAGGTTGAGGAAAAATCTGCAAAGAAGAAAATGTATGTACATGGATTTTACTATTGAAATATTTAACAATAAGGGCTGTTCTAAAATTGAATTGTGGTGAATGATGCATCATAATTATTATTGGATGGTAGGTCTGCTGCTTGCTAAATTGACTCCCCCCCACCCCCCACACACACACTCCCCCATTCTTGGGTGTAATCATTTCTGCACCCACCCATGTAGTCAGCCAAATTATTATCCATAAGGTTAATGTGTTAATATATCTGTGGGATGATGCATATAAAAGATCCCTTGCTGCTAATCGAAAAGAGTAGCCCATGAAGTGGCGACAACGGGTTTCCACTCTCAATATCTGTGTGATCCTTAACATATGTCTGATGCCATATAACCGTAAATAAAAGGTGTTGAGTGTGCGTCGTTAAATAAAACAGTTCCTTCCTTCCATATGGTTAAAAATATCTTGGTACATATCAAAGTGATACGTCCCACTAGAACGACAAGTGGGACGTTAATCGTCGTGACATCATCGATTAGTGCATTACAACCGTACAGGAATGTCAGCCAAACGAGTTGAGTGATATAAATTAAGATTAATTATGGGTAATAAATAGGATATTAAACTTACTACCATTTCGTATCATGTTCATGATACGAAATAGAAGCTTGTTTAATATCCTATTATTGCTGACGGTTTAACAGTTGTCTTTAATTTTACGTGTACCGTAGCAGGTTTCACATTACACCACACCAAGACAGCAAGTACTGTGGTTGCCCACCTTAATTGTTATTATACCCCAGAGGACTCGTTGGAAATTTTCTAGCTCTCATTGGCTGTTCAGACCAGCCAACCGTCTTATTGGAAAATGCCATTTGTTTGAGGTCAGGTTAAGTATACATGAAAAAGTGAGCTCCGTGGTCTAGTGGATAACCTGCTGGACAATCTAACGGACGACAGTGGTTCAAATTCCGTCAAAGCTGGCTCACACATTCATTCATCTTTCTCATCTATCATCCTCTGCCTGTCATTCTCATTATCTTAATATAAAACAAAACAAAAAAACTTTCCAATTTCTCCCACGATTTCAATGTGTTTCAACCCTTTCTGTCAGTTTCCTCTGACTCTGTCTTCTGAGCTGTCCACGCCATCGCCTACCTGTCTCAACTTCCTCCACGGGTGCAGTCTCTGTCTATGTCCCTGCACCAACCTGGCATCCTCGTCCTCTGCCGCTAATAAAGCTGGTCTGACCCACGGCACTAACTAACGACCGCCGGTAGTAGGGGAGCATAGTAGGTGGTTACAAGTGCCTCTTAACAATGCCAGAAGTAACTACTGAACACTCCCCGAAGTGGTCAGACTAAGCCCACAGCTAAAAGCACAGGTTTGTGGCACAGATAGCCACAAGAGACAAGCACCTGTCGCGGTTGGAGAGACGAGGACTGGGATGTGGAGGTGGACAATGAAAGAAGTTGAAAGATAGGAGGAGGTGCCAGATCGGTAAGAAATGATATGGAATTCAAAGCAGAGAAAGGAAACGGGGCACTGGGATAAAAAAATAAAAAATAAAGTATACATGAAAAAAGAAACAATCTAAGTTTTCTACAAATCTTAATTAGGCGTAAAAAAATAGGTGTGTGTGTGCCAGGTTTCATCCTTGAAAAAACTATTGTAGGTAGGTAGGAATGGTGTTTTTTTGTTTTTGTTTTTTAAAATCTAATCAAACCGAGAAACCGTAATCAGGCAAACTTTTTTTTTTTTTTTTTTTTTTTGCTTCAAACAATTTCAGAGTCGCTAAATAACATTAGTGTAGGTTGGGAAACTGGTAACTCACATATATTTTTGTCAGACCTTACTGTGATTATATTGCCACAAGATTTTGAGGATATCTTTTTTCTTTTGTATTAATAATATAGTGATGGGCCTTATTTTATGTTTGCGGCAAGAAGGTTCGTAAAGCTCGCGAGCGTCGTCCGGCCAAGAAGGAAGGCGAGGAAGGTTACGACCCGTACGACTTCTCCGAGGACGAGGTCAGTCAGAGTGAGGAAGGTTACGACCCGTACGACTTCTCCGAGGACGAGGCCAGTCACAGTGAAGAAGGTTACGACCCGTACGACTTCTCCGAGGACGAGGCCAGTCACAGTGAAGAAAGTTACGACCCGTACGACTTCTCCAAGGACGAGGCCAGTCAGAGTGAAGAAGGTACATTTAAACAATCACTTCACGCAGCGGGTTGGTGGGTTTGGGTTTTTTTAGTCAATTTTTAGAGGGTATTTCACCATTTCAAAGTCACAGACTCATGTTTCATTGAATTGTAACTTTATCCAAATGTGTTACAGGTTTGCAGATTAACTAAACTTAGCGTTAGTTTTCACGGGTTGAAACTAGAGTCTGTCCCTTTAAATATACCACTGCACCCGTTTGTTTCTCTACGTTGACTTCCATCTCATTTCTTTGCGATCTGGCAGCTTCTCCTATCTCTCAAATTCTTTTGATGTCCACCTCCACAATCTTGTCTCTACAACCGCGACATGCGCTTGTCGCCTGTGGATATCCGTGCCACACACACCTGTCATTCCGCCACCAGGAAGGTTACGACCCGTACGACGTCTCCGAGGACGAAACCAGTCAGAGTGAAGAAAGTAAATTTAAAAAACAAAAAATAAATATACCACTGCCCTCTTTCCTTTCTTTACATTGACTTCCATCTTTATTTATTTCCGATCTGGCAGCTCCTCCTACCTTTCACTGTTCACCTCCACATCCCAGTCCTTGTATCTCCAATTGCGACATGCGCTTGCCGCCTGTGGATATCCGTGTCACACACCTGTCATTTCCCCATCAGCTTTTAGCTGTGAGCTTAGTCTGTCCACTTCGGAGAATGTTCAGTAAGTACCTATGGCACTTGTAACCACCTACTATGCTCCCCTATACTATTATACTACTACTGGCGATCGTTGGTGCCATGGGTCAGACCAGCTTTATTAGCGACAGAGGACGAGGATGCCTGGTGGGTGCAGGGAAGTACACAAAGACTGCAATGGAATAGGATTATGACATTATGTGTTGCAATCAAGTGGAGGTACTTTTTGTCTTGCCGTTATGAAGTAAAAGGAAAACTGCGTGCAGTGGGAAATCCCTAACCTAGATCTGATGGTAATGTTCTAACCAGCTTTTCCTCCATCGTTCAAGATGTCCAGCTATTTCCCTAATGACCACAATCTACTTTCGTTATAAAATTCTACATGCATTAGCCAGTCATTGACATATTTACGTCACGATACTCGCTGTTTGAAGCACGTCACAGAACCTTTATGGGTAGTTCCTTAGAATTATATAGAGAATAATACATGAATGGCCGTTAGATACCATTTATCTCACAACGAGTTGTTTTAAAACGTATCTAACAAGCGAAAGCGAGTTGGATATGTTTTTGAACAACGAGTTGCGAGACAAATGGTATCTAACGGACACGAATGTATTATTCTATTTCTTCTATATCCCCAAGAACCAGGTTTTAAGCAAATTGTAACATCTTTTTAGACTAAAAGTTATTGGGGGGCACTTGTTTAAGGACAGGTAATGTATCCATAAAAGAGAAAACACTCCCAAGTTTTCTCCAAAGTATATTTTTTGCATTTATGATAGGAGAAAAAGCTATGAAAATCGCTCATCTTAGATTCTCGTTAGAATATGTTTGCCCATTAACCTTTTCATTGATATCTGAAGTACTGACGAACATCGTTCTTGTAAACACTAAAACCACATGAACGACATATTGGTTGTCTGAAAAATTGTCTTGTCAGTAGCAGTATCGTGATGCATCAGTGTATCGTGACATCCCTAGTTATTACTTGTATATTCCGGTTTTTAGTCAGAATCTGCCGAAAAACCAGAAAAGACGAAGCGTATATCTCGCCAGGCTGCTGATAAAACTGCTGCCATGGAAACCGAAGATTCTACACCAATTTCTGAAGACAGGTGAACATACATATTGAAAACTAATTTTGAATGGGATTGTATTTCACAATTTGTAAAGCTTTGTTTACGACGCCAGTAAAGCACATAGATTAAACATCACTATTGGATATTAAATGTTTGGTAATTCTGACGTAGTTTTTAGAGGAACCCCACAATATGTTTTCCATTACTAGCAAAGGGATCTTTTATGTACACTTTTTTGAAAGAAAGAAAGGAAAATTATGAAATTCCTTTCCACAGGACGTCTGTCTTTGATATACCAGTCATATGGTACTGGTTTCAACAGAAAAAATCCAAATTTTATATATTGCCTGACAGTGTTTCTGCCAGAAGGAAATTTTTGGGTATAACGCTATGGACATTGAATGCAACCACAGTCAACAGGGGATATGGGGGCCTCCCCCAGAAAGAAAATGGGTTAAGTTTAGGGTTAGCGTTAAGAAAATCATACAGTAATCGTAAGAGTAATTAATTTTGTCAAAAAGTTAACTTAAAAAACCCCTTAAAAATCTGCACAAATATGGCGCCATACCAGTTTTACCCTCAAGCAGAAACAATGCCTGATACCGGCCATAATTGTGTGAACAATCAATCTATACACCATTTTTGTGTAATTATGAAAGTGGTATACATTGAACTTATCATTGACTTGATAATTTAACAATGAAACGTGAATTAGTGTGTGGTGAATGACTGTTTAATCCCTCACAGTGGGAGTTCTCATTACGCGATTAGTCTCACAGACTTGTCGCATGTGATTGAATCCTACTGTGAGAACACCCAAAGCGAGCCCTGTATAGTACGTAATTTTAGTTATTATAAGGAAGGAAATGTTTTATTTAACGACGCACTCAACACATTTTATTTACGGTTATATTACCCCTGCTTGTGCTATAACCTCACCGTGGTGCAGGGGTGTAACATTCTCTTTGAGAATGGCCAATACAGCACAAAAATGAAGTTTTCAATAAAATTCAGTATCCGTAAAATTCTGTGATATTTGTGTTTTTTGTACAGTTCTTTACACTGTTTTTATTTAAGTCTTGAATTTTTATCACTTTATTTATTTGCATTACCATAGTTTGACACCCAATAGCCGATGTATTTTTCGTGCTGGGGTGTCGTTAAATATTCATTCGTTCGTTACGGTTATATGACGTCGGTCATATGGTTAAGGACCACACAGATTGAGAGAGGAAACCCGATGTCGCCACTTCATTGGCTACTCTTTTCGATTAGCAGCAAGGGATCTTTTATATACACCATCCCTCAGACAGGGTAGTACATACCACAACCTTTGATATACCAGTCGGCTGAAGGTTTTTCGAGCATCACTGTTCAATCTCTTCAAGGCAGAGCACGCTCAGCCTGTACAGCTCAGCAAGATCAAACCATTCGTGAACAAATAACAACCCAAAAAGGACTTTGATGATGATGAAGTCCTTCTCGCAATCGAAAGTATGATGGATGCCAACCAAGTGATGCTGTCTGATGACATCGTGTTCCTCATCTAACTTGGGTTTGCTCTGTGCTTGTAAAACATTTGATACGTCGTAATGGCAGGGGACACTATTGGAAAACTAAAAAAACTAGGCTCGAACTTAAGACGAACGGTAATTTTGATCCTGCCTTTTGCAGTTTTTTAAAAGTTACATTTACAGCAAATAAACATAACTGAAGGGATATTTTGCTGTATGTAGACATATTTCAAATGTGCAAATGTTAAATATTAGCAGATAATGTACACCATACAGTTTGTATGGCTTGTCATGACGTTAGTGTCTCAGGCTGGAGTCTAGACTCTAAGGGCCGATTTCATATATCTGGGTTATCGGTGGGTTTTGGAAACATATGGGTTAACCTGAGTTAAACCATGGGTCTTGTTTACTGTGCATTTCACGTCTGGATTTCAATAACCCTAGTTTAACACTGGGTTACAATTGCATTGCTTATTTAAAGCTGCCATGGAGGTGGCTTTTCGATGGGTTTGCTCAAAGTTACTTTTCTTCAAGGATAATTTCGGCAACAAAATCGTGTTTTACGTCAGTATCGCAGAGCCATGAAATGTGACCGTATTTTCAGAGACAATTTTCAACCCATTAC
Organism: Gigantopelta aegis; assembly: GCF_016097555.1. NCBI lineage: Eukaryota > Metazoa > Mollusca > Gastropoda > Neomphalida > Peltospiridae > Gigantopelta > Gigantopelta aegis. The sequence goes on from NC_054705.1 coordinate 13,330,193, forward strand.
AGTAGCGAATAAAGGGTGGCGGGACGGGGTCTGATAATAACTGCAACCGAGTTTGTTATTCTGTTTATTACCCCAGCTATTTTTTTCTCTAAACGCCTTTATTTTAGTATTTAGTATTGCTATAACAGTATTTTAATCGTGTTCACAGATAATTTTCAAAACCAAAAGTTCTCTTTATTCTGCTAAAAAAATATATATAATGAACTGCATTAAAATTGCATTTTGTTATAAATTCAGCACTAAAACAGTCGTGAACGCCAACTCTTTAAACTACATGACGTCATTATGTGTATTTGCCAAATCGTGATGATATTATATTTAAGGACAAAGTCATTTGTTTGTAAGCGTCAAATCGTCCAATAATATTGTACGTTACACCATTGCAGAATATTTTATCAATGAGGAAATATGGAAAATATTTTCCCTGTATGAGTGACCGCTGGGGTAATAAATATAGTTATTTACTAAATTAGTGAAAATAAGCATTTTCTTCATGGTGTATGAACTGCGCGAAAACGGGAAGTACTAGCATTGGAAGTTGATTGGTTACCACCATAATCAAAGCATATACTGCAGTCTTACAATGACATGATTTCGTGTTTGTCTAGTCTTAATAAAGAGGGGGGGGGGGGGGGAGGCGAGATAGGCCTACAGTTTTGGAAATTTGACCAAAAGTTGCGTACGCGTCCCATTTTTTAATATTATTATTATTATTTTATTTTATTTTATTATTTATTTATTTATTTTGTGTGTGTGTGTGTGTGTGTGTGTGTGTGTGTGTGTGTGTGTGTTTTGCAGGCTTGTTTTTGCTCAAATTAAAGGGAAATACCCAATTGTGTGTAACAAAGTTTATTCATATTTGCATTATTACCAACAGCTATGTAGGGTTCTGTACGCATTTTACATGGATTATAACTAATATCGTGAGTAAAATGATGGTGAAACGTTTTCAGGCCAGCTCATTTTGCCCATTTTTACCCGTATACGAAGGTTTGCCTCAGACTGTGGGGAGGAGGAGGTTGCTGAATCCCAATCTCGTACGCGAATGCTAATACTACACCGGTAACAAGTTCCAACTACAAAGTGATGACCTGTAAGCTATCCCTCGCTTATGTCCCCTTTCCAGATATGTGGTTAACCCACGCAAAAAGCGTGGTTTTGTAAACACGGGTAAAACACACACATGTGAAATATACCACGGGTGTATGTCTTGGTCAGGTTTTTCAGCGTTTTACGTAAACCTGTGTTAAACCTAGGTTTTGATATAACCCGGTGTTTCGAAACCCAGACATATGAAATCGGCCCTAAACGTTTTAGAAGCACGAGGCCTGGTGTATATATTTTGCCATTGTTGAGGAGCTTTACCGACGGCATAAAAATGCTGTTGGTGATGCTCTCTACCTACGGCAATTTATATTTCAACGAAGGCAATTGCCGTCGTTACGTTTGAGCCCTGTAAAACATTTGATCAGTCAGGATAGCAGGGGACAGTATTTGAAACAGACAGATTCGGGCATTTTTGTTTAATGCGAGCAAAAGTCAGCCTGTCCCACTACAAAACTGGGAGCTCGTACGCCTATGTGTAGCAAGCCATAGGCAGATTTATTGGTGTTCTTTTTTCTCATGTGGTGTTGACTGTTTTATTGTATTAATCCGCGTGTATTGCCATCACTCGCTGGATAAGTCGGTCCGTCATTGGTGCGCTGTCTTTGAATGACTTCCGTTCCAGCAGCAACATCCTGTAAAAACAAATCACAAACTAATAAGTAATACTTGAAGGGGAGGGGTGATTGCATTTGAGCACATTCATTAATTCATAATCGGCTATTGGATGTCAAACATTTGGTAAAATTGACATACAGTCTTAGATAGGAAATCCACTACATTTTTCAATTAGTAGCAAGTGATCATTTATATGCACAATCCCAAGGACAGGATAACACATACCATGGCCTTTGATATACCATCGAGGTGCACTGGCTAGAATGAATAATATATGTAGTTTCCAAGTACATGCTACATACACTTTTGCGTGGTAGGGGTGGGGGCACTAGAGCACATTGATTAATTAATCATCTGCTATTGGATGTTGTCCACTTCGTAATCCTGACGTAGTCTTACGAGGATACCTGGTACATTTATAATATTTGGTCTACAGAACAGTTAGTACAGGTACCTGAGCAGGCACAGAATTTTTGTTCTCAATATAACTCAATATATACTCTTCAAAAAACAGTAGGGGAACTCTAATAACAATTTACAACTGCCAAAATTGTAAGGTATATTAGCTGTGGGGAATGGTTATATGATAATAGTGAATTAATTGAGAAAACATTACAACCGGAAGTTCATTATTTACAGTAGGTTTTATTTATGACCACCAACGATCTTGAAAAAAAAAAAAAGAAATTTTTTATTTAACGACGCACTCAACACATTTTATTTACGGTTATATGGCGTAAGACATATGGTTAAGGACCACACAGATTTTGAGAGGATACCCGCTGTCGCCACTACATGGGCTACTCTTCCGATTAGCAGCAAGGGATCTTTTATTTGCGCTTCCCACAGGCCACCGAGGCCGGTACCAACGATCTTGAAAGACGATTGGGGTCAGAAGGAAAGTGGAAAGTTGACGTTCTTTTTATCAGTAAATCACAAATTCAAACAACAAAAATGACTAAAAACAAAACAATAACAACTGTATGATCAACAGAATGAAAACAATTGACAGAACTAATGTTCCACGGTGATTAATGGACCTTCCTGGAAATGGTCAAAATCGAGAATGACACCCCATGCACGTGTACGGGGCAAATGCGTGATGCATGTGCAAACTATGGAATGTGTTTCGGTGTGTTGATAAACAGACCTGAACGTTCTTTATTAGGATCTCTGTGGTCTAATAGTTGATATTAATATTTTAGGTTCCCCTAAGTTTTTTTAAGAGTATATTTTCCGGGGAAGCATATTTCGACCCACCTCCATACATTGTTGATAGCCACAATCTAGACCCCCCCCCCCCCCCCCCCCCCCCAATCTCTGCTAAAAGTAGAATATACTACGACGTTTGATATACCAGTCGTGGGGTACTGGTTGGGAAACAGCCTGGAAATGGGTCTTCTGATGGGATTCGACCATACCACCAGAAACACCAGAATTTTGCTAGCCAAAACAACGCAGGCTACTGCTAAGGTCGAGCCCTGTGAATAGGCGAGTGTTCCACCGACTGAACTAGATCCAACACTTCCTTTTAGTCGGACTGTACCTGGCTAGTTTGTGATGCTTCTTCAATGGAGATTTGATAGCTGCCTGGATCAGAAACAAGTTGAACACGTCTCGCTTAAAAGAAAAAATATTTAATTTATTTATTTATTGTTAGTCATGTAATACTTATACCTACCATGTACACTACTATTATTTATTTATTTATTTAATTATTTATTTATTTAATTAATTACACTATTATCTACACTACTATTATGTATTTATTTTATTTTATTACTATTAGCTCCACGGATATAATACCCCTCAACCCCCCCCCCCCCCAAACAAAGCCCCCCAAACAAAACAAACAAACAAACAAAACAAAAAACCCTACAAAATACCCCACAAAAAACAACAAACCTACCCATTATCTCCTTAAACTGCTGAAAGTGTGTTAGTTATTAGTACGCATACCTGGGCGTGGCTGCCGCCTATACGTATGAAGTTGTACCTAATGGGATGGAGGAGGTCCACAGCCTTGGCGAAATCCCCATCACTGTAGGCGACAAAACTCTCACACAGTTTCTGACCAACCACTCGAGTAACTTCTTGGTTTGTACCCTTCTCTTCTCTACAAGTAACAATAGTAAAACAATTATGAATTTGCAATAGACTGATAAGTCTATATATTAGGCATAAGGTGGGGAATCGCAACTGTTCAATGACCTATAAGATGAGGAACAGCTCACAAACTGTTCAGTGACCTATAAAAAAAGGTGTAGCTAACAATCTGTTCAATGACCTATAAGAAGACGAGTATCTTACAAACTGTACATTGACCTATAAGAAGAGTAGTACCTCACAAACTGTTCATTGACCTATAAGAAGAGGTGTAGCTCACAAACTGTTCATTGACCTATAAGAAGAGGTATAGCTCACAAACTGTTTCCAGACCTATAAGAAGAGGTGTAGCTCACAAACTGTTCATTGACCTATAAGAAGAGTAGTACCTCACAAACTGTTCATTGACCTATAAGAAGAGGTGTAGCTCACAAACTGTTCACAGACCTATAAGAGGAGGAGTATCTCACAAACTGTTCATTGACCTATAAGAAAAGGAGTAGCTCATAATCTGTTCAGGATATATATGCGCTACATGTGCTACTAGGATAAACCAGTTCATTGACCTATAAGAAGGGGAATAACTCACAAACCGTTCACTGACCTATGAGAAGATGAATGCTCACAAACTATTTATTGACCTATAAGATGAGGAGTAGCTCACAAACTGTTCAATGATCTATACGAATAGGTGTAGCTCACAAACTCTTCACTGACCTATAAGAAGATGAATAGCTCACAAACTATTCATTTACCTATAAGAAGAGAAGTCACTCTTAAAATATTCATTGATCTACCTCTAAGATGAGTATCTCACACTGTTCATTGACCTATAATAAGTGGAGTAGCTCATAAACTGTTCCGAAACCTATAAGAAGAGTACTTCACAAACTGTTTGATGGCCTATAAGAAGAGGGGTAGCTCACAAACTGTTTGATGACCTACCTATAAGAGTACATCACAAACTGTCTGGTGACCTATAAGAAGAGTAACTCACAAACTGCCTGGTGACCTATAAGAGTACATCACACACTGTCTGTTAACCTATAAGAGGAGTAGCTCACAAACCGTCTGGTGACCTATATGAAGAGGAGTGCCATTGCATTACATCACACTGGTACCTCACAAATTGTTTGGTGGATTCCATCATCTTCGCCGTTATGTCTTTCTGCTTGGCGCCCAGACAGCCCATCAGAAGGTGAAGTTGGCTGAAGGCAAGGTTGTGGTCATCAATATAAGGTCGACATCTGTCGAACACTTCGTTCCATCTGTCCCCGACATCCACCCCTGAAAACACACAATTACACCGGCTACAGATTCTACGGATCAAGGACAAGAGCACTAGAGCACATTGGTTAATTAATCATCAGCTATTGGATGTCAAACATTTGATAATTCTGACTTGTAGTCCTCAGAGGAAACCTGATACATTTTTCCTAATGCAGCAAGGGATCTTTTATATGCACTTTCCCACAGACAGGAAAGTCCATACCACAACCGTTGACTAGCTGTGGTGATTCAATTCTGCGAACGAAACGCCTCAAGCAATCACTTAACGTAATCCTGCCCCACATTGAAAAGAGTTATTCATTTTTACTATTATTAATTTGTTTTCGTCAAAGTCATGTGCCTGAAAGAAAAACATTACCTTCCATCTCCAGTCTATATAGAAGAGCACACGAGTCTATCAGACCTAACAATGTGCCCGAGTTTGTAGATCGAATCTTCACCTGGAGAGAGCAACAGACAAACAAACATTAGCAAAAAGTGCTTGGAAGTTAGTTTCTTTGTTCAACAACACCACTAGAGCTCATTGATTTATTACTCATCGGCTATTGGATGTCACACATTTGGTCATTCTGACATAGTCTTAGAGAGGAAACCCGCTAAATGTTTCCATTAGTAGCAAGGGATCTTTTATAATATATGGCTACATGTACCCACTTTGTATATATGATTTTATAAAATTTAATAGTTTAAAGACAAAAGGTTGATTGGGGGTTCATGGCCCCACGTGGTCCTGATGAAGTGGTATTAATACCTGGTTATATCGACGTCATACGGTATTTTTCAAGAAGCATATGATGCAACTTAAGCTGTAAAATTAATTTTGTACTTATTTTACATTTTTCTCATATAGAAGTGTTTTAAAATTTGCATTATGGGCGGGGTAAAATCCTCACTTCGTCCTGGCCAGGAATAACACGCGAACTAAAACGCATAGGATAGGGTGCTGACATTGGGGGGAGGGGGGCGGGGGGCGCGTATGGGTCTGCTATTTTAACAAAATGTTATTTAAAAACAACAGTAGACATTTATTGATTACAACAGGATTTCGATCACAGTGGCTAACTCAGTGCAGTATGCTAACCACCGTATCATGTACTAGTGTCATTGGGAAATGGTTTATTATCCTGTCATCAAGTACCTATGGTAGCACCCAGTTATATGAAAACGAAACTATTAGGAGTGACGTCCCAGTTCGCATCTTATATTTAACATATATATATATATACTCTTCAAAAGAAGAAACGCAAAACCACATTGTCGTAACATTTGGAGAATTGATTTAATTATTGAATGGTGAGTCCGATAATTACCAAATGTTGCAGGATTGTTCACAATTCACTCTAGTCCATTGTGAGTAAGTGATAGGACACACCACCAAGGTCAAGGTCATCTGGAGTCAATACCGGGTGTGGCCTCCGCGTGTGTTGACAACTGCCTGGCACCGCCTGCCCATTGAAGCAACCAGAGTACGGATGACGTCCCGGGGGATGGTGGCCCACTCGGCCTGCAAGGCTGCTGCCAGCTCGGGCAGGGTCTGAGGCTGTGGTTGTCGCTGTCGGAGGCGTCGGTCCAACTCGTCCCATAGATGCTCAATTGGGTTCAAATCCGGTGATATCGATGGCCAAGGAAGGACATTAATGTTGTTGTTCTGTAGGAAAGCCGTTGTGAGACGTGCTGTGTGAGGCCTGGCGTTGTCATGTTGGAACACTGCGTTGGCGTTGGCCATAACTGGAACGATGTGTGGCCGGAGGATCTGGTCAATGTAGCCCTGTGCATTCAGGTTGCCCTGCACGTGGACCAGGTCAGTTCTGCCAGTGTGTGAGATGGCTGCCCACACCATGACACTACCCCCGCCGAATCTGTCCACTTCCTGCACGCAGTTTGCCGCATAACGTTCACCACGACGCCTATACACGCGACATCTTCCATCATGACGTTGGAGCAGAAATCAGGACTCGTCACTGAACCACACCTGTCTCCATCGCAGTTGAGGCCATTGTCGATGAATCAGGCACCACTGCAATCGGAGTCGACGGTGTTGTGGTGTTAAGATGACACCTCGAACTGGACGTCTGGCACGAATTCCTACCTCACGTAGGCGGTTCCGTACGGTCTGGTCGGATATCCTACGCAAACCTGGTATTGCTGCGGCTGTGGAGGTGGCAGTAGTCAATCGTTCCCGAAGGTGGCGTACCCGGATGTAGCGGTCCTGCCCGGGGGTAGTGACCCGTGGTCGACCGGATCTAGGGAGGTCACGTGTTGATCCATGTTGCTGGTAACGGTCCCACAGTCTGGAGATGGTGCTTGGGGACACATGGAATGCCCTGGCAACGGCCGTTCTGGATTCGCCTGCGTCTAGTCGGCCGATGGCATTGTTTCTCTGCGGTTCACTGAGACGTGGCATGTCCTGGATTGTCAACTGTCGGCCAGATACAGAGGCCAGGCAAGCGAACACTCTGCATTTTTATACTGTCGGTGTTCATGTTGCACGTGCAGACAACGCACGTGCAGTGGTGACATGGTTTGCACGTGGCTGCGTTTTTGCAAATATTCATATTTTGGAACTTTATTGTACAGTAGCTGCGTTTTATCGAATGTAACCGTGGGAATGTGTTTGGGACATGCAATGACCTTATATTCACAAAGCATGAACCGGTAGGAAACATAAAATCGGAGTTATAACCCATTTGTACCCTTTTGCGTTTCTTTTTTTGAAGAGTATATATATATATATATATATATATATATATATATATATATATATATATATATATATATATATATAATAATAATAATAATAATAATAATAATAATAATGTTAAAACTCGACTATATATTTCAGCGAATTCGGCTGATCTCCATCTCCAAATATATTAATGCTATTTCGTGTAACTAATATAAATTAATTATCATTGTCTTACCTCGTTATCAAATATATTCAATGCGTTCTGGTAATCAGCCTAAAAATAAAAGTTAAACAAATGTTGTTGTTAAACTTCAACCTTTTAGCATTGTTAAAGGCTCAGACACTAGATTCAGCCGTAAAAATGGACATTAAGTTTAGTTAATCTACAAACCTGCAACACACATTTGGATAAAGTTAATAAAGTTAAGTTGGATAACAGAGAGACGCTAAAGTCTGTGACGTCTCGATAACCATATTGTTTATCAGACGAACATGGTTTTTAAAATTATGAAAAATGCATTTGTGGGTATTACCAAAACCCTGATGACCAGAACCACTTCACGTACACTAGTTTTTAATCACTAAGGCATATTTATCACTATTAGAGCCGTTTATGATCACTGAAATCAAACATTACTTATATTTTATGTTTAGACTATCCATTTCCGTACAACCTAAGTGTTTTGGGTCACCCTGGTGTTTCTAATACCACATAATGCATTTTTCATATTTTTAAAAATGGACGTGCGTCTGAGAAGTAATGATTATTGAATCGCGTTTTAGTCTATTTTTAAGGGTATTTCAACGTCACAGACACTACTGTATCCAAATTTGTTACAGGTTTGTAAATTAACCAAACTTAGTGTCCATTGTTATGGGTTGAAACTAGGGTTTAGGTGAAAAAATGCCTTAGTGTTTAAAAACTAGGATCTGTCTCTTTAATGTTCTAAATAATAAAATGTAAGCACTTCTAATTTAATTGATCTAAAACGGCTTTAATAGTGAACAATACGTCGTAGTGTTTAAAAACTAGAGTCTGTCACCTGCGATATTAACAGTAAGAATTGTACAGTAAGAAACAGTTAACGGGTTATCTGACGTCTGCCATCTATACCTTAACGGGGTCCGGCCTCGGTGGCGTCGTGGTTAGGCCATCGGTCTACAGGCTGGTAGGTACTGGGTTCGGATCCCAGTCGAGGCATGAGATTTTTAATCGAGATACCGACTCCAAACCCTGAGTGAGTGCTCCGCAAGGCTCAATGGGTAGGTGTAAACCACTTGCACCGACCAGTGATCCATAACTGGTGCAACAAAGGCCATGATTTGTGCCATCCTGCCTGTGGGAAGCGCGAATAAAAGATCCCTTGCTGCTAATCGGAAGAGTAGCCCATATAGTGGCGACAACGGGTTTCCTCTCAAAATCTGTGTGGTTCTTAACCATATGTCTGACGCCATATAACCGTAAATAAAATGTGTTGAGTGCATCGTTAAATAAAACATTTCTTTCTATACCTTAACGGGGTCTCTACTTAGTTGGCGACTGACCTATCAGACCAATTAGCGTCAAAGCAATACTAATATTTTATGAACTATCAAAGACACAATGTATTATAATTGTTGCCCCGGGTATTGAAGGAAGTCTTAACACGGGTGTACAATGACAACTAAATATCACTTCATGGGGTGTCGTCCCATTTGGTCGATTTCCCAATTGGTCGAAAAACAAAGTATTCGTCTGTTATATAACCACTACCTGATTACCTGTGTATGTAATGAACATGGCCTCTTCATGTTTATACAAGTTTTGATTATAGACGGACAATGGTTTATTTACCAATGTAGATAAACGGGCTGCCGTACATAAACATTTGTGGACATGTGTGCTTGAAAGACTGAAATAATTATTTTTTTAGATGGAGACCTTCTTTTTTAATTATTTACAGACATTCACTACATCCAGTACATGGATTATTTCGATATTTGTCATATTTGCATACTTTATGCGTTAAGCGATATCTATACCATCTATACAATAATAATCGGTTTCCAAATAATCTGTAACAGTTCATTATAATGACTGAGGAAACAGCATGCATGTCAGTAAGACCATTGAACCATATCTATTGTTATTTTAGCAGTTCGACCAATTTGCAATTCGACCAAATGGGAGTAAGCCCATCATGGATATAGAGAATGATACATGAGTGGCCGTTAGATACCATTTATCTCACAACGAGTTGTTTTTAAACAACGTCTCTAACGAGCGAAAGCGAGTTTGATACGTTTTCAAACAACGAGTTGTGAGATAAATGGTATCTAACGGACACGAATGTATTATTCTATTTCTTACATATCCTCAAAAGCCAGGTTTTAAGCAAATTTTAACATCTTTTTGGACTAAAAGATATTTACAGCCGTTGCACTTGTAGCTGACTTACGCGTCACAGACACATGGTTTCCAGGTTAATTATACGTCACAGTCTAATCGATTTCCATCGCGCTGTTTTTCATTGGACGTATTGCACTGGTGACCTGGTCATCACATAGGAGCAGCCAGTCGTATCACTTGAAATTGTTAATACACGTATATGTGTTAACACGTATGTGAGATCATAAATAACACATGGTATTCTCACCAACGGGTGTGTAAGATACGTGTTAAGTATACATGTGTTTTATAACTAAGGGTCCTTTACCCATGGACGTGAGACTTGGAGAGAACAAGTTCTGTTCACACGCCTTCAAGTTCTCCGGCAAAACATAAACAATGACTGTATAGCAGCAAAAACAAGATCCGAACAAAGTGAAACTGAATGTTGTAAACACCAAGAAATTAAACAAACTTCCGGCTGAGGTAGTGCAGTCGAAATGATTCGACGAAGTGTGTGTGGGTGTGTGCGCGCGCACGCGCATGTGTGTGTGTGTATGTGTGTGTGTGTGTGTGTGTGTGTATGTGCGTGTATATGCGTGTTCGTGTATGTGTGTGTTTTCAATTATAAACACTTTTTTTTACCTACCTTTTCAATGTAATACAACGACCAGTGCCAGTAGTTGTGGCATGCGAGCATATCGCCCGTCTGGAATAGATAATGTTTTATTTTAAAACGCATTCAATACAGTGACCTTCATCTGATAGAATAGATGTTTATCGACACCCCAGCACGAAAAACAAGCATCGGCTATTGGGAAGGAAGGAAGGAAATGTTTTATTTAACGACGCACTCAATACATTTTATTTACGGTTATATGACGTCAGACATATGGTTAGGGACCACACATATATTGAGAGAGGAAACCCGCTGTCGCTACTTCATGGGCTACGATTTTCGATTAGCAGCAAGGGATCTTTTATATGCACCATCCCACAGACAGGATAGCACATACCACGGCTTTTGATACACCTGTTGTGGTGCACTGGCTGGAACGAGAAATAGACTGATGGGCCCAACGACGGGGATCGATCCCAGACCGACCGCGCATTAAGCGATCGCTTTACCACTGGATTACGTCATCTGACGCAATATTTAGTTTTTCAATATTAAATATTTCAGAGCTATCGCCTATAGCCAAACACACAGTATCAGATTATACAACATTTGAAACTCTGAGCACCTTCAGGAAGAAAGGAAAGACATTTTTTATTTAACGACACTCTCAACACATTTTGTTTACGGTTATATGGTGTCAGACATATCGTTAAGGACCATACAGATATTGAGAGAGAAAACCCGCTGTCGCCACTTCATGGGCTACTCTTTCCGATTAGCAGCAACGGATCTTTTATAGGTACCATCCCACAGACAGGATAGTACATACCACGGACTTTGTCACACCAGTTGTGGAGCACTGGCTGGAACGAGAAATAGCCGAGCACCTATAATGTTTTGTCATCCCATTGTTTTTATGTTATCCTTTATTTTCACCAACTTGGCGGAATCAGGGGAGAGGTGCAAAGGGTCTGTTCTCACATGTTGTATACTTCTTTTAGAGCATCATTGGACAACATGTTTTTGTGCTGGGATGTCGTTAAACATTCATTCATTCATTCATTCTTTGGACAAAATGTAGATAAACACGCATTGAACCTCCAATGCTTAGCGCACCAGAGGCGCATCTAGAATTTTGTAAAAGGGTTGGGGAGGGGGGGGGGGGGGGGGGGTGTCCGAAAATTCTAAATTAAAAGGAAAGTTAGAAATCCTGCAAGGAGTGGTTTTTTAGGGGGTCGATACGCCCTTGCTCCCCCTCTATTATTGCTGTCATCGTTTAGGTTGGGGGTTTTTAATAGCCTTTTTAAAAAAAAACATTTAATAGGTTATTTTTTATTATATTTTGTTTTTATCATTGCGTCAGGCCCATGCTTCATCATGAACTTACTGTCCAGTCTTTAGCTGTGTCTGTGAGGAAGGAAATCCCCTCATCCTGTCTTCCAGTCATCTCCAGCACGTGACACATCGAGTGCGTCGCCCAAGCGTCACGTGGGTTGATCTCCAGCGCCTACAGTAATGTGTATAAATGTTAGGTTGTTTGTTTCGTTTAACGACACCACTAGAGCACATTGATTTATTAATGGAATATTATTGGACGTCAATTATTTGGTAATTTTGAAATACAGCCTTAGAGAGGAAACCTGCTACATTTTTCAATTAGTAGGAAGAGGTCTTTTATATGCACCATCCCACAAACAAGATAACATATACCTTTGATATACCAATCGTGGTGCACTGGCTGGCATGAGAAATAGTCCAGTGGGTCCACTGACGGGTATCGATGCCAGAACAACAGCGCTAACCATTTACCATTGGGCTACGTCCCGTCGCATAAATGTTAGATTTAGTATGTTATTCATGCGATTCGACATACAGTATCTTAGTTAATATTAAACTTAATAATTAATGTAAGCCTTCAGAAGAAATCAACTACTTTTGGTTTCATTAGGATATTTTTAATAAGAGATTTATCCACATACATGTACAGGACATAACATACCACGTTTCTTGAGTTTAGTTCTAGACACTACAGTAGGGATTATCAATGTTAGTACATTTGTATTAGTGTCTTGGTTTGTATCAAAGCAAATACGTCATATTGATTAGGCGTGTTCGAAACCCCCATGGTAAATGATCACGTAAAATTAGTTACCTTCCTATTAGTCTTCAGAAGAAATCAACTACCTTTTTCTCCGCATTATTTTCAACATACACTTTTGCAGACAAGACACCATGCACCAAGGCTTATGATATACAGATAGTGAGGCAATGGTTAGGATCGTGTCAAAGAGTAAAAAAAACGGTTACACCGTCTGAGATTTGCCCTATCACACTCCAGTCGTCTTAGTACATGTGACATGACTTCAGGCGCATGTGCAGGAAGTTTAGCGGAGGGATGGGAATGCAGACTGTAAAGGATGTTTATAGGGAGGGTTCAGACATGCTCCCCCGGAAAACATTGAACAAAAAAGAAGAACATTTGCTTGAGTACAAGGGGAGGGGTGAAGGAAGGGCGTATTGACCCTCGGAAACCACCCTTTGCACACGCGCCTGAAGCACACACTAAAGCCAAAACGTCAAATGAAAGTAACACTACAGAACAGGCCCATACGAACAATATGTGTGTGTGTGTGTGTGTGTGTGTTGTGTGTGTGTGTGTGTGTGTGTGTGTGTGTGTGTGTGTGTGTGTGTGTGTGTGTGTGTGTTAGGATACAAAAGCAAAGTTCTGTTTTGGTGTTCAAGTAGAGGTGGGGGGGGGGGGGGAGGGTTACACGTCACCCGACCATCCCGATTATTTCGGACCTGCAGAACCCAATTTCATTCTATGACATATATGTCTAAATTAACTGCGCAATATTGATATAATGATTAGTTGGAAAAGTTTAAATATCTTTAAAACCTTAGGACATGTAAGAAATAAAATACTGCACTTATGTCTGCCATATTAAAGTGTTTTTGTTTAACGACACCACTAGAGCACATTGATTATTAATAATCGGCTATTTGGTAAATTTCACATATAGTCTTAGAGAGAAAACCCGCTACATTTTGCCATTAATAGCAAGGGATCTATTATATGCACCATCCCACAGACCCGACTGCACATACCACGGTCTTTGATATACCACTTGTGGTGCATTGTTTGGAACAAGAAATATTCCAATGGGTCCATCGACGGGAATCAAATCCCACACCGACCGCGCATCACTGGGCTACGTCAATATATGCAAGTACTTGTGTCTGAAAGATAACAACATGTTGCACACACCTGCTTAGTTGAAAGATAACTACATGTTGCACACACCTGCTTAGCTGAAAGATAACAACATGTTGCACACACCTGCTTAGCTGAAAGATAACAACATGTTGCACATACCTGCTTAGCTGCCTTTTCCGCCCGATCAAACAGGTTGGTTTCTTCAAGGCCAAACGCATGCAAACCAATCACATACCTAGTAATTAAAATGCATATATAAATTCCAATTGACAAAAATAAACAATAAACATACTGTTGTTACTTAGTGGACGGAGATGAGTGGAAATGCTTCAAAATTGTTTCAATAGAATGTTGTTTGTTAATGTTTAAAAGAGCCTTTTTGGCTATCTATATCATGGTGCTTTCTTAAAGTTTAAAAGAACCTTGTTTGGCTATCTATAGAATGATGCTTTTTTAAAGCTTAAAACAGACGTTTTGACTATCTATAGAATGCTGTTTTCTTAAAGTTTAAAAGAGACTTTTGGCTATCTATAGAATGTTGTTTTGTTATAGTTTAAAAGAGGGTTTTTTTGCTATCTATAGAATGTTGTTTCTTAAAGTTTAAAAGAGCCTTTTTGGCTATCTATAAAATGATGCTTTCTTAAAGTTTGAAAGAGCCTTTTTGTCAATCTATAGACATTGCTTTTTTAAGGTGAAAAGAGCCTTTTTAGCTATCTAAAGAATGTTGCTTTCTTAAAGTTTGAAAGAGCCTTTTCGGCTATCTATAGAGTGTTGCTTTCTTAAAGTTTAAAAGAACCTTTTTGGTTATCTATAGAATGTTGCTTTCTTAAAGTTTAAAAGAGCCGTTTTGGTAATCTATAGAATGTTGCTTTCTTAAAGTTTAAAAGTGCCGTTTTGGTTATTTATGGTAGTACTATACCAAATAACTTCCGGCTGGGTCAAAGTTCGAGGTGCACCCAACTTTTGATAGAGAAGTGAACACCACAAGTCCTGTGATTGGTTATAAATGTGAGTGTGTTGGCTGTAAAAAATAATAGTTTCATCTGGGTAAAATAAATGTGCAATTTTATTTCATCTAGTACCAATGTGTCAAGTAGCCTTGTGCTTGAAACATGTATGGGGTACCTGTAAAAAAAAGTACTCGAATTTTGTGCGAAACTAGGGTAGTCATAGACGCTACCCGTTATCTCAGAAACGAGCAGCTTGACCCCCATTTTTTTCTGATTCACTTTAAGTGTAAGGGGTGGTAGTATTTATATCCGTGGCGTTTATGTCGGTTGATACGTTGCAGGTAGGAGTTTTAGCCGCATATGTTACTATTGTCGTCTATGGGATTTGATTTGGTAGTATACACCCTTATAGAATGTTTTTTTCTTAAAGTTTAAAAGAGCCGTTTTGGCAATCTATAGAATCATTTAATTTTTTACACATTAAAGTGGATTACAAAAAATATTAAAATAAATAAATCTGGAAATTTTAATTTTGGTGGCCAGGTACTGAGATGTTATGTACGAAGGATATGGGAAACGTTTGACAAAGCCAGAAATACTATAAGGACGATTAAAACTCAGAAATTCCTGGAAAACTATCATCTCTGGTTAAGCTAGTCCGATACATCTGTCGTCAGCTAATGCTAATCTCCGACTCCGGTTAAGCTAGTCCGATACATCTGTCGTCAGCTAATGCTAATCTCCGACTACCAACTGTCACGACGGTGTTGGCCAACTGGCTGATCTCTCGACTTCTACGAATGTCCAGTTGCTACTCTGCGCACTCGTACAACTTGAGCCTCGTCTTATGTATGTAACTACTATGACCGATTACTTGTTAATCTGAGCCTCGTCTTATGCATGTAACTCCTACGACCGATTACTTGTTAATCTGAGCCTCGTCTTATGCATGTAACTCCTACGACCGATTACATGTTAATCTGAGCCTCGTCTTATGCATGTAACTCCTACGACCGATTACTTGTTAATCTGAGCCTCGTCTTATGCATGTAACTCCTACGACCGATTACATGTTAATCTGAGCCTCGTCTTATGCATGTAACTCCTACGACCGATTACTTGTTAATCTGAGCCTCGTCTTATGCATATAACTCCTACGACCGATTACTTGTTAATCTGAGCCTCGTCTTATGCATGTAACTCCTACGACCGATTACATGTTAATCTGAGCCTCGTCTTATGCATGTAACTCCTACGACCGATTACTTGTTAATCTGAGCCTCGTCTTATGCATGTAACTCCTACGACCGATTACTTGTTAATCTGAGCCTCGTCTTATGCATGTAACTCCTACGACCGATTACTTGTTAATCTGAGCGCACCTATCTAAGTCGGGAATTGGGAAAATTATAACGCCACCATCGAGTTGGCCAAGTTCGCCGTGACAGTTGACAGTCTGATCCTAGCATTAGTGTGACAGCTGATGTATCGGACTATTATTAAGCTAGGTACTTCTTAGGTAGAATCCAGATTCTAACCAGGGAGCAATTTCACAAAAGATCATAAGTTTAGGTCTGCGACTGGCAGTTATACTGCGTATACGTTTACACGTGTTTAGCATCTATTTCATGAAGAACATTACACCGTTAAGGGAAATGGAGCATTTTAAGGACAAAAGAAAATCAAATATGTGTATTTCTAACAATATTTGCTGTACCATAATAGAAGTACAAATTGTGGTATAGTCGTAAATTTACGTTTACGTGCAAAACTAGGCTTATGATGTTTCGTGAAATTGGGTCCAGACAGTCAAGTTTGTTGAAAAGGCTTAACCTGTCGATAAATTACACGTAGAGCGGCATCGTGGGTTTCTAGAAAGGTAAGACCCGACCGGCCCGTCTCACAACCGATTGAAATAGCGTAGCTGTAACTGTCATACGCGAACTTAGGCCCCCAGGTACGAAATAAACAGTCGTTTGTTAAAAAAGGCCTAACCAATCAATAAATTACCCGTAGAGTGGCATCGTGGGCTTCCAGAAAGGCAACACCCGACCCGGCCCGTCTCGCAGCCGATCGGTGTAGCCGAGGTCCATGTAACTGTTGTACGCGAACTTGAGCGCCAGAATGTCGAGCGGGTAGTCGACCAAGATATCCTCCCAGACCTGGCACGCCGCATCCGTGAAACTGAAACCAGAACCACGTGACTTAAAGTCGCGGACCTTAGTTGTGAACCCCTAAACATGGACACTATGTTTAGTTAATCTACAAACCTGTAACTCATTTGGATAACGTTACAACGGAGTGAAAGAAGAGTCTGTGACATTAAAAACGGGAAATATCCTTAAAACTAGACTAGAACTCGAATCAATAACCGCTATTTCTCAGACGCACGTGCGTTATTAAAAATATGAAAAATGCATTTTGTGGTATTGGAAACATCAGGATGACCAGGATCGCTTTGGTTGTACGGAAATGGATAATCTAGACAATAAAATATAAGTCATGTTTAAGTTTAGTGATCGTAAACGGCTCTAATAGTAAAAACATAATAATGCTGTAGTATATAAAAACTAGGGCATGTCCCTTTAATATAATATATTGCACCCCAAACTTGGCAATCTACCCCAAAAATGGACATGTGACTCATGCCAAGCTAAGTATTATGACCATCATCCTATCAAAACCACCAAAGTAAGTAAGACAACGCTAAGAACCACGATCAATAGATATATAGGCCTTCTAAATGTCATGCATACCACCCCAGCTTGCTGATGCATAAGACAATTCACAGAAAAAAAACAGCCCAAGAATACCCGTAATTGTTTTAAAATAAATTTAAATGCCTTTTCCAACTAAAACGTATTTACATTCCTAGCACTTATAGCTAAATTATGCGTCACATACAAGTAATTTTCAGGTTAACCTTTACGTCACAGAATGATTGATTTCGATCGTGCTCTTTTCATTCGATGGTATGGTATTGCCGATTTGGGCTCGGGCTTATAAAACTTTTAAAGTCCAGACTCAATATCAAATGACGTCACACGCATGCAATTTGTATGGCGTTGTCATGACATTACTGTCTCAGACTCTGTTAGTCTCGAGTCTAGATTCTAAACGTTTTGTAAGCACCAGGCCTGGTCATCACCTAGGAGCAGACAGTATGTCTTTAAATTGTTATCGCACATATATGTGTTATTAGTATGTGTTATCAAAAATAACCAATGATGTTCTCATCCAACGGGTGTACATAAGAAATACAAATAAAATGTCTTTAGTCGCTTACCCATCAGCCCACAGCTTGACCGCGGTCACGTGGTTCTTCTCTCGTTCTGACACAGACGGGGATTTACACAAATAAACCATTCTGTCCAGATCCTTGGCGAAACCCTGGTCCAAAACGTTGGTCCCTCCATCCCATAGCACACGCAGTCCGTTCTTTAGAACATGCCCCATCACTAGAAATGGAATTAAGTTTTTACACATTCATAAACACGTCCGGTCCGTTCTTTAGAACATGTTCCATTACTAGAAATGGAAATTTGTTTTTACACACTCAAAAAGAAAGCCGATGACCCTCGTTATTAGGCAGTGCAAAATATTGTCGGCTATTTTTACCGTTAAAATGCATTTTACATTTCGCTTAAACTATTAATTTTTGCAAATTTAGTATTTCTGCTCATATGGTTGTAATATCTCAGTCCCATGCTAAATATTGCGTAAAAAGATGAATCCCATAAATCCAACGGCTCTGGAAACCGCCATCTTTCGCACTTAACATAGAAGTGGCTATATGCACGGCGGCCGTGTGTATAACCTCAACTAATGAGAACTGGCTGATCATATCTTACATTATTACTGCTATTTTTTTTGTATTATCATCATCATTATGCAGTTTAAAGTTTATTTTGTTTAACAACACAACTAAAGCACATTGCTTTACTAATCATCGGCTATTGGATGACAATCATTTGGTAATTCTGACAAATAGTTTTAGAGAGGAAACCCGCTATATGGTTCCATTAGTAGCAAGATATCTTTTATATGCACCATCTCACAGACAGAATAGTTAATACCACGGTATTAAGCGCTGTACCACCGGACTACGTCCCGCCTCTCATTATTATAACACTAACCATAATGTCACGCATTCTCAGAGCACCGCTAAAGCAATACACGCCCCATACCGAGCCCAACAAATGTTCGTATCTCCTAACGTCAAGGGCAATAACTCTGTCAAAAGTTGGTAAATGGTCATGAAAGTCAAACTTGATCTGTAGCTGTAAGCTATACACAGAATCCCAGTTTAATATCTCAAGGCATTGTGGAAAACAAAACATCCGAAAAACTATATGTGAGTCAGACGGACGGCCAGACAGAGAGATAGACAGAAGGATGGAGATGAAACCTGTAGTCCCACGTAGCCCAGTGGTAAAACGCTCGCTCGACGCGCGGTCGGTCTGGGATCGATCCCCGTAGGTGGACCCATTGGGCTATTTGCTCGTTCCAGCCAGTACACCAAGACTGCCATATCAAATGCCGAGGTATGTACTACCCTGTCTGTGGGATGCTGCATATAAAATCTCCCTTGCTGCTAATCGAAAATACCGAGTTGCCCATGAAGTGGCGACAGCGGATTTTAATATCTCTCAATATCTGTGTTGTCCTTAAAAATATGTCTGACGCCATATAACCGTAAATAAAATGTGTTGAGTGCGTCGTTAAATAAGACATTTCCTTCCCATAATTCCCATAAGGGTCCTAATAACCATTGCTAAGTTTACAAAAATTCGGATCCGCCTGTATCATGTTCGTCATTGACTTCTTTATCCCCCCGGTGTTCGCATCATTGTAACAGCCGACAAACTAAAAGGAAACAAAGAACAGAAAACTGTTTTGTTTACTGGCACCACTGGAGCACATTGATTTATTAGCCATAAGCTATTGGGTATAAACTATTTGATAATTGTAAGATATTATAGTTTTCAGAACTGGCCTCGTGGTTAAGCCATCAGACATAAGGCTGGTAGGTACAGGGTTCGCAGCCCGGTACCGGCTCCAACCCAGAGCGAGTTCTTAAGGGCTCACTGGGTAGATTTAAGGCTACTACACCCTCTTTTCTCTCGCCGACAACTAGCACACCATCCTGGACAGACAGCCCAGATAGCTGAGGACACAGGCACAGACAGGAAGAACGTCTATCAGTGAATGGGTCCACAGAGGAGGTTCGATCACTAATCATGACAGAGAAAACCCCAGTGGATCCTCCGATGAGGGTCAATCTTATGACCCATGTACATCTCGTGGGGAACCAATAAGGACGGAGAAAACCCCAGTGGATCCTCCGATGAGGGTCGATCTTATGACCCATGTACATCTCGTGGGGAACCAATAAGGACGGAGAAAACTCCAGTGGATCCTCCGATGAGGGTCGGTCTTATGACCCATGTACATCTCGTGGGGAACCAATAAGAACGGAGAAAACCCCAGTGGATCCTCCGATGAGGGTCAATCTTATGGCCCATGCATCTCGTGGGGCACCAATAAGGATGGAGAAAACCCGAGTGGATCCACCGATGAGGGTCGATCTTATGACCCATGCATCTCGTGGGGCACCAATAAGGATGGAAAAAACCCCAGTGTATCCTCCGAGGAGGTTCGATTGTACAAGCACCCCAGGCACCCCAGGCAGGTTAGCACCCTTACGACTAAGGTAGATTCCGATCGTCATGATAGAAGTTACGTTCTACTAACAAACAGTGTGGACTACCTGAGTGACGCTGGCGTCAAACGCTTTACTAGCTTCATTACTGGTCGTCGACAGTGGAACACCAAAGTTCTTCCAGTCCTGAATAATAATAATAATAATAATAATAATAATAATAATAATAATAATAATACTAATACTAATACTAGGAAGAGGAAGAATGAGAATGAATGAATGAATGAAAGGAAATGTTTTATTTAACAACGCACTCAGCACATTTTATTTACAGTCATATGGCGTCAGACATATGGCTAAGGACCACACAGATATTGAGAGAGGAAACCCGCTGTCGCCACTTCATGGGCTACTCTTTCCGATTACCAGCAAGAGATCTTTTATTTGCGCTTCCCACAGGCAGGATAGCACAAACCATGGCCTTTGTTGAACCAGTTATGGATCACTGGTCGGTGCAAGTGGTTTACACCTACCCATTGAGCCTTGCGGAGCACTCGCTCAGGGTTTGGAGTCGGTATCTGGATTAAAAATCCCATGCCTCGACTGGGATCCGAACTCAGTACCTATCAGCCTGTAGACCAATGGCCTCTTTTCGATTAGCAGCAAGGGATGTTTTATATGCACCATCCTACAGACATGGTAGTACATACCACGGCCTTTGATATACCAGTCGTGGTGCACTGGCTAGAACGAGAACGTGGCTTAGTAGTACAGCGCTGTCCTGATGCGCGATTGATCTAGGATCGACTCCCGTCGGTGGGCCCACTGGGATATTTCTTGTCCCATCCAGTGCTCCACAACTGGTGTAACAAAGGCCGTTGTATGTACTAACCCGTCTGTGGGATGGTGCATATAAAAGATCCCTTGCTGCTAACCGAAAAGAGTAGCCCATGAAGTGGCAACCGCGAAGTTCCTCTCTCAATATCTGTGTGGTCCTTAACTGTACGTCCGACACCATATAACCGTGCATGCCAGTAACGTGGTATTTTGACCCCCATAGAATACTGACCCCTGGCCACTACGGACGTTTCTGCAGAATAAAAATACCTTTACTTTAGAATTGGAAAGTGCATATAAAAGATCCCTTGCTGGTTTTTCAGTAGGAGTAGCCCATGGAATAGCAACAGCTGGGTTTCGTCTTTCATTATCTTAGAGGTCTTTAACCATGTCTGACGCCATATAACCGTAAATAAAATGTGTTGAGTGCATCGTTAAACAAATCACTTCTTCTTTTTTGACGGCATTGACGACGGCGACGGCATCAGTGGCAACGACAACATCAACGTTTATGTTTATGTTGCGAATTAATTTCTAATTGAATTGTTAAAATCTAGTATAAATTGGTATTATTTTATAAATAAAACCAGATAAGTTATGAATTCGTCTCAATCGTCTATTTTTTAATTTTTTTAGTTACTTTGTTGTTGTTTTTCAAACGAAACAAATTTATAGTAGGAGAGGTATTTAAGTCCGCTCGTTTTTAAAGTTGTATAAATACCAAATGTTCTTTATAGTTGATTTAGTGTATTTAATGATAAGTGTTCATAATTAGGAAAATAAGTTATGTCTGGATGGGGTGCTGCTATTAATGAAATTATAATAACGGGATACATCAAAAGGTTTTTATTATTTGAAAATCATGATCAAAGTATTCCAGATTTCAACGCAATGAGATCAAAGCTGCTTTAAGACACCTCTATCGCATGCAGGAATTGTTCATTGTATTTTAGTGGAGGGTAGATACAAAACATGGGTCGTTCCACATTCCAATAACCATATCACACCTAAACCACACTATCGGTCCACCGATTTTAAAAATTTCAAAGACATGTACTCATTTTCAGCTATTTTATGTTATTTGTACCTACCTCCACATCCCAAAATAATTTAAACCAACACTTTAAAAATCACTCCGAAATAAAGCATTTACAATATTTGATAAAAAAAAAAAAAAAAAAAAAAAAAAAAAAAATTAGGTCCTTTGGAATTATTTTATATGTTCCGGTTAAATACTTAGAAGCGGAATGTTTTGTGTGGGGGGGGGGGGGGGGGGGTATTAAATTAATATTTTATAAAACTAAAATTAGCTACGTATGGAAAATGTTGAGCGGGTTTGATTTGTAGACCACTGATTAAACAAAGTGCTTGGTTTGTGGTTCCTTTTAATACTCGCATCCTCTTCTTTTAATATGCTAGAGCACACGTACCCACACACAAAAGAGATATAGAGAAGAGAGAGAGAGAGAGAGTGAGAGAGAGAGAGAGAGAGAGAGAGAGAGAGAGAGAGAGAGAGAGAGAGAGAGAGAGAGAGAGAGAGAGAGAGAGAGAGAGAGAGAGAGAGAGACGGCTCTGATCAAATAACAAAACATTACTTAAAGTTCAAATGAAACTGAAACTTTTCAAAATGTTAGATGGTCTTTTGACATGACGACATCAATTAAAAAACCCGATTCAACAATAATATTAAAGGGCAGTTATATACAGGGCCGAACCCTGGGGTTAGTAAACCATTCAAATAAAATGTATTCATAAATCTCCATTTAGGCTCTTGCTAAAATACTAAATATCTGCACGATTCCCTCCCCTATACTATAAAACATACACGTTCCCCTGATGTACCCCATATGTAGCTTATGAATACAACGAATTTGATGCTGCATTTGACATTTGAATTCATGACATCACACTGCGCCCACCCTTGTATTTGGTCAGGGTACGGCCCTGAGATATAAAAGCTGGGTGAGTGCTCCATTAGCTCAGTGTTCAAAATGGATTTCGAAGAGTACATCGAAGTGAAGAATTTTATCATGGAAAGAAATATCCAAAGACAATAAAAGCAAATAAGTTGAGAAACGAAATTTTATGATAGTGTTCATGCAGGTCACCTATAGGAATTAACAAAACGTGAGTGTTTATTTATTTATTTATTTATTTATTTATTTATAACTGTCGACAAAGTCGCGTAAAACATCTTATTTTGATTATATATTCGATGATCCTGATTAGCGTTAATTTATATTAAACAGCTGTGAAGAGTACGATTCTTGTAAGATTATCATAGTCACCACAAATAAATACTAAAATGCACATGGTTGTAACACACCGTGTTATCGGTATTAGGTAACGGAATACTCGCCACAACCGTAATCGGCCACACAAAACCGTAGTACCTTACAAACTGTGCAGTTGAATAGGCAGTTAGGCGATGGTGTTGTCACTATTTATCTGAATTTAATATTATTATTATCTCTTCACATCTATGTGTAAAAGAACTGCATGAGTTTCTAAATGTAGTAATCTAAAATATATATGTATTTCATTTATAGATGGAAAAGGATAAGACAGAGGTATTACTGGAAAGGATCCTATGATGAAGTCAAGAAGTCCATTAATGAATGTGAACAGTGCCAAAGAAAAGGGACGATAAAGAATGTCAGAAAACCACCCAATCCAATACCAGTTATGTCAACAGCATTTAAGCAGATTGGGATGGATTTGGTTGGACCTCTTGCAAAAACTAAAAATGGTATGTTTTAAGTATACCACGCTATTTTGTATTCTTTATAGTAGTTGTAATTCAAGAGAATTAGCATGGAAGTTGATATCTATACACATTTTAAAAGATACATGTATTATTCATAGAACATTCTATGTAGGCCTAAAGGTTAGAGAGCCTTGATTTCATGGACTTAGTATGAAGTTAAACACGCACAGTCTCTATTTCTCTATCCATCTTTCTCTGTCTCCGTCTCTCTCTCTCTCTGTCTGTCTCTCTCCCCGTCTCTCTCTCTATCTCTCTCTCTCTCTCTCTCACAATAAATATTCCTTTTATTTCATTTTTTCGTTTCAGCCAGTAGTCCGCATCTCTAAAAGTACTTTAGAAATAATAATTGAAATAAATGCGCACCTATGTATACAATGACTATACAATTATTGTCATTTTATCAGATGAATATCCTGAATTGTCTTCCCGAAAGGGATTGTTTGTTTAGATTTGAGTGAGACTATTACGAAAAGGCGAAATACAGGTACATGTATTACTTCTTAGGCGGTGGTAGTGACTGTCATCATTTCTGTTTAACACCAACGTTAAGTTTCTGCCTTCAGCCCAATTTTTACTAACTGTGTGGGGCCGCTCAACAATAACGTGATGTTTTACGTGGGGTTTCCTTACGAAACGTTATGGGGGTGTTTATAAACAGTTCAGTAACGTTTTGTAACAAACAGTGTCTCATTTGTCTCGAAGTTACTTAAAGTAAAATGCAGCCAGTTATTTTGCTATTTTGTTCTTAAACAAATGCTTTCCTGTCTACTATTAATCAAATCAAAAACACACACACAACACACACACACAACACAGGAGAGAGAGAGAGAGAGAGAGAGAGAGAGAGAGAGAGAGAGGAGAGAGAGAGAGAGAGAGAGAGAGAGAGAGAGAGAGAGAGAGAATTCAATAATTAGTTAAATTTCGTCATAAGGACGGGGAAGCTAAGCGATTATTGACGAGCGTTACACACTTTTAGAGGGGAGAGTGGTCTTAGTATTACACAAAACGTGACATTGGAGGGGGGTGGGGTGATGTGGTTAAACATTCCAAAGTTTGCGTTACATAATTATTGTTGAACGGGCCTCTAAGTAATAGGCCAGTGGAACTAGGTTTATGGTTGAACCTACATGTATGAATGCTCATCTCAATGGATGTGGGTTTTTTTGTTTGTTTGTTTGTTTGTTGTTGTTTTTGTTTTTTTTAAAGTTTTAATTTTGTTTAATTTAATTTTTCAATTAAAATAGTTTAATATTAGGTTTTCGTCTTTTAGTCAATTTATCACGAAAAGTAGGTCACAAATGCATGTGAAAAACATTTTTAAAAACTTATTACATTAAAACAACAAATTTCCTTTAGGTTTTTAAAAGTGAAATTTATAAATAACTAAATTAACCTTGAATTTTATGTTACAGTTTTTTAAAATAGTTTAATAAATTGTATTTTGTTAACATGACTGAGATGAATATCAATGAACAATGAATGTAACTATAAGCGACACCAAATGCCCTATGTTTATGGTAAGCGAAAATTATTGTATTATAGCGAAAATACATACTAGAAACAATGCAGTAAAACTAACTCCATGCGGTCTTAATTTTGAAGGAATATATATTGACTTCACCCACTAGCCAAAGAGCCATTTCACATTTAGCCTTTTTATGTATTTTATACACTTTACTGTTAGCAATGGGAAAATAATGTGTCCAAATTACCATAGGTTCTCTGTTTTTTTCATTAGTATATCCTGATTGCTGAATAGTAAACATGGCATGCGATAGAATGCTTAACGGGTTTTTCTTTTGTTTTGGCAGGAAACCGATACATTTTGGTTTTCACGGAATACTTGACAAAATGTGTTGAAGCCGAGGCAATTGTAGACAAGACGGCACACAATGTCCTCCGTGTGTTAGTAAAGTTTGTATCGAGCCACGGTTGTCCTAAAGTTATCACAGATCACGAAAGAGAGTTTTGTAATGATCTGAACGACAGGTTATGTCAAAAGATGGGAATTGACCACCGCATTGCCTCGCCTTATCACCCACAGACAGGAGGACAAATTGCAAGATATAACAGAACACTGTGTAGCATGTTAGGATGTTACGTCAATGAACATCAAAATGACTGGGATGAAAAAATTGCCATGTATGCTGTTTGCATACAGAACGCCGGAGCACAAGTCAACAAGGCCCCATTTTTTCTTGTTTTTTTCTTGTTTATGGGAGATCAGCTCGGCTACCTATTGAACTAGATATGCCTAGTGGACCAGACACTAAATCGGCCGATTTAGCATTGGGAAACAGATGCAAGACATTCGTTCAGCTTTCGTTGAAGAGAGAAGAAGCCAAAGACAACATACAGATTGCGCAGAGAAAGCGAAAACGGTATTATGACGCAAAGGTGAAACGTGTAAATTTCAAAGTTGATGACAAAGGCGGTAAACTTGGCGCATGCTGGACTGGTACATACATAATTAAGTCTGTGAACAACAAAGGAACTTATTATTTGCAGGGTGTCAAAACGGCAATTAATGGTGATAGGCTAAAACTGTTCATACGGCATACCGAAGAAAACGAAGCTGTAAATAACACTTGACAAAAGTCATGCTATAAAAGAAAATGGTACAGAACTTCCATTTAAGAAGAGGAACTTAAAAGTATATGAGGATGAGTTCAGTCAACATGGGATTGAGGTTCGAGGCCAAACTGAAGAACCAGCAAGCACCAGTATTCGGTTCCATCCAGTTGACAAGGAATGGCAAGCCACAAAATCACACGTATTTGGTTTGGACACGCGGAGATGGGAATTTGCCGTGAAATCAGGTCAGATACATCACCCGTCAAAATGGTTTCCATGAGAGGTGATGGGCATTGTCTATTTCGTTCATTTAACTACATATTAAGTGGAGTACAATCCAACTATAAGGTAGTTAGAGGGGAAGTTGTCAACTTCATTAACGCAAATAAACACAGTTTTCAACAAATCTAGTCAGAGCACTTCCATCAACACGTAACGAAAATATAACAAAACGGAACGTGGGGCACAGAGTTAGACATGTTCGCTTTCGCAAGCATTACAAACACAACAGTGTATGTTTACTGTGTTCACGGGAAGGTAGACAGGGAACCATCCTATACATGGTTACCATATAAACCCTTATTAAATACAAGTGAACTGCTATCCCAATGCGCTGCTTACATCCAAAACTTGAACGATCACTTCGATCCAGTTCTTGATGTCGAAGAAACGCTGGTTTCTTGACCACCATACAGACCTGTCAAATATTTTGTACCATCAAAATACCGGAGGTACATATCTGAGCAGACCTTAACTTGTGCACTGGTGAACAGCCAAACTGACTCTGATATTTTGAAAGAAGGAGAAGGAATGGAGATGGTATTTTTTTCCATAAGTTAAGCGATGCCCCCTACACCATATCGGGTTTAGAGGATGCTGCCAAGGAAATGGATGCAAATATATTCAATTTGCTATGTGACTGGGAGGACCTGGAAGAGACGTTGAAGTAAACTACACAGACTGGTTTCACGAAAATAATATATATACACAGAAGCGTGCGCACACCACATACAGACGTACAAAACACACTATATATACTAACGTCCTAATTGTATTTGTTTAAAGCGTGTCCAGTTTGGTGGGATTGTATCTTGACAATAAAAAAATAAATGTCTTATAAAATATATAGGCTATGTTTTCTTTTCAGAACTCTGAATTGGTTTTTCAGACTGAAGATAGTTCGATTTGCTGTTCTTGAGTATGTGAGTCAGACGGACGGCCAGACAGAGAGATAGACAGAAGGATGGAGATGAAACCTGTAGTCCCACGTAGCCCAGTGGTAAAACGCTCGCTCGACGCGCGGTCGGTCTGGGATCGATCCCCGTAGGTGGACCCATTGGGCTATTTGCTCGTTCCAGCCAGTACACCAAGACTGCCATATCAAATGCCGAGGTATGTACTACCCTGTCTGTGGGATGCTGCATATAAAATCTCCCTTGCTGCTAATCGAAAATACCGAGTTGCCCATGAAGTGGCGACAGCGGATTTTAATATCTCTCAATATCTGTGTTGTCCTTAAAAATATGTCTGACGCCATATAACCGTAAATAAAATGTGTTGAGTGCGTCGTTAAATAAGACATTTCCTTCCCATAATTCCCATAAGGGTCCTAATAACCATTGCTAAGTTTACCAAAATTCGGATCCGCCTGTATCATGTTCGTCATTGACTTCTTTATCCCCCCGGTGTTCGCATCATTGTAACAGCCGACAAACTAAAAGGAAACAAAGAACAGAAAAACTGTTTTGTTTACTGGCACCACTGGAGCACATTGATTTATTAGCCATAAGCTATTGGGTATAAACTATTTGATAATTGTAAGATATTATAGTTTTCAGAACTGGCCTCGTGGTTAAGCCATCAGACATAAGGCTGGTAGGTACAGGGTTCGCAGCCCGGTACCGGCTCCAACCCAGAGCGAGTTCTTAAGGGCTCACTGGGTAGATTTAAGGCTACTACACCCTCTTTTCTCTCGCCGACAACTAGCACACCATCCTGGACAGACAGCCCAGATAGCTGAGGACACAGGCACAGACAGGAAGAACGTCTATCAGTGAATGGGTCCACAGAGGAGGTTCGATCACTAATCATGACAGAGAAAACCCCAGTGGATCCTCCGATGAGGGTCAATCTTATGACCCATGTACATCTCGTGGGGAACCAATAAGGACGGAGAAAACCCCAGTGGATCCTCCGATGAGGGTCGATCTTATGACCCATGTACATCTCGTGGGGAACCAATAAGGACGGAGAAAACTCCAGTGGATCCTCCGATGAGGGTCGGTCTTATGACCCATGTACATCTCGTGGGGAACCAATAAGAATGGAGAAAACCCCAGTGGATCCTCGGATGAG
Source organism: Gigantopelta aegis (assembly GCF_016097555.1). Taxonomy (NCBI): domain Eukaryota; kingdom Metazoa; phylum Mollusca; class Gastropoda; order Neomphalida; family Peltospiridae; genus Gigantopelta; species Gigantopelta aegis. The sequence continues at coordinate 13,359,346 of NC_054705.1, forward strand.
GGTCAATCTTATGACCCATGCATCTCGTGGGGCACCAATAAGGATGGAGAAAACCCGAGTGGATCCACCGATGAGGGTCGATCTTATGACCCATGCATCTCGTGGGGCACCAATAAGGATGGAAAAAAACCCAGTGTATCCTCCGAGGAGGTTCGATTGTACAAGCACCCCAGGCACCCCAGGCAGGTTAGCACCCTTACGACTGAGGTAGATTCCGATCGTCATGATAGAAGTTACGTTCTACTAACAAACAGTGTGGACTACCTGAGTGACGCTGGCGTCAAACGCTTTACTAGCTTCATTACTGGTCGTCGACAGTGGAACACCAAAGTTCTTCCAGTCCTGAATAATAATAATAATAATAATAATAATAATAATAATAATAATACTAATACTAATAATAATAATAATAATAAATAATAATAATAATACTAGGAAGAAGAAGAATGAGAATGAATGAATGAATGAAAGGAAATGTTTTATTTAACAACGCACTCAGCACATTTTATTTACAGTCATATGGCGTCAGACATATGGCTAAGGACCACACAGATATTGAGAGAGGAAACCCGCTGTCGCCACTTCATGGGCTACTCTTTCCGATTACCAGCAAGATATCTTTTATTTGCGCTTCCCACAGGCAGGATAGCACAAACCATGGCCTTTGTTGAACCAGTTATGGATCACTGGTCGGTGCAAGTGGTTTACACCTACCCATTGAGCCTTGCGGAGCACTCGCTCAGGGTTTGGAGTCGGTATCTGGATTAAAAATCCCATGCCTCGACTGGAATCCGAACTCAGTACCTATCAGCCTGTAGACCAATGGCCTCTTTTCGATTAGCAGCAAGGGATGTTTTATATGCACCATCCTACAGCCATGGTAGTACATACCACGGCCTTTGATATACCAGTCGTGGTGCACTGGCTAGAACGAGAACGTGGCTTAGTAGTACAGCGCTGTCCTGATGCGCGATTGATCTAGGATCGACTCCCGTCGGTGGGCCCACTGGGATATTTCTTGTCCCATCCAGTGCTCCACAACTGGTGTAACAAAGGCCGTTGTATGTACTAACCCGTCTGTGGGATGGTGCATATAAAAGATCCCTTGCTGCTAACCGAAAAGAGTAGCCCATGAAGTGGCAACCGCGGAGTTCCTCTCTCAATATCTGTGTGGTCCTTAACTGTACGTCCGACACCATATAACCGTGCATGCCAGTAACGTGGTATTTTGACCCCCGTAGAATACTGACCCCTGGCCACTACGGACGTTTCTGCAGAATAAAAATACCTTTACTTTAGAATTGGAAAGTGCATATAAAAGATCCCTTGCTGGTTTTTCAGTAGGAGTAGCCCATGGAATAGCAACAGCTGGGTTTCGTCTTTCATTATCTTAGAGGTCTTTAACCATGTCTGACGCCATATAACCGTAAATAAAATGTGTTGAGTGCATCGTTAAACAAATCACTTCTTCTTTTTTGACGGCATTGACGACGGCGACGGCATCAGTGGCAACGACAACATCAACGTTTATGTTTTATGTTGCGAATTAATTTCTAATTGAATTGTTAAAATCTAGTATAAATTGGTATTATTTTATAAATAAAACCAGATAAGTTATGAATTCGTCTCAATCGTCTATTTTTTAATTTTTTTAGTTACTTTGTTGTTGTTTTTTCAAACGAAACAAATTTATAGTAGGAGAGGTATTTAAGTCCGCTCGTTTTTAAAGTTGTATAAATACCAAATGTTCTTTATAGTTGATTTAGTGTATTTAATGATAAGTGTTCATAATTAGGAAAAATAAGTTATGTCTGGATGGGGTGCTGCTATTAATGAAATTATAATAACGGGATACATCAAAAGGTTTTTATTATTTGAAAATCATGATCAAAGTATTCCAGATTTCAACGCAATGAGATCAAAGCTGCTTTAAGACACCTCTATCGCATGCAGGAATTGTTCATTGTATTTTAGTGGAGGGTAGATACAAAACATGGGTCGTTCCACATTCCAATAACCATATCACACCTAAACCACACTATCGGTCCACCGATTTTAAAAATTTCAAAGACATGTACTCATTTTCAGCTATTTTATGTTATTTGTACCTACCTCCACATCCCAAAATAATTTAAACCAACACTTTAAAAAATCACTCCGAAAATAAAGCATTTACAATATTTGATAAAAAAAAAAAAAAAAAAAAAAAAAAAAAAAAAAAAAAAAAAAAAAAAAAAAAATTAGGTCCTTTGGAATTATTTTATATGTTCCGGTTAAATACTTAGAAGCGGAATGTTTTGTGTTGGGGGGGGGGGGGGGGGGGGGGGGGGGGGGGGGGGGGGGGGGGGGGGGGGGGGGGGGGGGGGTGGGGGGGGGGGGGGGGGGGGGGGGGGGGGGGGGGGTGGGGGGGGGGGGGGGGTGGGGGGGGGGGGGGGGGGGGGGGGGGGGGGGGGGGGGGGGGGGAGGGGGGTTGGGGGGGGGGGGGGAGGTGGGGGGGGGGGGGGGGGGGGGGGGGGGGGGGGGGGGGGGGGGGGGGGGGGGGGTATAAATTAATATTTTATAAAACTAAAATTAGCTACGTATGGAAAATGTTGAGCGGGTTTGATTTGTAGACCACTGATTAAACAAAGTGCTTGGTTTGTGGTTCCTTTTAATACTCGCATCCTCTTCTTTTAATATGCTAGAGCACACGTACCCACACACAAAAGAGATATAGAGAGAAGAGAGAGAGAGAGAGGAGAGAGAGAGAGGAGAGAGAGAGAGAGAGAGAGAGAGAGAGAGAGAGAGAGAGAGAGAGAGAGAGAGAGAGAGAGAGAGAGAGAGAGAGAGGACGGCTCTGATCAAATAACAAAACATTACTTAAAGTTCAAATGAAACTGAAACTTTTCAAAATGTTAGATGGTCTTTTGACATGACGACATCAATTAAAAAACCCGATTCAACAATAATATTAAAGGGCAGTTATATACAGGGCCGAACCCTGGGGTTAGTAAACCATTCAAATAAAATGTATTCATAAATCTCCATTTAGGCTCTTGCTAAAATACTAAATATCTGCACGATTCCCTCCCCTATACTATAAAACATACACGTTCCCCTGATGTACCCCATATGTAGCTTATGAATACAACGAATTTGATGCTGCATTTGACATTTGAATTCATGACATCACACTGCGCCCACCCTTGTATTTGGTCAGGTACGGCCCTGAGATATAAAAGCTGGGTGAGTACTCCATTAGCTCAGTGTTCAAAATGGATTTCGAAGAGTACATCGAAGTGAAGAATTTTATCATGGAAAGAAATATCCAAAGACAATAAAAGCAAATAAGTTGAGAAACGAAATTTTATGATAGTTTTCATGCAGGTCACCTATAGGAATTAACAAAACGTGAGTGTTTATTTATTTATTTATTTATTTATAACTGTCGACAAAGTCGCGTAAAACATCTTATTTTGATTATATATTCGATGATCCTGATTAGCGTTAATTTATATTAAACAGCTGTGAAGAGTACGATTCTTGTAATATTATCATAGTCACCACAAATAAATACTAAAATGCACATGGTTGTAACACACCGTGTTATCGGTATTAGGTAACGGAATACTCGCCACAACCGTAATCGGCCACACAAAACCGTAGTAGCTTACAAACTGTGCAGTTGAATAGGCAGTTAGGCGATGGTGTTGTCACTATTTATCTGAATTTAATATTATTATTATCTCTTCACATCTATGTGTAAAAGAACTGCATGAGTTTCTAAATGTAGTAATCTAAAATATATATGTATTTCATTTATAGATGGAAAATGATAAGACAGAGGTATTACTGGAAAGGATCCTATGATGAAGTCAAGAAGTCCATTAATGAATGTGAACAGTGCCAAAGAAAAGGGACGATAAAGAATGTCAGAAAACCACCCAATCCAATACCAGTTATGTCAACAGCATTTAAGCAGATTGGGATGGATTTGGTTGGACCTCTTGCAAAAACTAAAAATGGTATGTTTTAAGTATACCACGCTATTTTGTATTCTTTATAGTAGTTGTAATTCAAGAGAATTAGCATGGAAGTTGATATCTATACACATTTTAAAAGATACATGTATTATTCATAGAACATTCTATGTAGGCCTAAAGGTTAGAGAGCCTTGATTTCATGGACTTAGTATGAAGTTAAACACGCACAGTCTCTATTTCTCTATCCATCTTTCTCTGTCTCCGTCTCTCTCTCTCTCTGTCTGTCCCTCTCTCTCCCCGTCTCTCTCTCTATCTCTCTCTCTCTCTCTCTCTCTCACAATAAATATTCCTTTTATTTCATTTTTTCGTTTCAGCCAGTAGTCCGCATCTCTAAAAGTACTTTAGAAATAATAATTGAAATAAATGCGCACCTATGTATACAATGACTATACAATTATTGTCATTTTATCAGATGAATATCCTGAATTGTCTTCCCGAAAGGGATTGTTTGTTTAGATTTGTGTGAGACTATTACGAAAAGGCGAAATACAGGTACATGTATTACTTCTTAGGCGGTGGTAGTGACTGTCATCATTTCTGTTTAACACCAACGTTAAGTTTCTGCCTTCAGCCCAATTTTTACTAACTGTGTGGGGCCGCTCAACAATAACGTGATGTTTTACGTGGGGTTTCCTTACGAAACGTTATGGGGGTGTTTATAAACAGTTCAGTAACGTTTTGTAACAAACAGTGTCTCATTTGTCTCGAAGTTACTTAAAGTAAAATGCAGCCAGTTATTTTGCTATTTTGTTCTTAAACAAATGCTTTCCTGTCTACTATTAATCAAATCAAACACACACACAAACACACACACACACACAGAGAGAGAGAGAGAGAGAGAGAGAGAGAGAGAGAGAGAGAGAGAGAGAGAGAGAGAGAGAGAGAGAGAGAGAGAGAGAGAGAGAGAGAGAGAGAGAGAGAGAGAGAGAATTCAATAATTAGTTAAATTTCGTCATAAGGACGGGGAAGGTAAGCGATTATTGACGAGCGTTACACACTTTTAGAGGGGAGAGTGGTCTTAGTATTACAAAACGTGACATTGGAGGGGGGTGGGGTGATGTGGTTAAACATTCCAAAGTTTGCGTTACATAATTATTGTTGAACGGGCCTCTAAGTAATAGGCCAGTGGAACTAGGTTTATGGTTGAACCTACATGTATGAATGCTCATCTCAATGGATGTGGGTTTTTTTGTTTGTTTGTTTGTTTGTTGTTGGTTTTTGTTTTTTTTAAGTTTTAATTTTGTTTAATTTAATTTTCAATTAAAATAGTTTAATATTAGGTTTTCGTCTTTTAGTCAATTTATCACGAAAAGTAGGTCACAAATGCATGTGAAAACATTTTTAAAAACTTATTACATTAAAACAAATTTCCTTTAGGTTTTTAAAAGTGAAATTTATAAATAACTAAATTAACCTTGAATTTTATGTTACAGTTTTTAAAATAGTTTAATAAATTGTATTTTGTTAACATGACTGAGATGAATATCAATGAACAATGAATGTAACTATAAGCGACACCAAATGCCCTATGTTTATGGTAAGCGAAATTATTGTATTATAGCGAAAATACATACTAGAAACAATGCAGTAAAACTAACTCCATGCGGTCTTAATTTTGAAGGAATATATATTGACTTCACCCACTAGCCAAAGAGCCATTTCACATTTAGCCTTTTTATGTATTTTATACACTTTACTGTTAGCAATGGGAAAATAATGTGTCCAAATTACCATAGGTTCTCTGTTTTTTCATTAGTATATCCTGATTGCTGAATAGTAACATGGCATGCGATAGAATGCTTAACGGGTTTTTTCTTTTGTTTTGGCAGGAAACCGATACATTTTGGTTTTCACGGAATACTTGACAAAATGTGTTGAAGCCGAGGCAATTGTAGACAAGACGGCACACAATGTCCTCCGTGTGTTAGTAAAGTTTGTATCGAGCCACGGTTGTCCTAAAGTTATCACAGATCACGAAAGAGAGTTTTGTAATGATCTGAACGACAGGTTATGTCAAAAGATGGGAATTGACCACCGCATTGCCTCGCCTTATCACCCACAGACAGGAGGACAAATTGCAAGATATAACAGAACACTGTGTAGCATGTTAGGATGTTACGTCAATGAACATCAAAATGACTGGGATGAAAAATTGCCATGTATGCTGTTTGCATACAGAACGCCGGAGCACAAGTCAACAAGGCCCCATTTTTTCTTGTTTTTTTTCTTGTTTATGGGAGATCAGCTCGGCTACCTATTGAACTAGATATGCCTAGTGGACCAGACACTAAATCGGCCGATTTAGCATTGGGAAACAGATGCAAGACATTCGTTCAGCTTTCGTTGTAGAGAGAAGAAGCCAAAGACAACATACAGATTGCGCAGAGAAAGCGAAAACGGTATTATGACGCAAAGGTGAAACGTGTAAATTTCAAAGTTGATGACAAAGGCGGTAAACTTGGCGCATGCTGGACTGGTACATACATAATTAAGTCTGTGAACAACAAAGGAACTTATTATTTGCAGGGTGTCAAAACGGCAATTAATGGTGATAGGCTAAAACTGTTCATACGGCATACCGAAGAAAACGAAGCTGTAAATAACACTTGACAAAAGTCATGCTATAAAAGAAAATGGTAAAGAACTTCCATTTAAGAAGAGGAACTTAAAAGTATATGAGGATGAGTTCAGTCAACATGGGATTGAGGTTCGAGGCCAAACTGAAGAACCAGCAAGCACCAGTATTCGGTTCCATCCAGTTGACAAGGAATGGCAAGCCACAAAATCACACGTATTTGGTTTGGACACGCGGAGATGGGAATTTGCCGTGAAATCAGGTCAGATGCATCACCCGTCAAAATGGTTTCCATGAGAGGTGATGGGAATTGTCTATTTCGTTCATTTAACTACATATTAAGTGGAGTACAATCCAACTATAAGGTAGTTAGAGGGGAAGTTGTCAACTTCATTAACGCAAATAAACACAGTTTTCAACAAATCCAGTCAGAGCACTTCCATCAACACGTAACGAAAATATAACAAAAGGGAACGTGGGGCACAGAGTTAGACATGTTCGCTTTCGCAAGCATTACAAACACAACAGTGTATGTTTACTGTGTTCACGGGAAGGTAGACAGGGAACCATCCTATACATGGTTACCATATAAACCCTTATTAAATACAAGTGAACTGCTATCCCAATGCGCTGCTTACATCCAAAACTTGAACGATCACTTCGATCCAGTTCTTGATGTCGAAAAAACGCTGGTTTCTTGACCACCATACAGACCTGTCAAATATTTTGTACCATCAAAATACCGGAGGTACATATCTGAGCAGACCTTAACTTGTGCACTGGTGAACAGCCAAACTGACTCTGATATTTTGAAAGCAGGAGAAGGAATGGAGATGGTATTTTTTTCCATAAGTTAAGCGATGCCCCCTACACCATATCGGGTTTGGAGGATGCTGCCAAGGAAATGGATGCAAATATATTCAATTTGCTATGTGACTGGGAGGACCTGGAAGAGACGTTGAAGTAAACTACACAGACTGGTTTCACGAAAATAATATATATACACAGAAGCGTGCGCACACCACATACAGACGTACAAAACACACTATATATACTAACGTCCTAATTGTATTTGTTTAAAGCGTGTCCAGTTTGGTGGGATTGTATCCTGACAATAAAAAAATAAATGTCTTATAAAATATATAGGCTATGTTTTCTTTTCAGAACTCTGAATTGGTTTTTCAGACTGAAGATAGTTCGATTTGCTGTTCTTGAAGTTTCATTGCAGTAAACAAAAATTAATTTTAAAATGGAAAGTGAAAGCTAGAAACTAAATTTTAAAATGGAAAGTGAAACCTAGACACTTAATGGCCGTAACTTTTATGTACAGAATTTGATCAATTAATTAATTATCCCCCCCCCCCCCCCCCCCCAAACTATTAAAATATTTTTAATTGATATTTTATGTCTGCAACATAATGAAATCAGTTGTATTGGAATGAGGCAAAAAGTCATGTAACAGTTATTTCAATATTGTCTATTTACCATTTTTGGTATTTGTTTCTGTATGTTGCGTTTCCCTGCAACAGAAAACAACAACAAAACATAGCGGCACGAATTTTTATGTCTTTTTTGCTGTTGTGATAGGCACCTATTTGCCGAATAACAACCTGACATCATAAAAAAACGGGCATTAGTGAATGCATAATTTCAATGCTGTTATAAAGGAAATCTCTACAGACGTTTATTTATCACAGTATTATGTTGCTTTGGACGCCATATTTGTTGGTAATGAAAGAAGAAACTCGCATCATCAAATCGGACATTTTAATAAATCCAGGCGTGGGTGCAGAACATTTTGCAAGGGGCGTCTAGACTGGAAAACTGAGTTTGCATGCTTCCCATGAAATTTCTTAAAACCTAATAGGAATCTACAAAATCTTTAGTGTATTTGAATGGGCTCCCATACTTTATAATTACACCCAAGTGTCATTAAATGTGGCTGATTGGTTTGCCAGAAATTATTAATCGGGTTTAGGCCAGTTGAGGTTGGTTGAATCTAGTACTGAAATGCGAACCCAGTACCTACCATACTTGAGGCCTATGACCTAGCCACACGTTTTATGATTTTTCATGGAGTAAAGTTGGAAGTTTGTTTTGTTTATCGACACCACTAGAGCACTGATTAATTAATCATCGGCTATTGGATGTCAAACATTTGGGTTTTGTGACACGTAGTCAGAGGAAACCCGCTACCTTTTTCCATTAGCAGGAAGGGATCTTTTATATGCATTTTCCCTTAGATGGAGCAGCACATACCACGGCCTTTGATATACCAGTCGTGGTGCACTGGTTGGAACGGAATAAAGCCCAATGGTAGACATCCATTGAGGAGGTTCGATCCTGTGACCGTGGCACCTCAAGCGAGCGCTCAAACGACTGAGCTTGATCCCGCCCCTTTCATGGAGTAAAGTAAACATAAGTACTGGCCTAGTCCATTTGTAAATGGAGGGGAGAGTCTTAACGACAAGCAAAGGTATCTTTAGGATAAAGTTCCAGCCAGTGCATCACGACTGGTATATCAAAGGCCGTGGTATATACTATCCTGTCTGTGGGATGGTGCATATAAAAGATCCCTTGCTGCTAATCGAAGAGTAGCCCATGAAGTGGCGACATCGGGTTTCCTCTCTCAATATATGTGTGGTCCTTAACCATATGTCTGACGCCATATAACCGTAAATACAATGTGTTGAGTGCGCGTTAAATAATCTTTCTTTCTTTCTTGCTTTAGGATAAAATGGTCAGCCCCGTTCGTTGCGGGCGATTCGGTGCCATAGGTTCGAGTCCCAGCTATGGCATGAACAATTTGTGAAAGAAAGGATTTAATTATTCCCTACGCCCGTGCATTCATTATCTATGTATAGTCAAACCCGACATACATACATACATACATACATACAATATATAGATATATATATATATATATATATATATATATATATATATATATATATATATATATTTTTTTTTTTTTTTTTTTTTTTTTTTTTTCAGTTTCAGGCAACACCGGACATGCCGGGTACCCAATTTATTTTTTCAAATTCCTCCCTATTTACAATCAACCAGGTTCTCATTGAATGTTAAAATAAAGATGTACATAAATATGTTTGTGCTTGTATTATAATAAATACAGTTTATTTAATGCGTGCTTGTGTTTTTGTTTCCTTTACTATAATTAGTGTGTATTGCTTTAATAATTATTTACAAGAAATTAACCTGGTTTGCGGACCTGGGCCCATATTTTCGAAGCTATCTTAGCCTACGAAATCGTGAAATCATCGTAAGCTATGACGTCACTATGGCGTGCGCTGTAGTGACGTCACAACCTACGACGGTTTTACGATTTCGTAGCGCTAAGACGGCTTCGAAAATAGGGCCCCTGGCCCCCAAAGCTACAAGCCGGGGAGTCCAGGTCTATGTTCTCTACGTTTTGTGCATTTGCCATTCTTTATCATAGCTTATATGTAATGTCGAAGGCGTCATTGCACGAGGCGACGACCCCTTCGAAACACCAGTGTTTCAGGAATTTTTCTTTTCTGTTGGGCCGTTCTAAGGCGACAAAGTATTCAGTTTCAATTTGCCGTGAATAAACTAAATGTTTGAAAAATGCCATTTGATTACATGGCTTATCACCCTCTAATAATGTTCTAGTTGTCCAAATTACCCTTATAGCTTTACTCCACAGAAACATTCCTAAGTTCGATGCATAGTTACCAGGTTTGTGTTTGATGCCAAAGATCATTGCATATGGGTTCAATCGAAATTTATTGCCAAAGAGGTTTTTGAAAATCGGTTCAATTTGCTTAATAAATTAGTCTGGGTTTTTTTGCAGTGGAAAAAGGCGTGCAAGACTCCGGGGTGGACTCAATCTTCCAGTCATACAGGTGTTTCCTAACTGCAATTACGTTTCGAATCATTTTATAAATTAAATCAAAGTCATAATTTTCAATTAGGCCAGAATTTAGTGTTTTCCAGACATTTTTCCAGTTTATGGTTTCATTAAAGGCGATCTCCCATCTGGTTTTAAACGATGCATCTGTGTAAGTTCGTGATAACAAAGACTGTGTATATGTCTTTGGTTCTTGTTTCTGTCACGGGTTTTTTCGTATCACCTACGTTGAAAGATGGCGTCTGTCACCATCAAAGGGGTCTTCGTTTTTCAATGTCCACAATAAAGGTCGCGGAAAGTTGTCATGTAGGTCTTTTATTTGACGATAAAATGCCGCGCTGGTCGAACAACCAGCGAAGTCCATGAAGTCGTCCGTAGCAAAGTCCCATATGTCTTTGACTAAATTTAGTCTTTCACTACGTATATTTTTGTATTGTTTGTTACTTATCGTTGTGTTGTCATGTAGCGGTTCGTACAAAATTTGTTGGTAACTTTCTATGTCACGTGTTATGTCAAGGTCTTACAAATTAATAGTATATCTTTGTAAATATTCGGCATTGATTTGAAGTTTGCATTATTGTTTACAATTTTACATTTTAAAACATGTCTATCAATATTTAAATTTTTGGCCTAAACATATCTGGCCTGAAAAATAGTCTGCTAGAGATTTCCAATTACCTTCACCTTCTAAACTCAAAAGTCTACTGACAAATTTAATTCTTTGTGCTTTAATTTTCAACCGAATATTTACAACTCCCAAACCATCTAACTCCTTAGGTAGTTGAATTTGCTCTTTTGGTATAAAATGTTTTCTGTAGCTCCAGATAAAGTCAAAAATCATTTTATCAATTTGTTTAGCATATTTTCCCGGAAGTTCCAAAACGTTTGATAAATACCACAGGCCACTGGTGACGAGTGAATTTACGGCAACTAATTTACCATGCAATGTTAATTTTCTATTGCTCCATATATTTAGGACTGTTTTAATTTTTTGAATTTTTGGTATCCAGTTATCTGCCGAAACGCATATTTCCAAAATAAAAACCTAGTATTTTAATTTTTTCATAATACAATCTTATATCAAGAGGAGTGTCTTTCTCATACCTAAGTTTCCCCATTAGGAAACCGTTGGTTTTTTGAAGATTAACTTTAGCTTTAGTATATATTTAGCACTTTAAACAGTTGTTTAGCTGAGTCTAAGTCTGATAAAGTCGCGTTGCCGTCATCAGAGTAACCCACCCATTTGCTGACGGAGCCATCTGGTAAGGTTATCCCATTAATTTTTTAATCTTCCCGTTCTGCTTCAGCCAAAGTTTCTGCTACTAAAATATATAATACAGTGCTTATTGGACAGCCTTGCCTAATTCTCCGAGATAGATTAAAATAGTTTGAAACATACCCGTTAACTTTGACAGCAGATTGAATATCTGTATAACATGTTTTAATCATTTTAATGAAATTTGGTCCAAAATTGAATTTTTTAAGCACTTTAAACAAAAAGTCCCACTCTACTCTATCATACGCTTTTGTTTGATCTAGGGAAAGTATTAAACCTGGTAAGTCATTACGATTAACATATTCTATTAAGTCTCTTATCAATGAAGCTCCGTCATGTATTGACCTGCCTTTTACTGAGCATTTCTGATTTGGATGAATAATTTTTGGTAGAATTCGCCAAAACTTTTGTAATAATTTTGTAATCACAATTTAATAAAGAAATCGGTCGCCAATTTTTTAGAAGTTTTTTTTCGTTGCCTTTCCAAATTAAAACAATTACACCGCGACGCATGGTGAAGGTTAATTGTTCCTTATTAAAGGCATCATTAATTACTTCTACCAGATCATTACCAATTAAGCCGAAAAAATTCCGGTAGAATTCAGCAGTCAAGCCATCACAGCCCGGTGATTTATCATTGGCAAAATATTGAATAGCTGATGAAACTTCGTCAAGAGTTATTTCCCCTTCGCATGCATCTCTGGCCTCGTCGTTTAACGTCTTTGTCATTTTGTTTAATGGGGCGATCACACTGGCCCGAATGAGCTTCCGTTTGTTTTCCGTATACGAAAGTGGTGTGATTTTTTAAACTGGCCGAATGTCCCTCCGAATGTGTTTTCCCCAATATATCACCGAATGCTTTCCGTTTGTTTTCCGAATGTTTTCAGTATGGTTTCAGAATGCTTTCAGAATAGACGGAATACTTCCCGCATGTTGACTTCGAAAGGTTTCCTTTCCGAACGCTTTCCGTATGCTTTCCGAATGCTTTCAGAACACGGCGAATCGACCTAGAATGGACCGAACTCTTTCCGCATGCTTTCCCACAAGGGTTCGGAAAGGGTTCGTCATGTTCTATGTCCATTCGGGGTGTTCGGAAAGCATACGGAACATACTGTGCATTCTGGAAGTGTACGAGCAGTTCGGAAAATATTCTGAAAGAATACTGGAAGGGTTCTGGCTATTCGTTATACATTCGGCGGCATAAATGAAAAAAAAATCCGGAAAGAATACTGAAAACGTTCGGAAAGCATTCGTCATGTTCTAGGTCCATTCGGGGTGTTCGGAAAGCATACGGAACCCAGCACCTCCAAATTTTCATTCCGAATGCACCAAGAACTAGACGCATGCTTCCCGAACGTTTTCCGTACATGCCGTATGCTCTTAGAATGATTCCCGAATACTTCCCGAATACACATGGACGCCACATTCGGATGGTCGATGAAAATTATTTTGAACATGCACAACAAATTTTTGGAGCTACCGAATGCGGTTCCGTATGCATCCGTACGGAGCCGAACAGCCAGTATGCTCCTAGAACACACCGAATGCTTCCCGAATATGATCCGTTCGCTCCCCGAACACCCAAATTCCTATTCGGAAAACAAACGGAATGGCATTCGGGCCAGTGTGATCGGGCCATACTAAATAGTTTTGTGCCGAAACGTCTGTCTTTTCCGAAGTGTATAGAGTTTTATAGAAATTTGTAGTCTCTTTTAGAATTTCTTGTTGTGTTTCAATCAAATTTCCGTCTTCAGTTATTAAAGAATTCATAAATTTATTAGCTTTTTGTTTTTCAAGATTAACAAAATACGCCGTGCATCTTTCACCTTGTTCAATTTCATCCACCTTGGCCCTAATTCTAGCCCCTTGTAGTTGTAATTGTTCATTTTTTTTTTTTTGTACATTGATTAATTCTGAATAGTCGTCTAAGTGTCCAAGTTCGTCTAATTGTGTTAGGAATATTTCGTCTTGTTTTAGATTGTATATGTAAGTCCTTTCAGTCGTGTGTTTTTGTTTACAGTAGTCCGTGGTCAGTGTTTTGATTTTTGTTTTACCCATATCCCACCAAAACAAAAGATCATTATAATTCCCCTTTTCCGATTTCCAAGTCTGCCAAAAGTCATTAATTAAGTTTACGTAATTTGTGTCTTTCAAAACACTATTGTTAAATGCCCAAAGTCCTGGTCCTTTATTATTTTTGTCAAAGGTAAAGTCTGCCCATACAAGCTTGTGGTCAGTGTAGAAACACTGAGTCACACCAGCTTCTTTCAGGCCAGAAATAAACTGCCCTGAGATTAAAATGCGGTCGATGCGCGAGTATGTTTTGTGTGCTTTACTGTGGTATGTGTAAGAGGTTCTGTCAGGGTATAAATATCTGTATGCATCTTGTAGTGTGTGCACTTTCCAGCCATACTTTCAGTCATGCAGCCGATCCAACAAGACGTTGTTGAGTGCGCTGTGCAATTACCCCCCCCCCCCCCTCCCCACCTGGGGGGATTAATTGCCACTTACGGGAATCTGCTAGAGTATCGAGTCTCGTACACCGGGTCACGGGCAACCGTGACCTTGGTGTACGGTGACAGAGTGTCGAAGAAAGGAAGGTGGAGGAAGAGGAGACGTGCGCCAGAGGCGGCGCAGGGGGAGTCAAAACCGGCGGCTAAACCACCGGCAGCGACTCCGTCTGCTGGACCGCCCAACGCCGACCCCCCAAAGAAGAAGACGAAGAAGGAAGTGGCTCCGGCTCCAACCGACGCAGTCTCTTCGATGGTAAACGAGGATCTCAATGAGTTTGACACAGCGATCTGTGTCACTCCCTACAACAGACCCGATCCACCGGCCTTTTCTTCTGGACCTCCGGATGTGTCGCCAATTAAACCGGCGACGCCCGTAGAGGTCCCGGCCCGGAAGATGGCAGTAGTGAAGAGGAAGGCGACCACTCCCCCGAGTGCCACCCCAGACAGGCCATGTCGCCCTACTCAACCGCCGAAGCCAGATCAACAACCAGGAAAACAATGGACACTGAAGGCCAGCAAGCTCCACCCGCGGTTTCACCAACTGATTAAATCCAATCTGGAGGACATTCGCCAGCTCATCAGCGAGCCCAAACATAATGCGTATCACCCACTGCCAGCCAATCCCGATGAAGGGGACTTCGCCGTCCACCGAGTCCAAATCGATGTGGATGTCAACGCAGTGTGCGTCACCATCCGCCGGAGGGGGAGATACAACCAAGCGCTGCTACTCAAGGAGATGGACAACCCCACCCTACATCGCGTCCTCAAAACCATAGCGGGGGATGATTACCGTTTCAGCAGCCTCCCCCTACCGGCCTGATATTCCACATCTGGACACCACCGACTTCATCGGATCGCCATAACGCCAACCTTTGCTAGGACAGGTATCAACCTCCTTTTTTGGGGCTAGTTAGACTTTAAACGTTTTCGAAGCAGTTCAAAATTCTTAAGTTTATTTTTTTATAAGTAGTCTAACGCATTTTATTTCGGCGCCCGTTCAATTGCTCAAAATCACCGTAAAACCTTTTGGCTGAGCAGTCTTAACTATTTTGGGTCAAATGTTAGAGTCCAGACATGTTTTTGGATGCAGTTACTCTTTGTAGACTTAGGTAATTGTCAGGCTTCACCGAGGAATTGAAATTCAGCCAATCAGAGCACGGCTCCCACTCGGTGTTACTTCAAGTTTGAGAAGTGTCTGCTATTTGGTCCACGCTCGCGTTGACTTTACTAAATGGCTTTTTTCCAAATTCCGCCCACCTCAAACTTACCCCCCCCCCCCCCCCCCCCCCCCCCCCCCCCCCCCCCCCCTGCTCCGGAGTTAGTCACTGGCGAAGTCAGAGGCTAAATCCGTAGTGGACGTGCCTGAACCTTCGTGGATAGGGGCACGTAAATATAGTTGCCCATTGCCCATTGCCACTTTCCAGCTGACTTCGGAACGATAAGGTTGTTCTGTGAGATGGTGGTGATTTTTCTCTCCCCCCCCCCCACCCCCCCACCCTGGGAGCTGTAATGCGTGAACTTGGCTCACTGGCCAAGTACCGCATTGAGCACAATGGGGACAACGCGACAGTAACACTGTGCTACGGTGTTACTCGATCACCCGCAGCTAATGGAAGAAGAAGGAGGCGGCGACCCAAGTCTTCACAGGGGGGACCTAACTTGGCGGCTCAACCGCCAGGGGCAGTCCCTCCTGTTTCGAAGCAGCGGACGAGACCAGCAGGAGCGACACAGGGTGACCCAAACCCGGTGGCTAAACCACCGGGGGCGGATCATTCTGCACAACCGCCCGCAGTGACTCGACCCAAACACTCGCCAGGAGCGGACCAGGGGGGGGGGGGGGCTAAAGCTGTCAGCTTAACTGACAGTGGCGATCCCTCCTGTCGACCCACCGGTGGCTATGGACACAGGACACGTGATTATCACTGAGCCCCCTGCCAGCCCACCAGCACCTCCGACCGTTGTTGTTGCTACAGCGACCAGGCGACCAGAACTTAAGAGGAGAAAGGTTTCGTCGGCGTCCGAACCGGAACCGGAACCATCAGACTCCTCTAAGTGGTCGCTCGTCTGCAACCAGCTACCAGCCAAGTACCGGGGGGCGGTCATCGGAGACTTCTCGGACACTGCACATCTGACGGGACCTTGGTCAGATCAACACTGGCGAACTACCCACTGGACAAGGCAAATACCAACTGCAATATGGCGACGATGAATTCAGCAACGACCTATTTATGATTGCCCACCAGGACGGTCTCTACAGGCAAGGCCACCTGACCCGAGAGATGCCCAATGCCACGATCCATCGCATCCTAAAGATCGTACTCCGGGGTATCTACAAGGCAGCCATCAAAAGAAACCTCCAGCTGTTTGATACCAACCTTCCCCATTTCAAGCCTGAACAGACCATCAACTCGCCATGAGTCCTGCTGCGCCACCCTTAACTAACCTCCTTTTTGGGCTAGTTGGACTTTAAACGTTTTCGATCGAGTTCAAAATTCTTATGTTTATTTTTTTTATTAATAGTCTGACGCATTTTACTTTGGCGCCCGATCAATTGCTCAAAATCACCTTAAAAACTTTTCGGCCGAGCATTCTTAACTATTTTTGGTCAAATTTTAGAGTCCAGACATGTTTTTGGATGCAGTTAACCTTTGTAGACTTAGGTTTTTGACAGACTTTACCGAGGAATCGAAATTTAGCCAATCAGAGCACGGCTCCCACTCGGTGTTCCTTGAGGTCTGCGAAGTGTCTGCTATTTGGTCCGCTCTCGCGTTTCACTTCACTAAATGACTTTTTTCCAAATTCTGCCCACTTCAAACTCAATATATGTATATATATATATACATATATACATGTATATACACACAAATATATATATATATATATATATATATATATATATATATATATATATATATATATATACATACATACATGGGTCATTCTACACTAGAGGGTCTAATTATGTAAACAATGTGCAACAACGAAAAGATAATCAAACGTTTTTAAAACGTTTTCTATTCATACTATATTTGCATCCATTTTGAACTATATAAAATGTCACTTGATGTCAGAGGCCACTTTTAAGGTCCCATGGATTGTTGTTTTATAGATGATTGACTGTAAACTTAAAGGGACATTGCTGAGTTTGCTGCAATTAACGATTATAATTACATATCAAATATATTTTTCTGCATAAAATATTAGTGGCTGTATATTAAACATGTTTCCGATCGTTCTAGTATTTGTACTGGGTTAAATTTCATTTTATTTCCTAATTAGTTTTTTGTTTGGGCTTCTTACAAATATTGAGACGACCGGAAAGACATTGAATATACAGACACTGATATTCTAAACAAGAAAATATATTTAATATGTAAGTTTAATCGTAGAAATATTTTATTAGTCGGAAACATCTTACAATGCAGCAAACTCAGGAATGTCCCTTTAAGATATTATAGCAAAATAACTTACATAGAAACTTTCCCATTAAGAAGATTTTTTATGATTTCAAGAGGGGTCATTATTCATAGGGGGTCAGTTTTCAACGTGTGTGTGTGTGTGTGTGTGTGTGTGTGTGTGTGCGCGCGCGTGTGTGTGTTGGGGGGGGGGGGGGTCGTTGTACTACTGGTTTTTCAGCTGGAAGTCATTTTTCTCCTGTAGAAAACTGATTGCTTTTGTTGTAGAAATGTGACCGGGGAGTCGGTATTTTACGGGAGTCAAAATACCACGTAACACAGGCGCAATCAAACAACCGCTTATATATGCAAACGACCCCAGCACAGCTGAATAATCAGTTTCCTTTCGCACCATGACGAAATCGCACCGTGTGTAAACTGACCCATAAGTTAATATTTACCAATATCAACATACATACAGCTAAATAAACAAATTACGTAATTAACCAACTACTTAGTTTTGTAACTGATGTGTATACCATATCAATTAATATACACAAACTATTTTGTGATACTGTTTACTGACATTAATATAATAAAATCATTAAAATGTCAGATCCTTCCAATATATATATATATATATATATATATATATATATATATATATATATATATATATATATGTATATATATATGTATGTATGTATATATGTATATATATATATGCGTGTGTGTGTGTGTATGTATGTATGTGTGTATACACTCACACATATATACATACATACATACATACATACGTCATACATATATGCATATGAACTAATATTAACTGGGTGAAACCTAAAAGCGAGCGCAAGTGAGATAAATTAGATACGCTGTATAAATACGTGTGCCGGTGTGTGTGCACGTGACGTGAGTGCATGTGTGTCCGCGGGCGTTCGGTTCCTGGTGTATGGATGATTAATTAGTACCACTCGATGGAACGAGTCATGCGTGTACGCTGTATTTTATATACTATTATTGTCAATATATACAATATATACGTATGCACATGGCTCGTTCCATCGAGTTATGATATATTAATTACATCACATTATTTGAAGGTTTCCACCCATCTTGATAAGTATTCCATGAAAAAAGAAAGAAGCAAATTGGCAGTCGGCTAAAAATTACAGATTTTAGGGAAGTCGATATAGGTGACATGGTTAAAATTTAGTATGTGAAAGCTTGTTCAAAGGCTTCCACCCCTCTTGAAAAGTATTCCATAAACAATAGGGGAAAAAAGAAGAAAATTGGCAGTCGGCGAAAAATAACAGGCTTTTTCTGCAAGAGATCTCAGCGAAGTCGATATAGGTGACATGGTTACAATTTAGAATGTGAAATCGGTGTCATAATAGGTTTTTTTTTCTCTCAAGATTTCTGTCTGGACAAAATGTGGGGGGAAATCTAACGGTAATTAAAGGTAGGTGAGTCATTTAACGGAGTTGTTAAGAATGTGCTTCGGAGTTTAGAGCGTTACCTAATTATTGAATGGCGGGAGGGAAGCATGTGACGTAATCTAACACGTCATGACCAGCGCTGATAAAATGCCATCGTGATGACATCACATTAATTACGTCACATACTTCAGAGGCTTCTACCCCTCTTGAAGAGTATTCCATAAAAAAGTAAAATGACAGAAATTTTTCTTGTCCTAGGTAGGATATCTCAGCGAAGTGGATATCAGGGCCGTAGCTAGGATGTTTATGGGTGTTTTAGTTGTTGATGTTTTGTTTTTTGTTTGTTTGTTGTTGTTTTGGGGTGGGCTTTTTTGTGTTTTTGTTTGTTGTTTTGTTTGTTGTTGTTTTTTTGTTTTTGTTGTTGTTGGTCTTTTGGGGGATGTGGGGGGGGGGGGGGGGGGGGGGGAGTTGTGGGTTGATTGGTTTGTTACCCGCCCCATCCCTGGTAGCTACGGTCTTGGATATAGATGACATGGTTACAATCTGGTATGTGGAATTGTTTTTCTGGAATCTGGCATTGTAATTGTTTTTCCACGATTCCTGTCTTAGCAAAATGTAAGGAAAACATAGTGGTAATTAAAAGTAGGAGAGTAATTTATCGTATGTTAACAACATATTGGGCTATTTCTCGTTCCAGCCGTGCACCACGACTGGTGCATAAAAGGCCGTGATATGTGCTATCCTGCCTGTAGGATGGTGCATATACAAAATCTCTTTCTACTAATCGAATTTTTTTATCTTTGAGACTATATGTCAACATTACCAAATGTTTGACATCCAATAGCCGATGATTAATAAATCAATGTACTCTAGTGGGGTTGTTAAACAAAACAAACTTTGTTTTAACATGGTTCGGACTTTAATACCACCATTTTGAAACGAATGGGCGCTTATTAAAGGAAAGACGGTATAACTAACTAATATTAATACATAGTAATACATAGTTCATGGTCAAGCTAACCCATGTGTTAAATTGTGAGTCGTAGTCTATACGGGGCGTGATTTAGCACAGTTGGTCGAGTGCTCAATTGAGGTGCTTGCGTTGCATGGTCGAAACACCACTGCCTGTTTTTTTCTCGTTCTAACCAGTGCAGTACAACTGAACAAAGACCGTGGCATGTGCTGTCCTGTTATAAAAGATCCCTTGCTACTAATGAAAAACAAAATGTAGCGGGTTTCCTCTGATGACTACGTGTCAGAATTACCAAATGTTTGTCATCCAATAGCCGATGATTAATAAATCAATGTGCTCTAGTGGTGTCGTTGAACAAACCAAACTTTAACTTTTAGGGAGGAAACCAGCTACATTTCATTAATTCATTTGTTAGTGGTTAGTTTGTTTTGTTTAACGACACCACTAGAGCACATTGATTTATCAATAATCGGCTATTGGATGTCAAACATGGCAATTTTGACGAATAGTATTAGTCTTAGAGAGGAAACCCGCAACATTTTTCCATTAGTAGATGGGCATGTTATATACACCATCCCACAGACAGGGTAGTACATACCACGGCCTTCGATATACCAGTCGCGGTGCACTGGCTGGGATGAGAAATAGCCCATTGGGGCCCACCGACGGGGATTAATCCAAAACCGACACGCATCAAGCGAGTGCTTTACCACTGGGCGATATAGTAGTTAGTGTAAGGCAAGTCAGTGCAGTGGCCGTACACCTCTCCATTGGGTCGTTGAACTCGCTCTGACAGGGTGCCTGTACCAGAAGGCGAACCCAGTACTTAACAGCCTTAAGTCCGAGTGCTTAACACCTACCTACACCACCGATGCCGGTATTATGCATAATATATCATCGCACCCAGAACATTTCATATCGGGGACATACATGTATTAAGCTAGGTTCATACTTCTCTGCCGACACTGGTCGGCGGGTACTCGTCACACTCCGTCGTGATTGTGTTCATACTCAGTCTGCTTTCCTAAACCTCGCCGTTCAACAAACGAGTGCATTTCGGAATTTTCACGTGCGTTTTTTTACGGCTGACAATTCATACTTTGCATGTTGTCGTGATCCGCGTTATAAATGGATTCATCATCATCATATATATATATATATATATATATATATATATATATATATATATATATATAGACAATAACGTACGAGTTACGAGGAATTACGGATTATCTGTCACAACATTAATATCACGGGACAGATAAGCCTAATTCCGAGTATCGAGTGGGTTATTGTATTTATCACCCATAGTGTAAAGAGTTTAGAAACTTAAACTTTATTCTTATTACATGACACAAACTATATAATATACAAGACGAGAAAGTCTGGGGAAACTGATGACATCATGGATGAAAAGCAATGACTTCAAAAGGTACACAAATCAAATGTAAGCACGAGAGGTCACATTCCTAACCAACTGATGTTTCTAGTGGGAAGTGAATGAAATTAGTTTAGAGCATGTTTAATTGTTAACAAGAACAAATTGCGTAAACCATTTCAACAAAAACTGAACACTGGTGGAGCTAAGTGTTTTGTAAAATCTCATCAACGAGAGACGACAGTCAGGAAACCGATGACGTCACCAAACTAACGTCATGGCATCAGCGGGGAACTATAGCTTCTGTCTTTCCCTAGGGAAAGATATAACATATATTCACCCGCATCTCACAGCCCATATGGGTAATATATATATTATAATATATATATATATATATATATAATAATATAAATTTACTAGACCTGACCTAATGTCAACTAGACCAAACTGCTGAATGACAAAATATACCTAAGCAGGGCTAATTCGTTTTCATATTGTTCTTTGGATTTTGCCTTACTCTTTCTTTTCTTTGACAAGTCAGTTTCAGACGGGTCTTTGTCAGATGAAAACGACCGTAACCACATGTAAATAATTCGAAAACGAAATCAATTGTCGTATATTTGAAAAACCCGAAAAATGTATATTCAAAGAACGTACACTATTGTATGTTTTGCATTTTTATTACCTTATTCGATTTATTGGAGAAAAAAAAATGTACCAAAATATCAAGCAGAAACAATAATACTGTTTTCGCTGATAATATTTACAACATAGATCTATGCGCACTAAATTTAGCAAACGCACCTTCTTTATTCGACAAACCTCGGTCGATTCCGGTGTCAACGGAATCGACCGAGTTGTGACGAATGTCACCCTCTACAAACATTTCCATATCAGATTCGTCAGCGGTTAGCACCAGTCGGAATTGTTCAGTTATTCACTGCCCACTGAATCACGTCTAATTAGAATACCTGGTATTTCCGTGTCGATAGTTTAATGGAAAATATTAATGTTTGTAGGATCACTGGATAGCAAATTAATTCACCGCTCATAAATTATCAACACGACCAGTCGGGCTACTCAGAAACACTTATGACTAGACCGAACCAGCTGTTTACTAGACAATGTCGTTCGGATGTACCTTAGTGTCGAAGCCTGATATATATATATATATATATATATATATATATATATATATATATATATATATATATATATATATATATATATATATAAACACACACAGTGTGTATATACATGTATGCATATTTGCACGGTTTCTATTTTTCTCTTATGACAGCAGATCATGTATATAACTACTTGGTACTGACAGTGGTCTAAATGTCTATGGATGTGTGAAAAACATATTATCTATAGTGTTTAATTGAATTATTATTTTTTAACCTACATGTAATATTTGTAAGACATGTGAATGCTTGCCGACATTTTAATATACTTTTACATACCTAAATAACTTAACATGTATGCTTAATGACATAGATGTGCAAAGTTTGTCATTTCAAAGGGTTTTAAGTAAGCAGTATTACATAATATTATACAAAAAACAATTATTTATGCAGGAAAATAAGGTGTGATTGGGGCGTCAACAGTAGAATTGTCACTAACTACAATGTAGTTTCATACGAAAGGGGCTTAAGTTATAATTCATAATTGAACTGTAGAATAGAATTTAGATTTGATATACCTGGATAGTCTCCCATCTGTTTCTCTATGTTTTACATGGTCGGATAGGAAACTCAGTAGGTCGTATTGATCCCGCAAATACTTTCCCTCCACGATCTTTATTTTCAATAATATTGCCTACAGCAATCTACGATTGTTCTGTCCGTCCATGGTCCCTGTATTCTAGTAAACTGGTATCATACAGGTTTGGATTCTTACACATTTCGTTAATGAGAAGTTCGTCTTCTATTGAAGAAAGGGGAACTTTTTTAACGCCAGCCATCTTTATTTTTACCTCAACAAAGCAGAAACGCAATGCGCAAAAAGATAAATAAAATTCATCTCGGGCGGATTGGAAACGGATCACCCGTGCGAACGCTGAAAACATGCCAGTTTCACTCGCTTCGCTACGTCATTTTGCGTGCGCCTTCCGCGCGAGTTTGTTCGACGGATTTTTGTTGTCGGCAACCTTGCGGCGACCTAAATTTCCGTTTCGTATGGAGGTCGGCGAGTGAAGTATGAATCAACCTTTAGAGCACCCTAGCACACACACACACACACACACACACACACACACCTGCTACGCCGTGCCTGTATTGGTAGGGCCTAATAAATCTTAAGGCAGTGATTAATTTTTCTTCTAGTTTTCAAAATTTTACGGAGGAGCATACCCCCGAATCCCTAGAAACTTTGCTTTGCGCCCTCGACTTTAGCTCCCCTCCCCCTCCCTACCCACCAGTGTCTACTTACTTCCGCCGTGCCTGTAGGATAAACCTTAACTAGGCCAGCCACCGGACAACAATGCGAGATCAATTAGGGACTCCACGTGTCCAAACTACAGGACTCGAGTACTCGAGGGTCAAACTCGACCCGGACCCGAGTACCCGACACTTATACTAGATGATGATCAGACTAAAGAATAAAGTAAAATAGCATTACGCATCTTAATTCCAGCGCTGAACATGGATGCCACATGACGCCATTGCATTGCATTTAGAAACCGACTGATATGTTCAGTGTTGTGAAGGACGGAAGCCAGTTTGAAAAGAGAGACTAGCGCATGATTATATAATTATTGTGCAACTTATATAGCTGATTATCTACTGCTGAAATTATTGTCCTACATTGTTCGATGTATTATAGTTATTTATCATAGTCCACCTTGTACGGGTACTCGAGTGCTGTGAACGGACTCGGGTCTTGCTAGACTCGACCCGGGTCCGAGTAGTCGAGCACTCGAGGAGACCCTAGCATCAGTACTATAATTACCTCGCAACCTCTCCACTGACAGTGCATGGTTTCTTTTCTGTTGTAGCTGGTGATTAATCCCGTTGAGTAGGCCTCGGTAAATACACGATCGTTCAGGCGGCCACTGTGTCACATGCACATAAAATCGCCTGTCACACTGAACGAAACTCGGTGGAGACACGCGACTAAAATAACCTTCTGTCCCGCCTTCATTTGCCGCGAGGTCTGTTTACGCTATGAAACTCCCACTTTACAGGTTTTGGCGCTCATCACTGATCTGGGGCGGGATTCAGCTCAGTCGGTTGAGTGTGGTTTGTAAATTTTATGTATATGTGCAATATTGAAGTTCACAAAAACAAAGCAACTTGAACCCTTCCTCCTCCCAAAAAAACCCAACACAACGACCAACAAGAAACAAACGAACAACCAAAATAACTAAACGTGTCACTATTTAAAGCTGAATAATGGGGAAAAATATACAATGCCCGAACATTAACAGTTTGCATTAAACCAGTGTATTGTATGTGTATTCAGTGTAAAATTTTCATTTTAGCAAACGACTTCACGGCACTTTACACAATTTACTTCTTCTTCTTCATTTTTTTTCGGGGGGTGGGGGGGGGGGGGTATTTCCGATGAGGGTATTAACGGAACTTATTGTCAATGTTCTTAAAAAAAAGATTATTCTTTTAGTGCGAAGTCCCTTTAATAGGTAGTCCATTGCATTTACTTAACAATATCTTATTTCATGTTGTTTTACTTTTGAAATCTCGCATTTCAGGTAAGTCGAATCAATAACCGACAAGATGACGTATGTGTACAAAAAACACTTAGAAGTTTTCTGTATTTATAAGTCTAAATATATTGAAATCTTTGAATTACTACAACGTGTTTCTGATATATAATTTTAAAATAAATTATGTGATATTTGTTTTAAGATTAATAGTTTGGTAATAAGACAAGATAAAACAGAAGGAAATTCCGTCAAGTAATTTGGAAGAAAAAGCATTATGAATGTACCCCCTTTGTGGTATATGTCTTTCCAAAATGGACAAGCCAAACAAACGGTTTGAAACTCATGTAAATTATATCATTTAATTTTGCTATTTATAGCTATTCATATAGATATATGTATTGTAAATGTACAGTTAGCTATTACTAGTAAGACATTACTGCTATTACTACTACTATACTACTACTACTACTACTACTACTACTACTACTACTACTACCAGTAAACCAGCACTCTCATTTGTCCAATCCAGCCAATCACGGATCAAGAACCCCACTACACATAACTGTAAATAAACTGCACGAATTTGTCTTTGCACCCGCACCATTTTTTTTTATTTATTACTAATGCATTCCATCCTAGCTAACTAAGGTAAGTCAACTAGGGTTCCAGAAGCAAAGACATGCAGGAAAACCGATACCCAACTATCCAGATAGCCTGAAGACAAACCAAGTAAGCCTACTAAAATCCTATATTTAAGGGGCGGGAATCAAAATTTTCAAACTAAGTACCTAGATTGGTGCATATATGTATACAATTGCTACTTGCCACCGTTAGTTTCGTTTTATTGCATTGGTAATAAAGTTAAGTATGCCAAGCACTAGGCTTTTTAAACCAATACCTGCACTATAAGGGTTTAACCCTTCAAATTAGATAGCTAGGCTAGTTTAACTCCCCCTCCATCATTGTATTCAATGCTATACAAGGACGGAGGGGGATGGGTGGTCATGAATGACCGTTGAACTCACTAGAATAGGGACTTAAGACAATAGGTACAACCTTAACACAAAACTAGGATTCGCACACAGACTACACGCTCACTGCATCAGTACACAGGGTGCATTGACTAATGATAACAATGCACCCGCCCCCATTTAATGGTCCAGCACGTACTCTAATAAGGAACCGGGCAAAAGAATACCGGTTCCGAGTACACAATTACAATGCACCCGGGGGAAGCGGAACAAAATAATATCGGTCTCCCCCACCCAAACCCCCCAATACTTGCTGCTGGTAATAACTTGGTACTTGGTGATACCTCGACCAGAAGCGGGCAGGCCCTTTATAAGGGCCCTATGGGCAACCTAGGGAGACACCACGGCATCGTAGAGGTCTAAAATTAACGAGCTACTCTCGATTCACTCATATCAAAACCTATATTAGCTCGGCCATTTACCTTTTGACCGACAGTTCAAAATTGCGCCAAATTCACTCGATCAAAATTGCGCACCCTTTTCTCTTTGGCATTTAACTGCTCCATTCAAATTCCATAGCACCACCACCACCCCCACCCGCCTGCTACCGATTTGATCGGGCTGCTGGTGCTCCTTGCACCTGCCTGTGCAGGCGGTCCCTCCTCTCCCCTCCCCCCACCTTTCCTGTCATGGACGGAGGAGCCGGACAAGGCCGGCTCTTGTGTCCACGACAGGCGTGCGCTACAACAGCTTGTTCTGAATGTGCACGTAAAACCCTATGACATGACATGACAAGCCAAACACACGGTTTGAAACTCATGTAAATTATATCATTTAATGATTCTAATTTTGCTATTTATAGCTATTCATATAGATGTATGTATTGTAAATGTACAGTTAGCTATTACTAGTAAGACATTACTGCTGTTACTACTACTATACTATTACTATACTACTACTACTTACTATACTACAATACCACAACAACTACTACTACTACTGCTGATGCTACTATTACTACTACTAGTACTACTGGTACTACTATTACTACTATACTTCTACTACTACAACTACAACAACAACAACAACAACAACAACAAATACTACTACTACTACTACTACTACTACTACTACTACTACTACTACTATACTACTACTATACAACAACTACTACTACTATTACTACTACTACTATACCTACACCTACTACTACTGATACCAATATTACTACTACTACTACTACACCTACACCTACTACTACTGCTGCTGCTGCTACTGCCGATACTATTACTGCTACTAATATTACTGCTACTACTACTACACAACTACTACAAAAACGACTACAACTACTAGTACTTCCACTGTTGATATGATTATTATTACTACTACTATTACTACTACTACTATATTACTACTATTATTACCACTACTACTACTACTACTACTACTACTACTACCACTGCTACTGCTACTATTACTACTACATCTACTACTACTACTACCCATACTACTACTACATCTAGTACTACTACTTTATAAACACGATTTTATTTATTTATACTTTATTTAATTTATTTTGCTTCAGTCTCCTGGACTATAATGTCCTAAATAACCTACCATCCCTTAGGACGTCACTTCCGGCTGGTTTCAAATGAAAATATGTCGACGCTTTCGGTGTCGTCTACAAATCCAAGCCTTCTGTAAACGTTGTGGAGGTGGCTGCGAGTCCCAAAGTATCGGTACAAGCTCACTATGATGTAAGATCTCTAGTTACACGCACTTAACTCAATGTCAAGCCAGTCGTGGCAGAGTGGCAGCCCTCCTACAGGCGGTGTAGGAAGGACGAAACAGGCTTGTGTCGTGCTCGCATCCGCCATACATATTTGACGCATTCATATATTTTAAAGAAGGACCCTCCTCCTCAGTGTACACTGACTGTGCGCCACATTTTGGTGGAGTGTAATCATCTGAAGCCGACAAGAAATGGTATATTTGGCAACATAAATAGCAATAATATTTCCATATTCTTACCTTTTCTGACACCCAATAGCTGATGTGTATTTTTGTGCTGAACAGGAAGCGACTAACTGTTAAACATGCCAAACGTTTACATGTGTTTGGCATCTATTTCACGCAAAATACTTTTGATCATTATGGAAAATGGAGTCTTTTAAAGACAAAACAAAATAAAATGTGTAGACTTCAAACTACATCAGTTGTACTGTTAGTAGTAATAAGAATCGTGATTTAGTCGTAGATTTACGTTTACGTGCAAAACTAGGCTTAGAATGTTTTGTGAAATTGGACCCTACCGTTAAAACTTCATTCATTCATTCATTCATTCATACATACATTCATTCATTCTTAACTCAAAGTTGAATGGTCAAAATATTTGTTCAAATGCTCATATTGTTTGATGTCATTTTAACCTAAGCCCAAACGCCATAAGACTTTTTGAATCCGCAAAAGCATGAACATCGGAATATGCAACTGAAATTCTATTGTGTATACCTATCACCCATTCCAAATCCCTCCAGCAGAAGAAAGAAAGACCCCCTCCCCACCAAAAAAATAAAAATAAATAAAAAACCCAAAACAACAGCAAAAACACACACAACACACACACACACACACACACACACACACACACACAAAACAAACCCAAATAAACTAAAACAAACAACAAAATGTTAATAGCGAGAAACATGCTTAATATATTTAAATATTCGTCCGCAGATTGTAGTACACACGAAAAGAAACTTTCTATTTCTTTTCAAGAGATCCTTAGTTATATTTTAAGAGGTCATCTAATTCTGATAATCATTTTATGTTATCAAATTGTGTTGCTAAAAATTAAAACCAAATGTGTTTCATATAAGTTGCAATGTCTGTACTATTTTGGAAACAAAAATAGAGGCAGGACTTAGCCCAGTAGTAAAGCGCACGCTTGATGCGCGATCGGTGGGCCCATTGCGCTATTTCTCGTTCCATCCAGTGCTATTCTAACTTTCGATGTAATGGAGGGGTATAGAACTTAATGAAATGTATGTCTTTCGAGTCCAACAGTATAGCAACATTTTGTACCCGATTGGCAAATACATGTACTTTGTGTATTACAAATACCTTTAAATTGTCAGCCGCACAATAATGAACCATGGCAAATGCAAAAAGTAAATTATGAACCACATCAATGTAAAAATGCAACTTTTAAATTAAAACACAGTGTAAAGGACTGCATTTTTTTTTTACAAAAATCACACATAGATAAAAGTTAAACGTTAGATTAAAAAGTCAGTATCTCGAAGAAATAACTGGACAGTTCTAATGTCGTTTGGTCGTAGGCTCAAATGCAAATTGCAAAAAGAGAAACTCACAAAGCCAGCCTGATGCATCTCAAGAACGCACTTAATAATTTAGGATTAAATTTCACAAAGTGGATTAATGTTCATATACGTATAATAATCAAAATATGCCTTTGAGCCACTTGGATTTCCACATCAAATTTAAGATGGCCACTCAAAATAAAAACATGGCCGTTAACCTAGATTGATTTGACTTTTAATTATCATATAATGTAACACTAGTGTCTAGTCATTGGTTTTGCGGGTCAATAAAGTCATAGAGCAAATTTTATGAGAGTTTCATTTAGATAGTTGGACAGTCGAATGTTTTTAACAAAAATGCTAAACTAGGTATTTCCTTGCGAAATGCCTCTCCAGCTGTGAACGTATGATGATTACTGCACAGGGAATATCTACAGGAATTTAAGTATGCGATACACGTCAGTAACTTCAGAAGGCATAACTTCGTTACAGGAGCTTGCTAATAAACGTTTAAACGTTGAAAAAAGTTTGTTCTTATCCACCATATTATGATTTCTAGTAAGTGACGGACTGACTGTCTAAATTAAGGGAACATGCATTTCTACATAAAATATGCCTAAATACATTCAGAAATTGAATTAAAAGAAATGAAAAAGAGCAGCAATCGAACAGCATCACAGATGCTATATATAATCACAGATATTATGTATATATCACAGATGCTATATATAATCACAGATATTATGTATAATCACAGATATTATGTATATATCACAGATGCTATATATAATCACAGATATTGCACAAAAGAAAAAGGAAAATCCATAAACAAAATTGTACAACTAACTAGAAAAAATGGCTATATTGTGTTTGCAATAAAGTGCCAATACATTATAATAAACCATATAACAAAGACCACTGTTCCGAAGATAATGCTGTTGATACAATTAAACACCAGATGGAAAGGAAATCGATAAATGTGGATGACAAATACCACGAAACATAAAGGGTGTTGTTGTCTGAAAAAAACAAAAACAAAAAAACCCCGCATAATTAAGTGAAGAAATGGTTTTGATGAATCACTAATTGGATATAATATGCCTCCCAGTTATGGTTTTTGCTTTTTCTGTTTAGTTATTGTTGATACTATGTAACACCTGTGATACTGTTCGATTGCTGCCTTTTTCATTTAGAGCTTGTTTTCTTGTTTAGAGCTCTTTTAGATTTCTGAATGTAATCGTGCATGTTTCATGTACACATTCATATTCCCTTATTTAGAAAGTCCAGCCGTCACTTGCCAGACTCACAATATGGAGGTTCAGAACATAAACTTTATAATAACGAAATATTTACTTACTTTCAAGAATACATCAAACAAAGTCACCGTTTCTATTAATAAATTATAATTAAAATTATCCTGTGCATTATTTGTAAGTGTAACAACAAGAGTTAGACTGCACGTGAAATATTATTTTTGTAATCTCTTGCATCACTATTTCTTTCCATTCTCCTTTTTTCCCCCATATTCTTTTGTATATAAAATATTTCCTTCATCTGGTTCTCTTTGACTGTTTAAATGCAGTTTAAATATACTGTTATACGTATATTGTATGTATATAGAAGAGGGCCTCGTAAGTTGTCATCGGCACAAGACAACAGCATGCACATTTCGAACGAAATCTAACGCACGCAGGCATTAATGAACTGCAGCTAATATCAGAAGTGATTGTAGTTTTAGTTTTAGGGAAAGCGATGTGAACAGAGCACCCACTAGACTGGAACTACTTTACAGGAAACATAACTCCCTTGGTAATGTAACCCTTATCCACTGAAAATATAAGTACCCAAAGATTATGGTAAATGACAGAAAGAAAAGTGGCGGTGCCATCATTTAACATCTCCCAGTTACATTTGGCTGCCATTACCCGAGAAATCATGGTTACATCCAGACATGTCCATGTATGGTAAATGGCAGAAAGAAAAGTGGGGGTGCCATCATTTAACATCTCCCAGTTACATTTGGCTGCCATTACCCGAGAAATCATGGTTACATCCAGACATGTCCATGTATGGTAAAAAGAAAAGTGGGGGTGCCATCATTTAACATCTCCCAGTTACATTTGGCTGCCATTACCCGAGAAATCATGGTTACCTCCAGACATGTCCATGTATGGTAAATGGCAGAAAGAAAAGTGGGGGTGCCATCATTTAACATCTCCCAGTTACATTTGGCTGCCATTACCCGAGAAATCATGGTTACCTCCAGACATGTCCATGTATGGTAAATGGCAGAAAGAAAAGTGGGGGTGCCATCATTTAACATCTCCCAGTTACATTTGGCTGCCATTACCCGAGAAATCATGGTTACCTCCAGACATGTCCATGTATGGTAAATGGCAGAAAGAAAAGTGGGGGTGCCATCATTTAACATCTCCCAGTTACATTTGCCTGCCATTACCCGAGAAATCATGGTTACCTCCAGACATGTCCATGTATGGTAAATGGCAGAAAGAAAAGTGGGGGTGCCATCATTTAACATCTCCCAGTTACATTTGGCTGCCATTACCCGAGAAATCATGGTTACCTCCAGACATGTCCATGTATGGTAAATGACAGAAAGAAAAGTGGGGGTGCCATCATTTAACATCTCCCAGTTACATTTGGCTGCCATTAACCGAGAAATCATGGTTACCTCCAGACATGTCCATGTATGATAAATGGCAGAAAGAAAAGTGGGGGTGCCATCATTTAACATCTCCCAGTTACATTTGGCTGCCATTACCCGAGAAATCATGGTTACCTCCAGACATGTCCATGTATGGTAAATGGCAGAAAGAAAAGTGGGGGTGCCATCATTTAACATCTCCCAGTTACATTTGGCTGCCATTACCCGAGAAATCATGGTTACCTCCAGACATGTCCATGTATGGTAAATGGCAGGAAGAAAAGTGGGGGTGCCATCATTTAACATCTCCCAGTTACATTTGCCTGCCATTACCCGAGAAATCATGGTTACATCCAGACATGTCCATGTATGGTAAATGGCAGAAAGAAAAGTGGGGGTGCCATCATTTAACATCTCCCAGTTACATTTGGCTGCCATTACCCGAGAAATCATGGTTACCTCCAGACATGTCCATGTATGGTAAATGGCAGGAAGAAAAGTGGGGGTGCCATCATTTAACATCTCCCAGTTACATTTGGCTGCCATTACCCGAGAAATCATGGTTACCTCCAGACATGTCCATGTATGGTAAATGGCAGAAAGAAAAGTGGGGGTGCCATCATTTAACATCTCCCAGTTACATTTGGCTGCCATTACCCGAGAAATCATGGTTACCTCCAGACATGTCCATGTATGGTAAATGGCAGAAAGAAAAGTGGGGGTGCCATCATTTAACATCTCCCAGTTACATTTGGCTGCCATTACCCGAGAAATCATGGTTACCTCCAGACATGTCCATGTATGGTAAATGGCAGAAAGAAAAGTGGGGGTGCCATCATTTAACATCTCCCAGTTACATTTGCCTGCCATTACCCGAGAAATCATGGTTACCTCCAGACATGTCCATGTATGGTAAATGGCAGAAAGAAAAGTGGGGGTGCCATCATTTAACATCTCCCAGTTACATTTGGCTGCCATTACCCGAGAAATCATGGTTACCTCCAGACATGTCCATGTATGGTAAATGACAGAAAGAAAAGTGGGGGTGCCATCATTTAACATCTCCCAGTTACATTTGGCTGCCATTAACCGAGAAATCATGGTTACCTCCAGACATGTCCATGTATGATAAATGGCAGAAAGAAAAGTGGGGGTGCCATCATTTAACATCTCCCAGTTACATTTGGCTGCCATTACCCGAGAAATCATGGTTACCTCCAGACATGTCCATGTATGGTAAATGGCAGAAAGAAAAGTGGGGGTGCCATCATTTAACATCTCCCAGTTACATTTGCCTGCCATTACCCGAGAAATCATGGTTACATCCAGACATGTCCATGTATGGTAAATGGCAGAAAGAAAAGTGGGGGTGCCATCATTTAACATCTCCCAGTTACATTTGGCTGCCATTACCCGAGAAATCATGGTTACCTCCAGACATGTCCATGTATGGTAAATGGCAGAAAGAAAAGTGAGAAAAGATACACCAGATCATGTCCATCTTTAAGGCAGACCAGATTATTATTTATGTTGAAATCTCTGGTCTTGCTGATTGGTAACAGGAGATCCCCAAAGCGTGTTTTTACAATTATAATCTCCTAAAATTAATGTACTTAAATTAGGGTTACCAATACTTTTAGAAAAATTATTTACTGTAATATTTCTGTTTAAGGCGCCCGGATGAACATAACCGTTAAACTATTTATATTTCCATTATGTCCATGGATAGATATCCCCAATAATGCAATATTAGTATGGGTAGTGACGTTAAGTATGGGTGAGTGCGAGATGCTATTTTTTAAGAAAGGTAGCGATACCACCCCTAGTAGTGATACCACTATTAAAAAAGAGACCAGTATAACACAATTAAACACCAGATGGAAAGGAAATCGATAAATGTGGATGACAAATACCACGAAACATGAAGGGTGTTATTGTCTGAAAAAAAAAAAAAAAAATCCCCGCATAATTAAGTGAAGAAATGGTTTTGATGAATCACTAATTGGATATAATATGCCTCCCAGTTATGGTTTTTGCTTTTTCTGTTCAGTTATTGTTGATACTATGTAACACCTGTGATACTGTTCGATTGCGGAATGTTATACTCAGTCAAAACTGTAGTTTCTTTTTGTTTAACATTTAAATTTGCAATCCAGGTCTCTTGAACGGCCATCACATCAATGCTATTATTGTTATCAATCAAATACTTTTTTTTTATTAAATACGTATTATAAATTTCAGTAGCCGACAAACTAATTGAGTAGTCATCGCCTTGAAATTTGAGTTGGCATTTATTATACTGTGTAGTATGGGTGACAAAGCACAACTTAAGTGCTTTATATTCATATCCAAGGAGTTACTACTTATTATCACGATAATTAACAATAATTATGTGATGTACGTTAACAAAAGTCTACAGATCATTACTTCTCGTCCATTCGTGTTGCATTACTGTGGTATTATCATTTAATTAAAAGGATATAAATTACAAACGTATTAACAAAACCACTTGTGAACTCATGATTTAAAGAAATAACTAACGGATAATCTGTGCCATGATTAAATATTAAAGTCTGGCAGATACAACAATACCTGAGGATACAAAGATATGTACAATTTGTAACATAAGGGACATGTGCCAGAGTGTTGCTCCGTATAACATGTATTTCCGACTACATAAAAGTATTTTCTACACGTGATTAAACTGTACTTATTAATATATGTTTCTTGTTTAGAATATCCGTGGCTGGGTGTAGTCCAATGTTGTCTGGTCGCCTAAGATGTCTAACAGCCCACACTGGTTTTTGGGGGGCTTCAATACCTTTTAGGACTAAGGATATTTAATCTAGTACAATATTAGAACGATCAAACACGTTTATATATAGCCACAATAGTTTACGCGAAAAGTATATTTGTGTAGTAATTACATCGTTAAAAGTCCTCTGTTTGTTGATAACTTCGTTAAAAATTAACAAACTACAGGAATGTGCCCTTTAAAAGTCTCTGTCGGTCTATAACCTCTTACAATTTGCAAATAACTCCCCCAGGGAAAAAACCATGATCCCATTTACATCGACGATGATGATATGACTTTTCGTTTATAATACACCTATTCGTGTGTGTCCACAAAAATAAATGACAAATATTTAAGAAAGAAATTTATTTTAAAAATACTATTTCAACCACCCATCGGTCTTCAAACTGTACAACTCTTGACACTGTGAAAACAATAAGGAGATAAATTATCTTGCAAATTCTTACGACAGTCGAACGATTAGAGAACATTACTTGTACGAGCAAATTAATGAATTATATTTATATATATAATAATTTTTATATTAGCTGTTTGTCCTGCAAGTCCTCCCACCACTGTTTCCGCAACTATTGTATGTATTGATGTGTTTTCGTTGTTATAAGTGCTGAACGTTGTAAAACTTAACGCAATAACAAGAACTAGACGCTTCACAGTTAATCGTCCGCCAAGTCCATCTATAAAACAATCCTATCACTGATTTGAATAACAGTCCCTGTGCCTGTTGGGGTCCGCTGCATATGTGCGCTTTCTCCGCTAAACCCATCACAATACCTTGTTAAGTCTCAAAAAATATAGGAATGCTTATTCAGTTTGTCCATTGCTGTTAATTGCTATCACTAGAATAAATGCGTCTTGCGAACCGGCGACTTCACCAAGCTCGCTTTGCTGGGATCGCATTGTCGCCCAGTTTTTCCACCAGGATTGTCCACAGGTACCGTAATAATAATAAGAATAATAAGAATAATATAAATAATAACAGCCCATTACTAGCTTGTGCATTCACGTGTGGTGTGCCTTGGTATGACTCCCCCTTTTACTCATAGTAAAGTTTGTTATCATTGTCAATATCATTTTTCGGGGATACATGTCTCGACCCTTCCCCTCCCCTTAAACTTTGCTCAGCCCTAATCCCCTGCCCGTAATAAATGCATGCACACACGTCCGGGCAGAGGTAACTCAACTCATTGACATAACTTTAATATTAACTGTTTATATCCAGAGCAGTTATTTATCACCTCGTTTCATCAATTATCGTAGTAAATGGTAAATTATTTAAACAGGAACATAGTTTACTTGATCACTGTAGATGCACTGGCCGAATAAATCATTCAGATGCTTTTAAATGCAGGAACTTACCTTATGGTTTGGTAAACCAACAACGAGTTTAAAAACACACAACACAATAAAACAGAATATACCCTGCTGAATGAGTATTTTCTTGGCACTAGAGCATACAGATTATTATATTGTTTTTTATTTTAATCTTTTTGCACGTAGTTCTAGACTGACGCTAGGAGGAAAGAAATTATTTGACGACGCACCTTCAACACCTTGACATTATGGTTAAAGCCTCAAATCTAATAACGAGGAAACCTAGTGCCAGCATAGCGAAAAATAAACGCCACCATATGCATGAGTATGTCTTTATATGCGGTTTACAGTGATAGGTCCGATGGGCACTGTTGTAGTAAATAGATAAAAAAATCGGAAGCCATACGGGAGTACACCCAGTTGAGACTAGTGTTATAAAGTCTAGGTAATTTGCGTCAGACATAAGACGTAAGACGTTGTTAACTTGTGCTGTCGATCTCACCAACCCCTCGGGGAGGAGGGGGAGGGGTGGGGGGGGCCCGGTGTGTCACATCGTTGACCATTAGTTGAATTCCGCATCCATCTACAGCCGTGGGCTCTACCGATTACTTTGATGTCGGTTGAAATGAACATGTCATAGACGACCTCGGACTGTAGGAACCGCGCCACCAGAACAGTGAGGCGGGGGGGGGGGTGGGGGGCCTGCGCGCGAGGGGGGGGGAGGTTCGCTGTGTCTCTTCGTCCGTCGTCGACTCCGGCCCCGCGCTATGAAAACATTCGGACAAAGATATCGAAGTCAGCTTCAGTGCTCCACGCCAATGTGGTTGAGGTCTGGCGCCCGCTTGAGTCCTCCTGACTTCTGTCCCGCCGTCCTCTCGTCCGCATTGATGGTGAAGCAGTGTCAGCAGGTGGCTCCACACTCTTCGTGGACCAGGTGGCGATGAAAGATGAGAAGTAGGTCGAACAGAGCTACTCAACCACCCAGGATGCCTGGCAGATCTGAGATCACACAAAGCCGAGTTGATCACTGCCGATCGGAAACTGGGCGCTACTTGCTTTAGTCCAGAGTGAAAGGGAGCTGATTGAACACACTCGCTCATCTACTGACAGTTCGACGCTGAGCGACAGTACTCTCAGCAGTGGTTACACCGGACATGATAACCCAAACCATCCTCGATCTTCTGAAGCTTATTCCACACGATGTACTACCAGCGCATGGCCAACTCTCGATGAGAACTTTGAGAAGAAGCGATGACACTTCAGGCAGTGCTGCCAGCGATAACTCTTGCTTCTGTAGATCAAGCCCGAGAGCCCTCAGCCGGTTTCTTTCACCTTTGCCCCCAAGGTAAGGCTGCGTCTGACCTATGTGTTTAACTGCGTCCTGTTCAAAAACGTATGTTTATTTTTTAGCTATTTTATTTAATTTTTTGAAATTATTCTGTCGCACGACATTATTTTTGTGCAGACCGTCAAAATTGTGCTCAAATCCTTTTATAAGGTTTCGGCTCGAACACTCAAACTTTAATTTCTGGCCTCATTGTTTTTTTTGTTTCCAAAACCATCTGAAGTAGACAATATCGCTCCCCTTCGTCCCTGAATTAGTGACTGGCTAATGAATAAGAAGAATGAATGCTTCAACGACACCCCAGCACGAACCATACATCGGCTATTGGGTGTCAAACTTATGGTAATGCAAACACATATCGGTGATGATCACTCAAAATAAAATTCAAGATTGAAAGGTAAAAACAGTTGTACAGAACTGTTCAAAAATACAAATAGCATAGATAGATATCTGACCGTTTTCCTCAATTTCAATTTGTGCTGTATTTGCCATTCTCCAAAGAGAATGTTTTCACCCACTCACCTCACGTGACGTTACACACGCTGCACGGCTACTTGCAATGGTCGATACAGAGTGTTAAGCCGGGACTAGGGCCTCTCGTAACCTCGTGTACATGGCACGATACAAACGAGTTCTTAACTCTAATAGTTCTATTTTTAGTTCCTGTCTTCTTGTGACAGCTATACCGTAAGTATGCTTGGATTTGATAGTAATAAACACAAATAACTTTAGAAACATTTGAGACACAGGACCACCACATTTCATCATTGGGTGTGTTTGTGTTGTGTGTTTGGGTTCTGATTTTTATATTTTTGCATATATTTTTAGTAACTTTTTTGTGGGGTATGGGGGGGGTGTTCATTTATTATGTTGTTCGGGGTGTGGGGGGTCAGTGTTGTTTATTCTCTGGTTTCTTTTGTGGCCCAGAAGATATGTACCATTCGTGACACAGTCGTTCAACCTTGAACCGAGTGCAGACATGCGCTTTTGTGCTTCCCACGGAACTCTTGTGCGGATGCATTAGGTTAATCGGTTAGTTTTCAATAACTCTATATAATCTACCACTTATGTGCAGAGAATGGGGAAGCTGTCTGCATCGTTCATCTATCCACTGGTTTCTATATTATCTCTGGACATTGGTACACAAGCCAATAGACTGCAACATAGCTTTACATTAATTATTGAATCTTTGATGAAGCCATATACTCCAAATGTCCCCATAGGCACACAGATGTTTTTTGTGAGCAAGTCCCAGTTTTCTTCTAATAAAATGTTATCGACATCTGAATCTTAATTCGTGAATTGCAGTATGCGTATCAAGTTTTTGGTAACCTCCTTTCTATGATTCTGCCTTATGAGACCCTCCAAATTTTCGTGCCGTCAATAGGGATATCACAGTCTTAATCTGTTACGTTTTTCAAACAAAATAAGGGAAGTATTAATGTTGTCATTATATGCCTAGTGTTTCTCTTAGAGCGTATACCAGCTTTTACGAACCCTTGATCTGTGCTAGTACACTAAGCTGAGAAATTTAGTTTTTATAATTCCGAGCTTTACAAAGATAACAAAATTGATTGACGGTGTCTAATCTTAATCCAATTAAGTACGATTTTTTTTCACATTCTTTTCATTTGGCATCCAAAGCGCATACTTTGCATTAGTATACCATACGATCAGGAATCCACGTACAACAAACTGTTAAGGTATATTGTTTTAATAAACTGATCATTAAGTGTCATTAAAACATTCTTAAATCACCACCATATCTACTATTGACTAAACTCAAACACTCGGCAAAACAGGTAGACTAATAGTAGAAATCTACTGTAAAGCCATGTTAAGGTGTCCTATTGTTCTTAAACACATCTCATATTAATGCTTTTTCAAAAGACTTGTGTTGGGGGGGGGGAGAATCGTTCAGTCTAACTATTTAACGAGTTTGGGATTTTATGCCACATTGTTGGCTCCACGTGCACGCTTCGTCGTAGCTTCGGGAATCCACTACATGGCGCTGGCGCGCCTGGGTTTGGACAGATCAAATGCGAGGCTAACACCAATCACCAGGCTAACACTGTTACACAAATATCATGTAGCGGGTTGAATTACGCCACACTTCACATCGAAGGAAAAACACAAGGGTCACAAACATGTAATCAACTTACTGTGCGGGGCCTGTGGATGAAGAAGAAATTGAGGTACATGATTCAAAAATATAGCAAAGTGTCGACCCGGGTGAAGGCAATGATCTTAAGGTGTTCGATACTCGGCCATTCTAAAAGCGGGTAGTGCCAAGGGGAGATTAACAAATCATCAACTTCCAAGTACTGTTCACCATTATTGATTATCCAAGGTTTAGGGTAACAGCCAGGTCCCTCGATGGGCGTGAAGACAACAAGTGGCGTGCGGGGGGGCGATGAGGAAGCATCAATAGGTCATTTACTAGTTTTGGAACGTGACAACAACAACATCAAGCATCTCGTCGACTGTTATGTAATCGAGGTTTTCAAACCGACATACAGCAATTGCGAAGATTGAGACAGTTTGCCGTACTAGAGAGTGTGTCTGTAATCTACAACGTGGGCAACAATACACAGGTTTTTTTCTGCTGTCTCGCCAACATTTTCATGTCGAACAGTGTGAAGTTTGAAAATATCATCCGCTGGTCCGTATCCCTGGTGGAATAACCCAACGTGAGCGGGTCCTGGATATTTGGCGTATAGTCCATCTGACCAACAGAGTACAGTGCTATGTTAAAAGAGCAGTGAATATATTTGTCTGCGAGGCGGTCGACTCTGCTGCGCGCTGCCGCCCATCGGGCACTATCACGGGTATGACATGTGTGTGCCGGCGCGGCAGCAAGGCTTCGAGTGCTCTCAGATTCATCCAGCTGGTGTGTGCTTTCTCATCTAAGTGCCCCTCGGGGGGGGCACCCTGGCCGGCTCTCTCGTCTGCCGGACGTTTAGGAGGAAGACGCGATGAGGGCTCTGATTTACGGTAGCTGCTCCATCTGCGAGACGCAGGGTGCGTGGCGCACTTTAGTCGGGTGCCATCGTCGCGTGTCCCGATGATCGCACGTCTGGCCGGCGTCGAATGGGCGGAGAGCGTGGCACCCCTGGGTAGCCGGGCGGCTGGTGGCGGTCGGTAGGGTAGAAGGCTGGCGCGGGGGGATGATGAGAAGTTCGTGTACGAGGACCACGGTCGGGCATTGACGCGAGCTTGAGACTACATTAGTCGGTGGACAGTGCGCGACCCGAGGCTTGCAATCTAAGAGCTATCTGCGGTGGACGGGGGTGATCGAGCGTGAACTTCATGGTGAACCAAGAGATTCTCTAGTAAGTAACGTGACTGGTAGACTGAAAATCTCGAAGTAGGTCAACTCACAATAGAGTTAACTGTGCATAGGATGGCGCTGTCCCTTGTGCGCTGAATGCCCACGTGAGGGCGCTGTGCGCGACGCGATGGGCGGGGGAGGTAGAGGGTAGAGAGAAGGAGGTAGCGGATGTGCATTGCTGTTTAAAACCTTTGAAGGATATGAGATCGGGAGTCTCCGTGTCATTAGCGCTAGCGTTGCTAATAGCTATATAGTATTAGAGAGATATATTATAGAGAGAGATAGAGATTAGAGAGGATACATGGTATAGATAGGGTGGGTGTGGGTGTAGTGTTGTGGATGGTAGGTTGTGTGGGTGGGTGTATGATGTGGTGTGTGTATTATATATATATATATATAGATATAATCTAATAGAGTCCCGAGATTATATTTAATTTTCGTGTATGCTTTGGCTCGTTTTTTAAACTCTAACTAGAAAAAAAAACTGTCTGTATTACCTTTTCTAACATAATTCAATTCTGTTGCTGTCCAAAACCTTTTGTATTTCTCCTTTTAAAGTCCTGCACACCCATTTCCATCCGCGAAAAATAAATATTTGTGAGTTTTGGCTTAATCTACAAACCTGTCCACCACTTGAGGTCAGTCAGCGGGTTTTGTATCAAAATGGAGTGACAAGCAAGAATAATTGTACTTCGAAAAGACTCAGTGGGAATCTCCCATATCTCCCTTTTTGGTCCCATATGCTTGAAATAATTTTGAAAGTTAAGTAAATTTCACAGACTTGGGGGTGCGTTCGTTTCACCTCTCCGGACAGGTTCTCAAACTTTCTTCCGGGTTGTATCCCTCTCCAATATCGTAGACTTAGCAAAATTATTGTTTTAAGGGTTTGTAACGTTTTGTATTGATACACTTACTTGTCGTAACTTTATTTCTGTACTGAAAATGTATCCCTCTGTCAAGAAAATCTCACAAATAAACATTCAACAATCGATGTTGTTGTACGCGACTACCCTGTGCACTAGATAATCGGTCCACGTGATATACCAACGTCTGTGACATTAAAAATGATTGGATCTCGCTTGCTTAACGGTTTTTTCTCTGACAAACCAAGTTTGTGAAAAAAATGCAAAAAAATGTATGTCGTGGTTTACAAACAGTAAGGATTACCAAAAAGCACTTCAGGTTGAATGGAAATGGTATTCTAATCATTAATAAAATTAAGTAAAGGTGCAATTTGGATTGGTAAAAACTGGTGGTTTAATAGCGGGAAAATACAACGCCCCCCCGGAATGGTTAACAAATAAACGTAACTATGGGTGTGTACTTTAAAACTCTACGTTTGTATAATAACGTTTAGCCATCAATTAAGTGGGTGTTTGGGTGAGGTACGGGGTGGGGGGGGGGGGGGGGGGGGGCTTCAGTATTAAAAAGATGACACCTGAATAAAAGTTTTGTCACACAACAGATGTCCAAACATTCAATTCAACACGCGACGGTTGTTTGAAAGTAAGTTAATTATGTTTTCCAATCTTTGCGTACATAGCTTATCATAGCAAACTACCTTTAACTATATGAAACAGCTTGATCATCGCAATAACGTTTCTATGATGAAAGCGACATAACTGTTGGCAATCTCGCTATACTTTTCATGACGCAGTACCATAATTCGTTCTACAGTATTGGTGTTGGTGCATACTTCGTCCTAGTCTTTATCATTGCATTAAATTGTATATTTTGTTTTTTTTTTTTTTGAATGAACGAACGGTTAAGGAATGCATGTATATCCGACACCCCAGCACAAAAAATACACATCGGCCATTTGGGTGTCCTAAAAGGTACAAGTATAATATGTAACTGCCACAGTGTAAACAACTGGTCGGGGGAGTACAAAACAATACAAAATATCAAGTTAAGTCTATATTTAAAACGTAAAACCTAATCGCCATCAAAAATTAAAATGGTTTCCTTGTGTGCCCGAACATCCTTAAGTGAAGTCCGCACATAGTCGCAGATCCATCAGTGACCGACTCCGGAGTCGAACCCCCATGATTGCGATCCTCACCGCACCCCAACGCACCCGCGACCCAGGGTCAATGCTCCCTCCTTTCTACGACTAACGCTCTTGGCCGATAGCGGGAAGACCTGTGTTCTCGCGCTCCGGTCACCGTCCGCGCGGCCCGCTTAGTGCTGATGCAGCGGGCACCGCCATCGGGTCCCATCCGATGCGCTCCGAGAGCGACGTCCTCCGTCCCGCCTCCTCGTCGCAAGGCCATTGCGAAGGATCATCTAATGAATTAAAGTTTGACACAGCAATAGCTGATGTGTTTTGTGTTTGTTTTTGCTTTAATTCAGTGTCGTTTGAAATACTAAATCACTAGCCAGTATCACACAATGGACAATACCGCTTACCTGAATTAATATAACATTGGTAACTTGGGGGGGGGGGGGGGGGAAGGAAGAGGGGAAGTGTGTTCATTGGTTTATTTTAGTTACAATTAATTCCGAGTCACTGGAGTAAAGAGTATAATAATTTTGGCATATGATATATTAATAGTTTCAAACAACATAATAATACATAACAAAATATTCCGGTTTCTGTCCCATACAGTTACAACACAGATGGTATGATGCAGGATCAATAACACCATGTCCTTTTCGGTTTCATATTGCAAATATTCTTGTAACACATTAATATATTCTCACGGCTTAAAAAACGCAACATTTTTAGAAGGTGCGCTTGTTTTTGTGTAACTATCCATGTGTTGTCTTGATGCTGTGGTGCGTATATTCTGTTTTCTGTCCATAGCAGATAGCAACAATAAGACTGGTGTGGAAGTCAATAAAAACATGGCTTTTTCATATTGCACATATACTTGTAACACCATTACTATTACTAACGGCATTTAAAAAACGCAACATTTTCTGTCCAGAAAGGTGTATTTTTGTTTCATCAATTATTTATCTACTTTAAAAAAACGCACCATTTTTAGAGTTTTTTTTCTTATTTATCTATATCTATCCTCTATATTTTGTTGATGCTGTAGTGCGTATATTCTGTTGTCTGTCCATACAGTTACAACAAGATCACATGGGGTAGGATGAATACAAAATAAAAATTTTCATATTACAATATACTTGCATCATAATAAATATACTGAACGGCTTAAAAAAGCGCAATATAGTTTTACAAGGCTATTTTGTATTGATTGATGCATGTTTTTCTTGATACTATAGTGCGCTGCACAAATCGGTCAGTAATGGTATTTATTGAATTTTACCTCAATACGTTGTGAAGCATAACACCAGGTGGTACGGAATACTGTTGTTCAAAATGTGTGACATGTGAGCCAAGGTATTGCGCACCACACCTCCACCCCACCTCGCAAACAAAACCC
Organism: Gigantopelta aegis; assembly: GCF_016097555.1. Taxonomy (NCBI): domain Eukaryota; kingdom Metazoa; phylum Mollusca; class Gastropoda; order Neomphalida; family Peltospiridae; genus Gigantopelta; species Gigantopelta aegis. The sequence goes on from NC_054705.1 coordinate 13,403,629, forward strand.
AACCAACCGAAAAAAAGAAACTTTTATCAAATGTTTTAATAAAAGTTTAAAATCTTAACGTTTCGCGAACTAAATGTTGACATCGACGGGAGAAAACTTATAACAAAATGCCTCGATTTACTGAAACTGGCCTCGGTGGCGTCGTGGTTAGGCCATCGGTCTACAGGCTGGTAGGTACTGGGTTCGGATCCCAGTCGAGGCATGGGATTTTTAATCCAGATACTGACTCCAAACCCTGAGCGAGTGCTCCGCAAGGCTCAAGGTGGGTAGTGTAAACCACTTGCACCGACCAGTGATCCATAACTGGTTCAACAAAGGCCATGGTTTGTGCTATCCTGCCTGTGGGAATCACAAATAAAATATCCCTTGCTGCCTGTCGTAAAAGAGTAGCCTATGTGGCGACAGCGGGTTTCCTCTAAAAAACAGGTCAGAATGACCATATATTTGACGTCCAATAGCCGATGATAAGATAAAAATCAATGTGCTCTAGTGGCGCCGTTAAATAAAACAAACTTTACGATTTACTAACCATTAACGGACAAAATATCTCGATTTTCTAAAAATTAAACGGAATCAGGTGCTTGGGATGTTACGTGCTAACGTATCCGTAATTAAGGCAGCTAGACACCTCCGGTGCCATCCCATGAACTGTTTTGTGACGTCTGAATGGGGTACAACAGACATGGGTAGCCAGTGACTGCTCAAGACTCGCCCAGCCAAGGATAGCAATTCAAAGCCAGGACAATTTCATGAGCACGTGAGAACTCATTTCCTGAATGCAGCTTATAATGTCCGGAGGGATTAGCAACTTTAATCTTACTTGGCAGACAAAAGTACCGAATTTGGTATGGTGCTTCGTTTTGGACCTATCAGTTGATTTTAGCTAAGGAGCCATCTTGACCGTTCGATTTTTTCCAAGATGGTCTCCATATTGGATTTTGGCCTCCATCTTGGAAACTGAAATATCAAATATCTCTGAACTTATAAGTCACAGATGGACAAAGTAGGTATCAAATGAGGGGTATTTGAGGTTAGTGAAAATTCAAACCCATTCAAAAACCAAAATTTCAATATGGCTGCCAACAAAAGCCATAATATTAGATTTTGTTTCACCTTCGATATGAACAAAAAAATAAATAAAAAATGGGGCTTTGTTGGTCACTGAATCTGATTCTTAGAAGGGTAGGTACTTTGCTAATGTGACTCCTTTTCCATCATCCATACGTCCGCTTGTTTTGTCATACACTATGGTAACTGGTCGCTCGAGTCCAAATCAACCCGCTCAAAGGGATGCGTGGCCAGATGCCCAAAAACATTTGTGATCGCATCATATGTATGCCATGCTTGCAAGAATGATTTCTTTCCCTTGTCTCGAAATGCTGACATGGCATATCCTGAGAAAGCGTGAAACATGGTGTCACGGGGATTCTATAATTCCCGTAACTGAATAAAACACGATTATCAAAATATCTCTCCTAACTGTATATCTATTAGATCTCTCTGTAACAGGCTGTTAACCCTAGTATGGCTCGTCTCTAGGTATGATCAGAGATACGATCTTATATAAAGTATATATTATTATAGCACGTTAGTTCTCTAGAAAACACAACAAAAACACAATACACTTTGGAATCTGTATTAATGTACGCTGACAAAATGTACAGCCGTAGTAGTAAATTAATAACAGCAATAATAACAACCCAGAACTGATCACTTAATTAGTTATCTTAGGTGTCTAGTTACACAATATGCGAATCACTTCACCGTTACACCACACCCACACGTGTGATAATTGAGAAAACGCTTCCAGGAGAAAAAAAAAAAAAAAAAAAAAAAAAAAAAAAAAAAAAAAAAAAAAAAAAAAAAAAAAAAAAAAAAAAAGTTAATTAATAAAAGGAATTACAACACCATTCCTAACTGGTTAATTTATAATTAACCCTTACTACTCGTTCAGTAACGTGTGATAATTTGAACGCTTCTTGGGGAACTTAATTAATAAAGGAATTACAGCTCTATTCCTAACGGGTTAATTTTTAATTAACCCTTAACTACTCTTTCAGTAATCTGTAACACAATATTAATACTGGTACCTATCACAATAAAGACCAATAACCTACAGTTTACCTAGGGTCTTCTAGGATGACTGGCTAAGCTTTATATTACCAAATACTCATATAATGTTAGAACAAGAAGTCTACGATTTACTTCGTCAGATGACCGAAGACACTGTCTAAAGAATATTGGTATAATACAGTACTAAAATATTTAAAGTCACATCAATCACATCAAGGTTATACACAGAGCAGAAATGATATTTACCAAGTCCTAACGGACTATCAATCACATCAAGGTTATACACAGAGCAGAAATGATATTTACCAAGTCCTAACGGACTACGTTCGTGATCCCCTCGAGCCGTCCTAATTCGTTCTCCTAGATATCTCTAAATTCTAGCTATTTTATTATAAATTCAGAATTGGCCTGGGGGTACAAGGCGGTACCCTCCCCCTATCATCCTCTACTAGCGTCGATATATTTCTCTCTGATCGTCAGACTTACTGACGCCATCGTCGCCAAAATCACGGTTGTAAAACCCGCACTCGCAGAGGTATTACGTAACTACTCGCCACATGGCCTCCGCAGCTGGACTAAGTGCATATTGGAATGTCCGATCGAGGACGGTCGAGCAGAAGTCTTACGTAACAAGTTGCCCATCTGGGCTACGGGCAATAAACTGCACACGGCCTTCTAACACAATTAAAATCGCCACATGCGAAACAAATTTAAGAGCATGTACCGTGACACATGGGTAGGGGCCTCGATTTAGATTAACCCGAGACGTGCACAGATGACCTTGATACTGTAATGTGTGTAGGTCTACATCTGAGTTAATCTGTCTGTGTCCACAATGCACACTTGACCATTTCTGAACCATTCTCCAAATCATGCTTTCAATGTATCTAATATTTCCTCATTTGTAAGTCCTAAGCTGGAGATACTAACTATAACGGGGGTGGGATGTAGCCCAGTGGTAAAGCGCTCACCCGTTGGTAGGCCCAGTAAGTTATTTCTCCTTCCAGCCAGTGTACCACGACAGGTATGACAAAGGCCGTGGTATGTGATAGCATGCGGGACAGTGCGTTTAAAAGATCATTCGCGACTAATGGGAAAATGTGGCGGGTTTCGTCTCTAAGACAATACATCAACAAACTAACCAAATATGTGACATTCAATGGCTGATGATTAATATATCAGTGGTCATGCCTCTGTTCATAATTTCCATACTAAAAGAAACAGTGGACATTGTTGTCTGAGTGGTATAATCCGCTGTATGATAGGTCGGTTAAGTCCACATTTACCGTCTACCTAATATATTTTCTAGTTATTTTCTTCCATAGTTTCTTCTTGATAAATATCACATACATGTTTTCCCAGTTGTTAATAAAACAAATTAAATTCATCAGCTAATTAAAATAATATTAGAGATTTATGTGATATGATATGTTTTTTCTTCAAAGTTTGAAGAGCAAACAGACTCGAGAAAAACGCACACGAATATATATATATTACTATATTGCCAACTCCATAGAGTTTGAGTTCTTTGATGTGCGACAACTATCATATGTGTTCAGTTTAATTAATTTATGTTTCGCTGACGTACCTCTGCCACTGCAATATCGTCTATAAAATAAGATACACTATATCATGTTCTTACCATAGTCGCAGTTCACAGAACATGAAGCTTTCTTTGGTACTAGTCCTGTCTGTCTGTCAGGTGGAGACACGGTAGAAGAAATCATGGAGGTTGTTGTCACAGAGGATGGCGACATGGAGGTTGGTGTCACGGAGGATGGCGTCACGGAGGCAGTAATCACTGGAGACGATGTCTGATCAGGTAACAATGCATCTTAAACTAATAAAGGCACTATGTCTATTTTTTTTTAAATGGACAGGTGGGAAGGGGGAAACACTGATTCTCATGCGTCTTGGCACAGTGACTAATATCAGCCAGTTTGTGATTGTAGTGTAAAACACCTGTGAGCTGAGAATCAGCATCATCAACATCATCATCACCAACGCTGACATCATCCTCATTACTACAATCACGCATTTTATATTTCCTGATATCTTATCTTCTTTTTAGGCCTGGGAAAGGGAATCATTTTTTTCAAGCTATTTGTTTTTTTCTTTCTGTCACCTGCTTTTCTTTCTTTCTTATACGTGCTATTTATGTTGGCATTCACATGTCTGTTATATGTATATTTTGTAATTATTTCTCTCTTCTCCCATTGAGACACGCTTAGATTTATCTTATTTCAAAATCATCACCTGTTATTCTAAAGCAAGTAAATATATATTAGGGTTTGGTATTAGGTATAAAAATGTTTTTCGAATATTCTATGCAAATGACGAGCGAATTTTCGAATACTGTAAACTGGATTAATATTGCAACGTGGGTTTTTTTCGCGAATGTGCACCTTAGCGCACTTTTAAATTTCGCCATTGGCATCTGTTAAAAAGGATGTCAATATTGTCTGTGTTGGTCTGGGAAAAACACACCTTATTGTCGGTGTGGTTGTTATAAATTAATACAGTGTCCAGAAATAGAGTGGATCAGAAATTTGAGGTTATGAAAATTTACAAATAATAGTCATTAACTTGGTTTAAACAATATTTATTTGCAAATCAAATTTGGGATTGGCCAACAGACAAGTGCCTATATTAAGGCCTCTTCCTACATTTAACAAATATACATGTTATACATCAAGATGGCTAGAGCAATATTACAATAAAGATAACACGGATAGCTGGGGGAATAGAAGAGAGGAGTGTGTAGAAGAAACAAAGAATAAATAGCACACAGTTAGAATGGTTAAATGGTTAATTAATCTCGAAACGCTTGCTATTAATAAGAACATTCTGAACAGATTTAAATATAGAGATATTATCTTGGACACTTAAATTTGAATCTCCAAATAGTAAAGTATGACGCTTGAGATTATAATAGTTCAGTAAATGGGTATTGCGAGCTGCAGCGTATGTTGCGCAAAAACACAAGAAGGGGTATCTGTCACATGTCGTACTAATTTGTGACCGTTCAAATCACTGGCACCCAAATGGAGTTGGCTATGTAGAATATGTTCCATCTATCACCTTCATAGAAATAAGATGGAACAGCAGGGTCGTGTTTGTTCATTTACACTTTAGACAATCTTAATAAAGAAGAATTTCTAATATCAGCCAACAAATTGTTCCATAATTTTACTGCAGAAGGAAAGAAGGAGTTCTAAAACAATTTTGTTCGACAAAAATATCTTGGTAGGTTCTCCGCATTACGCATATGATATTCATTATGTTCTGCAGCAGTGCGAGGTAGTTGTAAGGTTAAAAAAGTTGGTAACATGCTATTTGAAAGTTTATACATCATACAGAGTTTGTAACGTTTCCTCCTTTCTAGTAAAGGTATGAAACCGGTTTCTCTATATAACAATTGGTGAGATGTTCTTCTAATAGCACCACAAATTGTACAGAGAGCATCTAATTGGAAATTTTGAAGAGTGTTTGCCTGATAGATAGTACAGTTGTCCCAGATTATGTCTGCATAGTAAAATATGGGAAGAATAAATGATCTGTATATTTTTTTCTAATGCCTTTCTAGACAATCTAAATTTAAATGAACGAAGACAATTTATCATTTTACCGGCCTTATTGTCGGTGTGGTTGTTACACATTAATACAGTGTCCGGAAATACAGTGAATCAGAAATTTGGAGATACAAATAATAGCACAAAATTCATCTCCAGTTTTGTAAACGAATATTGAAGGTAAAAATATAAGGAGAATTCGGAAGGTTCCCTTTAGAAACATAAGTAAAGTTTATAATGGTATAATTTTGGAGTAAACTGGTTAAAGACGGAAATAAACTTAGTGTATTTTATATAAAGTAATGTTTACTTTAAACAATGGTAAAAGAAATCAATTCAAATTGTTGAAATTCATAAAAAGTGTTTTCGATAACACGTTAATGGGGTACATCTATAACAATAAAAATAAACAATAACTAAGACAAAACGTCTGCGACAGTGGTTTTCAGACATTACAAACTCTTCTTCGGGTAATTTTTATTCATTATTTAAAACAGAAGTTTATTTTAAAACCTATTTGTTGCTATTATCGTACTGGCAGATGCATATCTTCAATGTTGACGCCAGTTCTTGTCATGTATTTACATTATATATTTGAATTGTCCTCGTGTTACACATTGTAATGTGTCTGCATATTGTTTAATAAATCTTGAAACAAACCTTGAAAAGTGCTGTTTGCTGTTACTCGGCCAGTTACCAGTTGTCTTTGGAACCGAGTGAAGAGAATTACCCACCTGGCGTGTATCAGGAACACCTCTTTAGTTATTAATTAATATACCTTTCGTAGCCGACAAAAATAATGTTTAGTCGCCAGTGATTGGAGTGGCATTTATTATTAAATAGTATGGGGACAACACAACTTAAGTAAGCTTGTTCATATCCATATTACTTATTATCACATAATTAAACAATAATATGTGATGTCGGTAAGCAAAAGTGCTACAGTACAATAACGGCATCGCCAACGGGATTACTGTATTATCATTTATTAAAATGATATAAATTACAAACGTATCTAACAAAACCAATTGACTCATGTAATTTAAAAGAAATAACTAAAATGAGAATCTGTGCACATAGATTAAATATTAAAGCTGGCAGATACAAACATACCGAGAGGATACAAAGGATATGTACATTATGTAACATTAAAGGGACATTCCAGAGTTTGCTCCATTATAACATGTTTCCGACTAATAAAATATTTCTACGATTAAACTTACTTATTAAATATATGTTCTTGTTTAGAATATCAGTGGCTGTATAGTCAATGTGTTTCTGGTCGCCTTAATATGTCTAACAAGCCCACACTGGGTTTTGTCTTCAAATACTTTTAGGAAATAAAAGGATATTTAATCTAGTACAAATATTAGAACGATCAGAAACACGTTTAATATATAGCCACTAATAGTTTAAGCAGAAAATTATATTTGTTATTTAATTACAATCGTTAAAAAGTCTCTGTTTGTTGATAACTTCTTTAAAAATTTAAACAAACTCAGGAATGTCCCTTTAAAAAGTCTCTGTCAGTCGATAACATCTTACAATTTGCAATAAACTCAGGAATGTCACTTTAATGAGATTGATGATGAGTTTCGTTTTATCCTTTCGTGTCCAAAATATGAAATATTAAGAAAGAAATTTATTTTAAAAATACTATTTCAACCACCCATGGTCTTCAAACTGATACAACTCTTGACAACTGAAAACAATAAGGAGATAAATAATCTTGGCAAATTCTTACGACAGGCGAACCGATTTAGAGAACAATTACTTGTACGAGCAAATTAATGAATTATATGTATATATATAATAATTTTTATATTAGCTGTTTGTCTGCAAGTCACTCTCCACCACTGTTCCGCACTATTGTATGTATTGATGTTTTTCGTTGTTATAGTGCTGACAAGTTGTAAAAACTTAACGCAATAAAAGAACTAGACGCTTCAGGTAATCGTCCGCCAGTCCATCTATAAAAAAATCCTATCAACTGATTTTGAATAACAGTCCCTGTGCCTGTTGGGTCCGCTGCATATGCATCTTCCGCAAGAATCAACATACCTTTAGCAAAAATAGGTACACTTTCATTTTGTCCATGCTTTAATTTGTGCAATAGAATAAATGCGTCTTGCGAATCGGCGACTTCACCAAAGCTCGCTTTTGGCTGGGATCGCATTGTCGCCCAGTTTCCACCAGGATTGTCCACAAGGTACCGTAATAATAATAATAATAATAATAATAATAATAATAATAACAGCACATTACTAGCTTGTGCAGAGGTGGGGGCCTGGGGATTGAACTCCCCCTTACTCAAGTAATTTTGTTTTATTTTCAATACATTTTCGGGGATAGCATGTCTCGACCCTTCCCCTCCCCATAAACTTTGCTCACCAATCTAATCCCCTGCCCTGTAATAAAATGCATGCACACACGTCTGGGCAGATGTAACTCAACTCATTGAAATACTTTAATATTACTGTGTATTATCAAGAGAAGTTATTGATCACCTCGTGTCATCAATTATATGTGTAAATGGTAATTTTTAACAGGAATAGTTTACTTGATCACTGTATTGCACTGGCCGAATAAATCATTCAGAGGCTTTAAATGCAGGAACTTACCTTATTGGTTTGGTAAAACAAACAACGTTTAAAACAACAACACAATAAAACAGAATATACCCTGCTGAATGTAGTATTTCTTGGCACTAGGAGCATCAGATTTATAATGTTTTTTATTTAATATTTTGCACGGTAGTTCTGACGACGCTTAGGAGGAAAAGAAATTATTTGACGACGCACCATTCAACACAATGGACATTATGGTTAGAAGCCTCAAATATAATAACAGAGGAAACCTATTGCCAGCATAGGAAAAACAAAACGCCAACAATATGCATGAGTATTTTATATGCAGTTTCATATAGCAGTCCTTGGGCACTGGTTGTGATGAAAAAAATATCGGAAGCCAGACAGGGATAACACAGTTAGAGACTGTGTTATAATAGTCTAGTATTGTCAGCCATAAGACAAGACGTTGTTACTTGTGCTGTCGATCTCCCCAACCCCTCGTGGGAGGAGGGGGAGGGGGGGGGGGCGGTGTTCACATCGTTGAACATTAGTTGAATTCCGCATCATCTACACCGGGCTACCGAGACTTTGATGTACGGTGAAATGAAACAGTCATAGACGACTCGGAAGAGGAGACTCGCGCCAGCGCAGCACAGCGAAGGGCGGGGGGGGGGGGGGGGGGGGGGGGGGGGGGGGGGGGGGGGGGGGAGGGGTGGCTGTGTCTACTTCTGCTTCGTCGAGCCCTGCCCAGCCTATGACATCGGCAAAGATGACGAAGACAGCTGCAGTGTCCCACGCCAATGTGGTTGAGGATCTGGCGACCGCTGAGTCGCTCCTGACTTCTGTCCCGCCGCCTCTCGTCCGCATTGATGGTGAAGCCAGTGTCAAGCAGGTGGCTCCACTACCTTCGTGGACCAGGTGGCGGAGAAAGAATTGAAGAGTAGGCGAACAGAGCCTACTCAACCAACCCAGGAGGTCTGGCAGACTGAGATCACCAACAAAGCCGAGTTGATCACGCCGATCGGAAACTGTCGCTACTTGCCTTTAGTCCAAGATGAAAGGGAGCATGACTTAACACCATCGTCATCTTCCTGACAGTTCGACGCTGAGCGACATACTCTCAGGCAGTGTTAACACCGGACATGGATAACAAAACCATCCATCGACTTCTGAAGCTGATGTCCACGATGGACTACCAGCGCATGGCCCAACTCTCGAGAGAACTTGAGAAGAAGCTATTGAACTTCAGGATGCTGCCAGCGATAACATCTCTGTAGATCAACCCAGAGCCATCACCTTTTTTCACCTTTGCCTCAAGGTAAAGGCTTCGTCTGACACTATGTGTTACTGCTCCTGTTCAAAAACTTATGTTTATTTTATCTATTTTATTTAATTTTTTGAAAATATTCTGACACACTTTATTTGTGGCAGACCGTCAAAATTGCTCAAATCATTTGATAAGTTTTCGGCCGAACACTCAGAATTTTAAGTTTGGACTTTGTTTTTGTTCCAAACATGAGTAGAATTATCGCTCCCCCTTCTGTCCCTGAATTAGTGACTGGCGAATGAATGAATGAATGAATGAATGCTTAACGACACCCCAGCACGAAACATACATCGGCTATTGGGTGTCAAACTATGGTAATGCAAACAAATAAGGTGATGATCAACATCAAAATAAAAATTCAAGATTGAAATAAAAACAGTGTACAGAACTGTTCAAAAATACAAATATCACAGATAGATACTGACGTTTACTCAAAATTTCAATTTGTGCTGTATTGGCCATTCTCAAAGAGAATGTTACACCACTGCACCACGGTGAGGTTACAGCACGCGCAGGGGTAGTGAATGGCGATATCAGAGGTTAAGCCTGGGAAGGGCCTGCCTGTAACCTTCGTGGTACATGGGCACGTACAAAGAGTTCATTAACTCTAATAGGTTCGATTTTGTTCCTGTCTTCTTGGACATTATAGGCTAAGTATGCTTGGATTTGATAGTATATGAAAAACAAATAACTTAGAAAACATTGGAGACCACAGTACAACCACCAGTTCACATGTTGGGTTTTTGTTGTTTTGGGTTCTTGATTTTATATTTTATATATTTTTAGTATTTTTGTGGGGGATGGGGGGGGTGTTAATATTATTATGTTTGTCGGGGTTGGGGGTCAGTGTTGTTTATTTGTTTGTTTTTGGCCAGAAAATGTACCATTCTAACAGTGTTCAACTTTAAACAAGTGAAGATGCGCTTTGAACTTCCAACGGAACATATTCGGATGAAATTAGTTAAACGTTAGTTTTCAATAATGTATATAATTACCACTTAGAAGAGATGGTAATGTCTGCATCTTCTCTTTATCCACTGGTTTCTTATTTTGGAATTGGTACACAACATTATTCTAATCATTTGCCTCTTTATTGTTCATTTAATCTGCAATCTATACCTGTTGTTAATGCTAATAGTTGTTGCAACCAAGAGAAAACTATTTATATTAATAACGATGAGTAAAAAGAGAAAGGTAGCAAATGGATAAAGTTTGTCAAGAGTGATGAGATAAAAACGTTTTCTTAGCTCGCTTAGAGTCTTTACTTATAGATTCACAAGATTATATCTTGGAGTTAGTGACCTATAATGCTAATGAAGCTGCAACATACATTATTAAACTGTTTCTAGAGGCAGCAAGCCATACTAAGATATTATATATTTTCTTTTATATTAAAAATATAAATCAGCAACGACCTTGGTGGGATGATGAGTTTCAAAATTTAAAACAGAGAAAATATGATGCAGTAAGAGCTCATAGAGATCATGGTTTAGATTTCTCTGGTTGTGTGTTTTAAATTTTGAAAACATAAATTAAAAATATTTTTAATAGGACAAGAAATGCTTATTTTAGTAAACAGAGAGAAATGTTTATAAATGCAAGAAATAACCCCAAACTCTTTTGGAAATTGATTGAACAAGGGAAACAGTATTCTAATACATCACAAGACATTTGTTCTATACAATGGATTGAACACTTCTCTTCCCTTCTTTTTAGAAATTAATTGTCTATGAATAATAATAATTATAATGGCTATATTGTAAATAGTGATAATTTGTCAATTGATTTCCCAATTACAGAAGAAGAAATTGTCATATACATAAGAAATCCCCTGGACCAGGTGGTATTGCTTCAGAATGTTTAAAGGCTTCACAAAACCATATTCTTCCTGTATTGCTCAGTCTATTTAATAATATACTTGACAGTGGGATAAAAGTATTATATGCCCTTTATTCAAATCGGGTAATAAAGAGGATGTCAACAATTATAGAAGTATATCATTAATTGATACCACATGTAAGGCGTTTACTTCTATTTTTTTCTCCTTTTTGTTTCTTCGTTTTTTTTGTTTTATTGTCCCCAGACCATTAGACAGTGTCAGGGTTGGAGAGCCCTGATACACCGTCTTACAATTTATCTTAAAATTAATATACATACATGTAAACATACATATAAACATACATACATACAGACATACATACATACGCATGCATGTACGTACTCACATTACATTCTATTCATGTACGCCTTATGGTCCAGGACCTTTTTTTTAAAAAAGAGGTAAGAACGAGAGAGGAAGAAGAAAAAGAAGGAAAAGAACAAGAAGAAGAAGAAAAAGAAGAAGAAGAGGAGTAAGAAAAACCTCAAGTTGATGATGAGTAACAAAGCAGAATTAAACTGATGATAATAACAGGAACAGCAGTCGGGCCTGTGTTGGAATGTTATATGAACATGTTATCACAAAACGTTTTCGTACAGTATATATAATATTTAATGTTAATAATTAACCAGTTAATTATATTAACGTTCTTTTTGTTAATAATACCAAACATAACAATATATTTGTCAAAGTGGATAGCAATTCCTGTTTGGACAAAACCCAGTATTTTACAGCTTTCCATAAAGTATTAACCCGAGTGCATTCATAGAATAGATGTTGTAGAGTTTCTGGGAAGTTATTACAGAATACCTACATATTAGAATCTACTTAATGAATCATATATAGAAAAGTGTTTGTTGCTGAAATCCGATGTAGGATGCGATACTGAAACCATAATAGAGTTGTATCGTTAATGCTTTGGAAAGGTAATTCATAGTATTGTTCCCAATCACTTGAGTCAAAATTAAATCCTTGATTTCTATATTATATCTGCGTTTTTGTGATTATGCGTTAATGGTTGAGTATGCAATACAGTTCCGTACATCCATGTTTACTTTTCAATACAAGTCTTAACCTAAAAGGGAAAATTGGATTGTACACCTTTTTTGAAACGATAGTCCCTTAAATCACTGAAGGTAGATATGAATGATTTCACAGCATTTATTAGTGAAGCATAGCTAATGAAATTTGAATTAACATGATATTTTGTACAATTAGTGCGTCTTTTATATGACAAAGCACACTCCAGCAGCGCATGTTATGAGAGAGAGAGAGAGAGAGAGAGAGAGAGAGAGAGAGAGAGAGAGAGAGGGGAGAGGGGGGGGGGGGGGGTGTGGACCCGCTGTCGCCACTTCATCGGCTACATTTTCGGTTAGCAGCAAGGAATCTTTATATGCACCATCCCACAGACAGAATAGAACATACCACGGCCTTTGTTAACCAGTTGTGGAGCACTGGCTGGAATAAGAAATAGCCTAATGGGACCACCGACGGGAAACCATCCTAAACCGACCGCGCATCAAGCGAGCGCTGTACCACTCGCAGGTAAAGAATATGTTAAAATAATTTAAGAAACCATTTGAGAAAACGTGTGCAGTGTCAGTTTATAAGACAATTTTAAATCAATTGTGTATGATGAAATTTTATAAAGTACACACTTTATCAGAAAATGTAAATTCAGTTGCGTATGATTGAATTTTATAAATGATTACTTTTTAAAAATAAGTATATATAACGGAGCATATATTTGTTTTTGTTTATTCCAGAATTAAGTCCTTGTCAGAAAAAATAGTAACGTTAAAGAATGAATTGGCCCAATGTCTGTCACCACCACCTACCACCACGTCAACAACACCTACCACCACGTCAACGACATCTACTACCACGACACCAACACCTACCACCACGTCAACAACACCTACTACCACGACACCAACACCTACCACCACGTCAACAACACCTACCACCACGACATCAACAACTACTACCACGACACCAACACCTACCACCACGACACCAACACCTACCACCACGTCAACAACACCTACCACCACGTCAACAACACCTACTACCACGACACCAACACATACCACCACGACGCCACCACCAGCAGGTACGTATATGTTAACAACACTTTTGCAGGTGCGTGTGTGTGTGTGTGTGTGTGTGTGTGCGTGTGTGTGTGCGCGTGCGTGTGCGTGTATGTGTGTGTATGTGTGTGTCTGTATATATATATATATATATATATATATATATATATATATATATATATATATATATGACGTCGGTAATGGAATGACGTCACTGTATCTTCCTGCAAAAACAATTCCCTTTTTTGAAACAGTGGGGAATTGAAAATTGCTATTGAAAATGTTTTGCTCAAAGATTATATAGCGGGTAAATTTTGCAAATTATACTGTGGTGGTGATTCGTTTTACAGAGATAACGAGTATAGTTACACGGTGTCTAAGAATAACGTTCGCCGGTAAGAAAATTAATGAAATTGGATTTCTCTAAATAGTTAAATTAAAACAAATATACATGAGGAATCAATTAAAAAATGAGCACATTATTTTCCAAAATATTTCTATGTATGTGCTGGTAGAACCGATTACCGACTGCTGGGATGTGAAGCACGCCAGAACCAGAGCAGTGACGGCACGTACACGATCGATTCACCAGGCGGGGGTCAGGTGGACGTCAGGTGTGACATGACCACGGACAATGGCGGCTGGCTGACCTTCGTCAGGTATGAAGATGACATTGTATGCTAGTTGTCTGTCTGAGAATCATGACAACATTGTGATGTTAACTAAAGTTTTAATTATATTTTACCCATATTTCTTTTCGATTTAGCGTATTACTTGTAAACATAATTTATGTACATGATATGGATACCGAGATAATGGTGTTATCATTATTGTTATTATTGTTTTTGTTTTTGTTCTTGTTTTTGTTGTTGTTGTCCTTCATCATCTTCTTCGTCGTCTTCTTCTTCTTCTTATTATTATTCTTATTATCCCATTTTTCTATCTACTTTTTCTCCTTAAAATTCCATTTCAGTCCTTCCCTTTTGCTGTGGAGCGAGACGTAGCCTAGTGGTAAAGCGGTTTATGATCGATCCCCGTCGGTGGGCCCATTAGGCTATTTCTCGCTCCAGCTAGTGCACCACGACAGGTACATCAAAGGTCGTGGTATGTGCTATCCTGTCTATGGGATGGTGCATATAAAGGATCCCTTGCTGCTAATTGAAAATAGTAGCCCATGAAGTGGCGACAGCGGGTTTCCTGTCTAAGTATCTTTGTGGTCCTTAACCATATGTCCGACGCCATATAACCGTATATAAAATGTGTGTAGTGTCGTTAAATAAAGCATTTTCTTCCTTCCCTTTTGCTGTCATCTTCCACATCCCAGGTTTTGTATATCCAGGGGAGGGGGGGGGGGGGGGGACCTAGATCTGACAGATCCTTTTGCTGTTATCTTCCACATCAACAGTTCTTGTGTATCCAAGGAGCGAGATATATATCTGGCACATCATTTTGCTGTCATCATCCACATCCCAGTCCTTGTATATCCAAGGACCGGGGCGTACCTGTGAAACATCATTTTGTTGTCATCATCCACATCCCAGTCCTTGTATATCCAGGGGGGAGGCTGTACCTGTGGCACGTCCTTTTGCTGTCATCTTCCACATCCCAGTCCTTGTATATCCAAGAGGCAGGGCGTACCTGTGGCACATCCTTTTGCTGTCATCATCCACATCCCAGTCCTTGTATATACAGGGGGGGGGGGGGAGCCTGTACCTGTGGCACGTCCTTTTGCTGTCATCTTCCACATCCCAGCCCTTGTATATCCAAGGTGCGGGGCGTAGTCCAGTTGTAAAACACTCGCCTGATGGGCGGTCGGTGTGGAATTGTTGTGCTCATTGGGCTATTTATCTTTCCAGCCAGTGCACCATGACATATATATCAAAGGCTCTGGTGTCTGGATATGCATTTGCGATATGTAGTTGTCTTTTTTGGTCATCTGTTCCACACACCTGCGATTTCGAACGAGTTTTTATTGTGAGCTTAGTCTGACCACTACAGATGACTAAAGTTTAATGACACTACTAGAGCTCATTGATTAATAAATCATCGTCTGCTCAATTACACACATTTCAACAAAATCTGCTAGATTTTCTTGTCCACTGGGTCTTTAAGATGCGCTTTAGAACAGACTGAACAGCACATACAGCAGCCTTTGACATACCATCGTGGAGAGTGTTCGATGCTTACTTCAGGCACCTACAATCACCTACTAATGTCACTACTACCAACAATTGTTAACACCTTGAGTCAGGTGAACAGTTACTAACTGGGTTGATGCTGATCATATTGCAAATATATCAAATTAACAGGCACCTTCAGTGTAGTGTCAACTTCAGCAGTACATCAGTTAGTTAGTGTCGTGGGTCACACCAGTGCATATTTAATTGTTAAATTATTAAGATAAATCAGCATTAGATTTGATAGATAGTCTCGTAGTTCGGCACCAGCGAACATTTAATTTTAAAGATAATTCAAATTAACATATTGATACACAGGCGGGTCCAGGGTGGTGTCGACTTCTACAGGTCGTGGGAAGACTACAAGAACGGATTCGGCAAGCTCAAAGGAGATTTCTGGTTGGGAAATGAGCTTCTACACAAGTTCACGGCAGCAAAGGTAATCAACTTAGAATAGCAAGACTAAAACACCATATATATATATTTATATTTCGCAACACTGGTACCTACCAGCCTGACGTCCGATGGCTTAGCCACGACGCCTCCGAGGCCGGTAGATAGCATCCGCTTGTCCTTTTTTGGGGTCTTTTTTATGTTTCGGGCACACCCGAACATGCCGGGTACACCATTTATTTACAAAACAACGCCACACATTCTGTATACAATAAACGAATTTTTTGACGAAATTAACCGGGTCTCATTGAAATAAAATTTAATATATATATACAGGTGTCACGGGGATCCTATAATACCCGTAACTGAATGAAACATGGTTATCAGAATATCTCTCCTAACTGTATATCTATTAGATCTCTCTGTAACGGGCGGTTAAACCCTAGTATGGCTCGTCTACGCTGACAAATGAACTGCCGCAGTAGTTAATTAATAACAACAATAATAATAACAACCCAGAACTGATCACTTAATTAGTTAATCTCTAGGTGTCTAGTTTACACAATATGCTAATCACTTCACCGTGACACAACACTCACACGTGTGATAATTGAGAAACGCTAACACACACATGTGCGATAATGGAGAAACGCTTCCAGGGGAACTTAATTAATAAAGGAATTACAACACTATTCCTAACTGGTTAATTTTTAATTAACCCTTACTACTCGCTCAATAACGAGTGATAATTGAGAAACGCTAACACACACACGTGTGATAATGGACAAACGCTTCCAGGGGAACTTAATTAATAAAGGAATTACAACACTATTCCTAACTGGTTAATTTTTAATTAACCCTTACTACTCGTTCAATAACGTGTGATAATTGAGAAACGCTAACACACACACGTGTGATAATGGAGAAACGCTTCCAGGGGAACTTAATTAATAAAGGAATTACAACACTATTCCTATCTGGTTAATTTTTAATTAACCCTAACTACTCATTCAATAACCTTGTAATACAGAATTAATACTGGTACCTATCACAATAAAGACAATAACCTACAGTTTACCTAGGTCCTCTAGGATGACTGGCTAAGCTTTATATTACCAAATACTCGTATAATGTTAGAACAATAAGTCTACGATTTACTTCGTCAGATGACCGAAGACACTGTCTAAAGAATATTGGTATAATACAGTATTAAAATATTTAAAGTCACATCAATCACATCAAGGTTATACAACAGAGCAGAAATAATATATTTACCAAAGTCCAAACGGACTAACGTTCCCGGGTAGCCTTCCGTTTTGGTTCTCCTCGATATATCTAAAATCCTAGCTATTTATTCAAAACTCTCAGAGACAGCGAATATCGCCTGGGGGTACAAGGCGGTACCTCGCGTATCATGTGGATTTTCCACAGCCACCATGCCGGCATATTTTTCTCTGATCGTCAGACTGGCTGTCGCCATCCGTGAGCAATCCCCTTGCCATAAACAGCACTACCGGAGATATTACGTAACTACTAGCCACATGGCCTCCACACCTGCTATGGGTGTGTATTAGAAAAGCTCGATGATCGTCGCGCAAGGGTATCACGTAACAAGTTGCCCATCTGGGCTTAAGTGCAATTTGGAACTGCACACGGCCTTCTAAAACAATTAATATCGCCACAGGCGAAAAGAAATTAAGAGCATGTGCCGTCACAACAGGTAAAATCAGTTTTGAAACATGAACAAAATAAAAGATATTATTATCATACGTGTGTATGATTTAAAAGTAATAATAATTTTATACCCGGTTAACTTGAAACATCTTCATTTTATAATAACATTTGTAATTCGAAGGCATCCGTGCACGTTGCAAGGATGTCTTCGTAACACCAATATTTTAAGAATGTTTCTCTTCTCTGTGGCTGCTCAACTGCAGCAGAATATTCAGTTGTTAGACGATTTTTGACATAACATTTGAAAAGTGCCATTTCATTACATGGTTTATTTTCTTCTGGCATTTTACGAGAGGCCCAAATTGTTTTAATTACTTTACTCCAAAGAAAAATTCCCAAGTTTGACACATTATTGCCAACTTTATGTGAAATACCGAATACAATTATAAATGCATTTAATTTTAAATTAGATCCAAAACGTTTTTGAAAAAGATATTCCACATCGTTAATAAATTGTTCGGGCAGTGGAAAATGGCGTGTAAGACTGTGTGGACGTCATTGCATTCAAGACACTGGCGAGGACACAATCTTCCAACCACAAAGGTGTTTCCTTACTGCAATGACGTTATTTTGTAAATTAGATCAAAATCCCAATTTTCCGTTAACCCAGAATGAATGGTTTTCCAAAAATGTTTCCAAATTAAGTTTTCACCAAACGTTTTCCCCCATTTGGGCTTGCACAATACGTCTTTATGTTTTCGTTAGCATGACCGTATACAAGTCCTTCGTGGTCGCAAACTGTACGTCGGCGAGCGTCTCGTCGGTTTCTAGTAGAAAGATGGCTTCTAACTCACCATCATCATGGTCTGCGGTTTGTAGAGTCCGTAGCCATTGGCGAGGATAATTGTCCTTTATGTTTGTGTAATGTCAGCGAAAAATCGCGCTGGATGTTAGGACATCCAGCTGTCGAAAGTATTTCGTCCGTATGTCCCAAATGTCCCTAACTAAAAATAATCGTGCTCCTATCAGTCTGCTCTTAGTCGTGTTTTGTGGTATGTGCTTATTGTCGTGTAGAGGTTCGTCCAAGATTTGCTGAACACTGTCTGTGTCACGTTTTAAGTGCATGTCCGTCCAAGCTAGTAACATTTGCATGTAAATGTTCGGCATTGATCTAAAATACTGTTTTCTGTTGATAATGTTACATTTTAAAGCGTGTCTTTCGATATTTAAATTTTTATACTGGCCTAAAAAGTGATCGGCTAGTGATGTTCAAAGCCCACCCCCCTCTAAGCTGAGTAGCCCTGTTATGAATCTAATTTTTTGAGCTTTAATTTTTAACCGAACATTTACAACTCCCAACCCACCTAACCCCTTACGTAGTTGAAGTTGCTATTGTGATATACAATGTTTTCTATAAGACCAAATAAAGTCTGAAATCATTATGTCAATTTGTTTAGCATATATTTCTGGTAGTTCGATTACGTTTGAAAAATACCAAATTCCGCTGGTAGCCATTGAGTTTACAACAGTTACCTTACCATGTAGTATGTTACTTTTCGTTTACTCTAAATATTTAAAAGTAATTTAATTTTTGCTATTTTTGGCTCCCAGTTATCTTTAGAAACATCAATATTGCCGAAATAAAAACCAAGTATTTTGATTTTTTTATTGGTCCATCTTATATCAAGTGGAGTGTCTTTCTCGTACCTAAGTGTACCCATTAAAAGCCCTTGAGTTTTTTCGAGATTGACTTTAGCTCCTGATGCACGTTCATAAATTTCTAGAAGTAAAAATAATTTCTTTACTAAATTAAAATCTGAAAGTGTTGCGTTTCCGTCGTCAGAATATCCTACCCATTTACTTTCGAGACCATCTGGTAATTTAATTCCATTAATTTCCGACTCCACCCGAACAGCTTCCACTAAAGTTTCTGCGACTAAAATATACAAAAGAGTGCTGATTGGGCAACCCTGTCTGATTCCCTGTGATAGAAGTGTACCCGTTAACTTTAACACACGATTCAATATTGGTATAACACGTTTTTATCATGTTTATAAAGTTAGGCGCAAAGTTAAATTTTCGTAACACTTTAAAAAGAAAATCCCATTCCACCTGTCATAAACTTTTGTTTGATCTAATGAAATAATTAAACCTGGAAGATCATTGTAGTTAACAAAATCTATTTAATCCCTTATCAGTGCCGCTCCGCCATGAATTGATCGGCCTTTAATACAACATTTTTGGTTTGGATGTATAATATTTGGTAAATTGTCCCGAACTCTTGAAGCGAAAATTTTAGTAATAATTTTGTAATCACAATTTAATAAGGAAATCGGTCGCCAGTTTTTAAAGAGTCTTTTGTCGTTCCCCTTCCAAATTAAGACAATGACACCATGGCGCTTGGTTACACTTAACTCCCCTTTTTTGAAGCCGTCATTAATAACGTCGACTAAGTCGTTGCCAATTACGCTGAAAAAGGTTCGATAAAACTCTGCCGCCAATCCATCACATCCCGGTGATTTCTCATTGGCAAAGTATTTAATAGCGATTAAAGTTTCCTCAAAAGTTATCTCCCCTTCAATTGAATCCCTGTCTTCGTCAGTTATAGTCTTTGTCAAATTGTTTAACAAATAGTCTTGTGCCAAAGTGTCCGTCCTTTCTGATTAATACAAATGTTTATACAAATTAGTTGTCTCTTTTAGAATATCTTCTTGTGATTCAATTAATTTCCCGTCGTCAGTTAATAAAGAATGCATAAACTTATTATTAGCTTTTTGTGTTTCTAAGTTAACAAAATAAGACGTGCATCGTTCACCTTGTTCAATTTCCTCAACTTTAGCCCTGATTCTAGCTCCCTGTGATTGTTTTTGTTCATACTCTCTAATTGTATTCTGTACCCTAATTAATTCTACGTCATCATCCAACTGTTCCTGTTCTGCTAATTGTGTTAAATGCTGTTCAATGTGTTTGAAGTCTTTTATGTACCTCCGTTCTGCCCTACGTTTCTCCCTACAATAATCAATAGTTAAAGTTTTAATTATCTTTTTACCTAAATCCCACAAAATTAATAAATTATTATAATCACCGTTTTTTAATCGTCAAGTTTCCCAGAATTTGTTGACTAATTCTGTATAAGATTTATCTTTTAAAATGCTATTATTAACTACCCACAAGCCAGGCCCTTTCGTAATTGTTTTATAACTAACAAGTTCTGTCCAAACAAGCATTCATTCATTAGCGCTGCCAATTACCTTTCGACCGACCATTCAAAATTGCGCCAAATTTCCTGAAACAAAATTGCGCACCCTTTCTCTTTGGAATTAATTGCTCCATTCAAAATTCCATAGCACCACCACCACCCCCACCGCCTACTATCGATTTGATCGGGCTGCTGGTGCTCCCTTGCACCTGCCAGTGCAGGCGGTCCCTCCTTTCCCCTCCCCACATTTCCTGTCATGGACAGGCGTGCGCTACAACAGCTTGTTCTGAATGTGCACGTAAAACCCTATGACTTGACCTGACCTGACCTGACCTGTTTGTTTCAGGTCGTCCAGCGAATTAATTGACAAGAAGATTTTATCAATGCGTGTATATGTTTTGTGAGCTTCGCTGAGATGAGTGAATGATTGTTTGTCTGGATTGATATTTGTGAAAGAGTCATGCAGGTCGTAGCTTTCACAAACAGAACAGAACAGAACAGAACTTTATTACACTCAGGCCGTTATGCAACGGCGTAAGAGGAACATACATATTCTGATTTTGACAAGATGGTTAACAGAAGGATACATTGCTTCGTACATATATGAATACAAATACAAATACATGACATTACATTACATTATAAAGATATGTGTATTAATAATATAAATACATGATATTACATTATAGAGATATGTGTATTAACCATATAGATGCATTCTGTGATGTAACAAAGTAGAGGTATATTTTAAAATTATAATTATTCAAAAAAATTCAGTTACAACTGTGTACTTTATAATTATTGGTATTACAATATATAGGTATAAATAAAATAAATAAATAATAATAATAATAATAAAAATAAGATTTTCATAAAATAACAATAAGACATAAAATAATGTAATATGATTTAAAATATATCAAGTGTAGTTCTATGTTGACCTTTAGTTTCATTAACTGGTTAATGTATGGTAATTGTGGTTGTTGTTGGGTATTGTTGTTATGGGCGTTTAAATACTTGAAAAATTATATTCATGAATTTGGCTAATTTTTTTAGTGTGCTTATTCTTTTACTGCTCATAAGTTCTCTAAATTTATATATATTTGGTCGTATATAATAATATGGACGTAAACATTCTTTCCGGGTATTATTGAAAAAACTACATACAAATAAATAATGAAATTCGTCTCTTATGTCGTTTTCATCACAAATAGTACAAAGTCTATCTTCTAATAGAACTGTATTCCAATGTCCAGTCTCAACAGGTAAATAATGGTTAGAAGTCCTAAATTTTATCATAACAGTCCATAATTTTTCAGGAATAATATTAAGATAATTTTCAAAATTTAGTTGGTCTTTGAAATATTCGTAGGTTTTACCTCTCGATGATTCTGAAATATTATTTTTCCATGTTTGTAAATACTGGTCGTTTTGTCGTATGCTAATTTGTTGTGATAGCCATTTTACCGATAGAAAGGTTTGTGATAGCCATATATTACTCATTCCTAGATAATCTAAAATATTTTTAACAACAGTAATCCAGTTATAGTTAGTTCCATTGCTAATATGGTCTCTCATCATTGATTTGTATAATAATAGAGATAGTTTAGATTGTTTCCCCGAGATAACTCGTGCCCAATAACAAATTAATCTTTTGTGGATAGACAACTCGACTGGCATTCTACCAAGTTCACCATATAACATGCAAATTGGGGTAGCTTTTTTCACAGGGAGAATATGTCTAATAAAATTGATTTGAACAGAGTTATAGATGTCGTTGTTTTCGAATCCCCATATTTCACATCCATATAATAATATTAGCAGATCCATCGAGTCAAACATTTTGAGTTTACATTCTATTGATAGATGACGATCTTTTGCTTTTGCCAGAACGAAATACATAGCCTTTGTCGCCTGTTGTTTAAGTCTAATCTTAGTATTTTTGAATTTATTTAGTTTAGTAAAAATGGCACCTAAATATTTGTATTCTTTGACATTTTCGAGAGTAGTTTTTCCAGTCTTAAAAGTATATTTATAATCTTTAGAATTTCCATTAAAAATTAAGACTTTTGTTTTTGTAGTATTTATTTTAAGTTTCCATATATTACAATATTGATCGAATATATTTAACGTGTGTTGTAAATTGACCGCACTTGTTGCTAGTAAAGCAGTATCGTCAGCGTACAATAAGCAAATAAGATGTATTCCAATGTCTAGTGTGTTATTTTTATTATTTGCGATGGAAGAAACACCTTCGCAACCGTGGTTAAGTAAATAGTTTTCTAGATCATTTAGATACAGGGAAAATAAAATCGGGGATAAATTTTCACCTTGACGTACACCATTATGGCATGTGAATAATGGTGATTTCTTGTTATTTACAAATATTAATGATTTTATACCTTGATACATTTGATATATGATTCTAAAGAATTTACCATTTATGTTATTTTCTAGTAATTTGTGCCATAGATGTGCTCTTGGGATCATATCGAAAGCTTTTTCAAAATCCACAAATGCGCAATGTAGTTTCATTTTCCTTTTTTTCAAGATATCAATTAGTGAATGAAGTGTAAATAAGTGATCTATAGTCGAATAACCTCTGCGGAAAGCAGTCTGGGCTTCGCTCATAACATCGTTTTCTTCAATAAAAGTAGTTAACCGGTTATTTAATACTGTTGTAAATAACTTTGAACAGCAACATAGTAATATAATTGGTCGATAGTTTTCAGGGGATGAACTACTACCTTTATATTTAAAGATTGGTATAATTATTCCAGTCAGCCATTTTTCTGGATACACACTATGGTCTAAAAGTATATTAAAGAGTTTAACATAGAATGGGAGCAATAAGTGGGCTGTCGATTTAATATATTCGTTAATTATTTTATCTACACCTGCTGCTTTATTGTTTTTTAGTTGTTTTATTGATTTGAGTATTTCGTCCTCGCTGAATCTTCCATTTATGATATCATCGTTGCTTACTTGGTCTACGAGATCATCAATATTTATGTCGGGCACTGTATAGGCCGATAGGTCCTTATTTAATTCGCTGAAATAATTAAAGAAATCTTCAACCGGTGGTACACTTTCTGTCCTGCTTTTTGTCTCTTTAAATATGTTATAGAATTCTTTGGGGTCATTTGTTTTTAATAGCCTCATGTTCTGCTCTGTTTTAAATTTGTAATGAGAATAAGATTTAAATATATATTTCTTATAACATTTACTTGCGTTTGTTAAATTCATTTTATTTGCTATAGTTTTATGTTTCGAGAACATTTTTTTGCCTCAAAATATTTTGTTCGTAGAAGATTACACCGTTTACTGAACCAGGGTCGCTTATTATCTGGAGACGTGCCAGATCTATGTTTACGTGTCGGCACGTGGCCGAATGTTAAGTTGGCTGAGTCTAAAAATAGCTTGTTCAGCGTGTCGACTGTTTGGTTTACACGTGTTGGGATACTGATAGATTCATCATCGAGAATTACCGATAGTGATTGAAGTAAGTTTGTATTGATATTGCTAATACATTCTTCACTGTTATTGGCGTTCCATTTACGGATATTAATTGACTCCAACTCGTCATTTACACATTGGTTATGTTTAGTTTGTATGTCACGGTCTGTCTGAATCTTACAGGTAAGTACAACTGCACAGTGGATATCTGAAAAGAGTGGGTCAAAATTACACACTTCAAAGTCAATGACAGATTTAAACATGTGGTGAGTACCAATAACATAATCAATCAAACTACAATCTTTACTGGTGACTGCGCCTATATTTTGTATCTTTTCCGCATCTACCATTGAGGATATATATATTATTATGTTTGCACAAATCAAGAAGTTTGAAACCATGGCTGTTAACCTTACCCGTATCCTGGCTTGCTCAACAGTGTTGAATTCTCGTGGACCTACGGTTGTCCGTAGCGTCGGTGTCTTTTGTTCCGAGCGGTCAGTCAGTACATCGTCAATACAATTGAAGTCTCCACAGACAATGCGATCCGTCACGGTTCGATTGTTGTGGTCTGCCACGAAAAACTGATTACAGCTTGCTAAGTGTTCTCCCATCGTTATCTATACGAGTTTTAATCACAGAAACATTAAACCCAGCTTTAAATAAAATTGCGACCCCTGATTTACGCCCGTTTTCTGAAGAATTTACAAAATATTGACCTTTAAAATCTTTGAAAAACTCAGTTAAATTATCGTTATCGTTAAAATGAGTTTCTTGTAAACATATTATGTCTAATTTTTGTTCAGAGAATAAATTAAAGATAAGGGAGCGTTTTGTGGCACTATCAACGAAACCGTTTACGTTTAGTGTGCCAATTTTCATAATATAACTGAAAACAATATTTACATAAGTACATTACAATGATAGACATGAAAACATGATATAGAATCATTGGTAAATGATTAGATAAACAAGACATTAGCATAACAGTTCGGTTCCTCCATATATCATATTCCAGTAGAGAGTCCAGGGACAGTTTCAGTTTCGTCAGGGTATTTGTTACACACTTGTATTTAAAATCACAAAGGCAAACACATATACATATTCGCTTGTCTTTACGTAGTAGAGTGAATGCATTGAGCAATGAACCTGTCTGTTCTCACTTTCACTACTACTGTGTGCTTGTTTCAGTGCCGGTATCCAACAATCAGACTGACACATGCAACTCACTACAGAGCCATTGTAATTAGTGTTAAATCACCAGATATTTTGTTTGGAAGGTAGGCAACACAAATACTATGAAATGTTGAACAGTATTCGGTAGACGTGCAATCATGACGGACATGATAACACTGTTCTTCCAAAGTAAAGTTGATATAGCTATGCCTGTGTTTCATTCGACTGCCGACATCGCTACAGCCATACAGGCTATAAGACTAACACTCACTAAGCAGACGAAAATAAACAATTTTGTTTCAAAACGTGACTGACTGAATACTCATTTGATTCAACATGTGCTATTTATTTGCATATTTGCTTCTATTGGAGATAATAAATGAAACATAAAAAACCCTACCCCACTAATTTTCGTATTTATGGTGTTTAAATTTAAAAAATCCAAAATGGTCGACTTCCTGAATGAAAATGGCTAACGTCTGTAAATGTTTACAACGAACTACTGCTATAACGAACCGATGTTTCTGGTCCCTTGCAGTTTGTTATAAGAGTACTTTATATATATATATATATATATATATATATATATATATATATATATATATATATATATATATATATATATATGTATGTTTGTGTGTGTGTGTGTGTATGTGTGTGTGTGTGTGTGTGTGTGTGTGTGTGTATATATATATATATATATATATATATATATATATTCAAATGAAGCTTGTTATCGGTGTGCCACTAGAGTGCTCTATACTGTTACAGTAGAGCGGTTACACATATAATAATAACTTGAATATATTATACTTTGACTTCCATGGTTTATTTACATACAATACTGTTTCGTACAGGTCGCGATGTTTGTGCGAACCTGCACTCTTCAGTGCATAGACCAGAGTGATTTGTATAGAACATTAATTACGCCGTTAGTCCTTGAATAAGCGAAACGAACTGGTCAGCAAATGTAGACACAAAGACAAATACCTCTTGAGTAATTTAACATGATTAGAAGAGACACGTTGCCGTAATTAATGTTCTATACAAATCACTCTGGTCTATGCACTGAAGAGTGCAGGTTCGCACAAACATCGCGACCTGTACGAAACAGTATTGTATGTAAATAAACCCTGGAAGTCAAAGTATAATATATCCAAGTTATTATTATATGTATATATATATATATATATAGTATCCTTAGGTGCATGTGCTCTCGTAATAATTGAATTAAAATTTATAAAAAGAGAAGATACCTCTTTATGGTTCTACGTATACTGAAGTCTATGTAAATTCTAGTCATCACATATGTCTTAACATTATTTCTGACATGACGACACCTCTGAAAAAAATATTCATGAATATATTTATGAATATTTTTGAATATAATTATGTTGTGACCTGAGACGTACATGTCTTTGAGTATTTAACATCCTATGTCACTAATACGTTGCACCCCCCCCCCCCCCCCCCCCCCCCCCCCACACACACACACACATTCCCCCACAAATACACGCCTTGAAAACCATAGTCGCAATAAACATTGCTATCATCTCGCTGGACTAAGATGGATTGTGCTCCAGTTTGTAAATGTATTATATTTTATTTTATTTCATTTGACAATTAGTCAGTCCAGCCTACAATGAATTGTTTTTCAGTTGTGTTTTATAAATATACAGGTATTAGAATGTTAATCTTTGTTTAATTTTGTTTTAATAACGTGGGACACATAGACAAAACATAGAAATAAATGTGTCATATTATTAATGCAAATAACACGAACTCGCATTTATCGCATTAATAATATTATGATCGCATTAATTTCAAGATCTACAGTATGCTGTGTCGTCATCAATATCAATGAATATTTTCCTAACCCTAGTTGTTATTTAGACAGACCGTCAATATTATGTTATATGAATATATGTGGCGTTACCAATATCAGTGGATATTTTCCTAACCCTTGTTGTCATTTCTGCAGGATGTCGAGATGCGGGTCGATATGTGGGATTGGGAGGGTAATCACGCCTACGCCTTGTACGACAGCTTACACGTGGACGACGAGGCGAACAAGTACACCATCCACGTCGGAAACTACAGCGGGGATGCCGGAGATGGGTTTCGGAGAAGTAATTAATTCAGGAGGGGTCTCTCGATTATGGCGAGAAACGTTTATGGGATGGGGTCGGGGTGGGTAGGATAGTGGTCTATTCATGCTCCCACAAAAACATATTGAAAAAAAAATTCCCGAACCCCACCACAAACTATATAAGTGTGTCTTGCAATATGAGTCGCCGATGCTCAGAAGTCCTAACGCTCGATCAGCGTCAGTCTTTACCACTGGGTTCGACTGGGGTCCCATAACATTGTTCTTGGTCTGTGTCGATCAGCGTCAGTCTTTACCACTGGATTCGACTGGGGTCCCATATCATGTTCTTGGTCTCTGTCGACCAGCGTCTGTCTTTACCACTGGCTTCGACTGGGGTCCCATATCATGTTCTTGGTTTGTGTCGATCAGCGTCGGTCTTTACCACTGGGTTCGATTGGGTCCCCATAACATGCTCTTGGTCTGTGTTGATCAGTGTAACGGGGCCAGCTGTATAACTACGTTTCAGTCTAGGAGTATGACATAATGTCTGTCTGGCCACGACGCAGGAAGGTTTAATTCAGTAAGAAAAGTAATTGCTTAGTTAATGATAAAACTATCCACAATCTCTAATATCCACTAAAATAACAACACCAACACTAATTATATTATAATTATTTATTTATGACATCTGTATAAAACAATATTACACTCAAGTATAATTTAATTATACTAAGTTAGTCAGATACATATCTATCTAATAAAGAGAACATCCCTGGAAAGATCAGTCATAACTCCAAGGGGGAGGGGAATATCTATCAAACCCTAAATTCTTAACGATCTAACAACTACAATAACTTGCAAATAACTTACACTGGGGGTAGTTATGCAAATATGGCCAAAGGGTTTTAGGTCAGGTTAAAATCACATGGATAGCCTAACTATACCTATATAACCAAAAGATCAATATAATTTAACCTTCTACAATTTATGATAAAACATTTTGGAGGTTATCTTACGGTGGTTTCCATTTCGATTGCACATCGGGATTCGAAATAAGACACAATTATAACATTACATTGTCAACAAATACCAGGCAAACGCAAGAACTAAATGTATCTTACCATACCCCGCTGTGTATATCCATCCATTCGAACAAGTGACACAAAGAAAAAAATATCCAACTCCAGAGGGGGGATACCCCATCGAAATAACCTACATGCCTTTTGGGCACTTCCAAAATGTACTGATCTCCTCAAAAACTGAGTGCCAAACGTTATATACCCCAGCCAACTCGCTATCCGATTGGTCTAATGGAAGTAGTATGGACGTCACTGGAGCCACCATTTTTAGACGTATCCAAGATTACCCGACGGTCATTTTGTGTTAGTTAACATCACTAAATCTCCTATAACTATCTACTCGCTAACCCGATAATTGTTTTATTAGATGCATTAGAAAGCTGGCAATAAAACGCATCTGTGGTTTATATAAAAACCCGTAAAGTAAGGAACTAATCATTTTACCCAAAGAAGCGTAAGGGAAAGGGTTACAAATACATATAAAACATTCCATTGTGAATTATAAACAAACATGGTTATAGCACATACTGTGTCGCAAACAAACACAGAATTATGGTAAAAGAAAAGTCACAAAAACCGTGATAAAGTCTGCCCCAGACGCGGACGTCGTGGAAGCCAGTTCAAGAAAACACGAATAAAGATGAAAAGTCAAATACCGTGACAATCAGCATCAGTTTTCGTCACGTGTTACATATTTTATGGAAACTGGACTTAAGATGCTGCCCAGTATAACTAGGCCTATATGTATTTTGAAATCTAACTTTTTACTGATTAAGATGCTGCCGAATATAACAACATGTATTTTGAAATCTGACGTTCACTGATTAAGATGCTGCAACATATAACTACATACATTTTGAAATCTGACGTTCACTGATTAAGATGCTGCAACATATAACAACATATGTTACCTTTTAGATAAATTTCATGCATTTTGATTGGTTAATAGCCAATGCATACCACAAGTACACAGTGTTATTTGCGGGAAAATACAGGATTTGTGGGGAAATACAGATTTTGCCGGGGTGTGTGAAATGTCACGTGACTTGCTCAACTGGTTGTACGAAAATACAAACAGCGGATGAGATCGACGAAATTTTCTCCAACATGCCTCACTGATTAAATTTGTTAACAGTTTTGAACTCATTATGAATGGGAATACCACAATTTTATTTTTACTGTTATTTTGAAGATTTCTTGAGCACGTTTGGCAAAAATATTTGCTATATTGTTGTTTTTCGTGTATTAAAAGCTAATGCTAGAATATAGCATTGTGTAATCAGTTGCCGTGTTAGAACTTGTGCTAATTATAACGAACATATTTCAAGTAATAACTTGACATGCTTTTTACAGGTTCCACAAGTTAATGCAACACGACACATATTTTTGTTCGGCTGTGGGTGTTCAGTTTTGTTTTCACGATACGATTACAACATAATCATAAACGTTTAAAACACGCAAGATAATAAGGGGCTATGAGTTGTGTCCCTTTGCGATACAAGCTTCGAAATGATATCAGGGTAAAACCACCCGGAATCCTTGTTGACCAAAATATTCTAAACTATTTTGAGGAATTTGATGTTATGTTATCTTATTAAACTCAAACTCAAAATGTGTGTGCATTTTGTTTAATAGTTTGAGTGTCAGTGTAATTTTTGTTTACTTATAAAAACAGATCTAAAAGTTTTTTTGGGTGTTTTTTGGGGTTATTTTGACAGGGTGTACGGGATTGTACGTCGCTCCAAAATCTGTATTTCCTTCGTCTGTGCCTAAGGAAATACAGATTTTGGAGGGGCGTACAATCCAGTACGCCCTGTCAAAAAACCCCGTAACTAATAATATGTTGCTATCTGACGTTCACTGATTAAAATGCTGCCATATATAACTATATATATTATTTAATCTGACGTTCACTGGTTAAGATGCTGCCATATATAACTATATATTTTTTTGAAATCTGACGTTCACTGGTTAAGATGCTTGCCACATATAACAAAATATATTTTGAAATCTGACGCTCGCTGATTAAGATGCTACCATATATAACTATATATATTTTGAAATCTGACGTCCACTGATTAAGATGCTTGCCACATATAACAAAATATATTTTGAAATCTGACGTTCACTGATTAAGATGCTACCCAATTTAACTACATAAACATTGAAATAATGATGACTGTTTTATTGAATTCCAGCTCCATGAGGAGACAAAATAACATGCCTTTCAGCACCTTTGACCGCGACAACGACAACAGTGAATCGCAGTGTGCTGTTTATCACAGGGGCGGTTTCTGGTTCAACGCCTGCTACGGAGCTGACCCGACTGGTATATACTACGAAAAAAAGCAGCATAATGGGGTTAGTATGAGTCAACGACGTCGTTCAATCAATGATACGTGTTATGTACTTAATTTTATTACATAGCCATTTAATATATATATATAAGTGAACAATAGCAGGGAAATGAGATCATACCATTAATTGTCCAATACATTACTCCCTTAATTGTTGCTAATCGACTACGTAAATTCACGCGGACGTTACCTGACTGATCACTATAGTAATTTTTGATGCATTGCCGTTAATGCTACTGACTGAAAAGATACAAATCAGATACAAAACAATTATGATCGGTTCGCTGTATATGCTCTAATTTACACTGAAATTCACAATTTTGACCAATTTTTTTTTTCGTTTTAACAATTAATTCGCTATACATAGTTCGTTCTATACATTAAAATTTATTACTAATATATAGGGTGGATAATTGGGACTTTGCAATCAGTTCGTTCTAACCGGTAGTTTGTTATAAGTGTGTTCGTTCTAAAAGTACTTTACTATAATATATATATATATATATATATATATATATATATATATATATATATATATATATATACATATAAAGAGAGAGAGAGAGAGAGAGAGAGAGAGAGAGAGAGAGAGAGAGAGAGAGAGAGAGAGAGAGAGAGAGAGAGAGAGAGAATTCGTCACGAGTATTTTTTAATATGGAAAATATCAACCGAGTCTATGTTAATTAGACGAGGTTGATATTTTACATATTAAAAAACACGAGTAGCGAATTCTATTTATCCTATAACACTTCTAAAATAACATTTTAATTAATTGTTTTAGTAAAACACAGTACTAAAGTCGCCGCCATCGATAATATGATGTCATCACGATTAACACAGATTAGTTTGACGTCACGCATTTTAAACAAATCTTTGAAAACGTTACGCACGGGTCTTGTTGGCTTGTAAGCAAATGACCCATCACCAGCCACACATTACCTAGAGACCTTGCAAATTTGCATACCATTATTAACCGGGTTAATAAAGTAAATTATCACATGGGTTTATGACATGGATATCATGGGTAATTTATAGGATATATATATATATATATATATATATATATATATATATATATATATATACTAAAACGCAAAAGAAACGCAGGTTCTCATTAAATTGGATATAAAATATTAAAAAAACAAAACGAAATGAAGATTTCAACATTTATTTTGGAGCTACACCAATTCGGCACACATTGGTGTTGGAAATTTTTGATTGAATTCCTTTTTGGCTATTGTTTCATGTCATAAAGTAGGGTGGGGGTCCATGTTAAAAATGTGAAAGAGACGACCTGTAGCATTGTCAAAGTCAGTATCGCGTGTGACCACCCTGGGCATTCAAACAGGCAGTGCAACGTCTCCTCATTGAGTTGACAAGCCGTTGAAAGAATGCCTGAGGGAGTGAGTTCCATTCATGGACCAATGCTGCCTCCAGCGCCTGCATATTCTGAGGTTGTCCGCGAGCCTGAAGGCGACGTCCGATTTCATCCCAGACGTGTTCGATAGGCGCCATGTCCGGTGATAAGGCTGGCCACGGCAACGTTGGGATGTTGTGCTGAGCCAGCAACGCCTGTGTTGCCCTGGCAGTGTGCGGCCTGGCATTGTCTTGCTGCAGCAAGCGCACACGTGGGTGAGCGGCAAAGAAGGGAACGACGTGATTGTTGATGACGTCATTTTGGTACACGGCGGCATTAACGCGTTGTCTGAACACATGAAGTTGTGTTCTGTGGTTGAATGAGAACCCACCCCACACCATCACACTACCCCCGCCCCATCGGTCGGCCTGCAGAACGCAGCAGTCGGAGTAACGTTCATGTCGACGTCGCCATACTCGGATTCGGCCATCAGCGTTGGAAAGATTGTAACGGCTCTCATCAGTAAACAGAACTTGTTGCCACTGGCCACGTCGCCATCTTTGATGTTGTTGCGCCCACTGTTGACGTTGTTGGCGGTGCCGAGGGGTCAATATTGGTCCCACATAAGGACGGCGGTTACGGAGTCCTGCTGCCCTCAGACGGCGTCGGACGGTATCGGCGGACACTGGACCACGTGGACCACGCACCTGGTGAGCGGTGTTAGCTGCTGGCAGCATCCGATTCCTAAGGTGGGTCACCCGGATGTACCGGTCTAGGGCTGCGGTTGTCACCCTCGGGCGGCCGGTGCGTGGTCGATCGTTCACAGATCCAGTGATTTGGTGACGTTGAGAAAGGCGTGCGATTGTTGAAACATGACATCCCAATTGTCTGGCTACAGCAGTACGGGTCTGTCCGGCTTGCAACATCCCGATGGCCATCCCTCGCTGGAGTTGCGTCAGTCGCGGCATTTTTAAAATGTGATTCTGTTGTCTGTCACTACTCAAATTGAATTTATGCGATTAAATCCAGGTGTGTAGGCTTTATAAGCATTTCAATGAGTGTGTTTGCACTGGATTCATGATACGGATGATCCAGCACGTGCAAACAACGTGTTTTGAGAATTCGTGACGTCACACAGGTAATGAAATTGACACGCAGGTGGGACTGCGGTGTGGGTGTGTGCCATGTCCTTTAACACAGTTGAGGTTCAATTCCACCAAAGATACTGCTTTACAAAGTGCAATTCTTTCGCATTTTCAGGACCTGCGTTTCTTTTGCGTTTTAGTATATATATATATATATATATATATATATCGTTAAAAAGTGTATGTTTTTCTCTACATGACAGGCTTGTTTCGTGAGAGAGTTGAATTATTGCTCTCACTCATCAGATGTAGATTTAATTACACCGTCAACGGAAAGCATTTGCCCTCAAGTGGACATTCAGCTCTTCGTCTACAGTTGTTCCTCAGATTACTCGATGAGTGCTTTCCCAAAAGCAACCCTCTCCACAAAATTATAAATCGAAACACCGTTAAAATTAGCTATAGCTGCATGCCTAATGTTGGGAAAATAATTTCAGCGCATAACAAAACTCTACTTCAACAACACAGAGATAAAGACGCCGTTCCCCCCAGAGAATGCAACTGTAGACGAAGAGCTGAATGTCCACTTGAGGGCAAATGCTTGCAGAAAGGAGTAATATATCAAGCTACCGTTAATACACTCGATAACAACAAGCAAGAAACATACGTTGGTTTGACCGAGAACACATTTAAGACGAGATATACTGCGCACACGAGCAGTTTTCAAAACGCAACACAGAAGAACGCAACAGCGCTAAGTCAGTACATTTGGACACTGAAGGATAGATTCACCCCATACACCATTAAGTGGAAAATTTTATCCAAAGCAAAATCATACTCTCCAGCGAGCAAAAGATGTAACCTCTGCCTGAAGGAAATACTGTTCATAATGTATAAACCTGAAACCAGCACACTAAACTCCAAGAATGAACTCGTATCAGCATGTCGACACAGACGCAAATACCTTCTGTGCGCATACCACACATCACCTATTATAGACCTGCATAGTGACGTAACCTCGACGTCACAGAGTCCATTACGTCATCAGCTTTCCGTTGACGGTGTAATTAAATCTACATCTGATGAGTGAGAGCAATAATTCAACTCTCTCACGAAACAAGCCTGTCATGTAGAGAAAAACATACACTTTTTAACGATATATCTGGCTCCCACACGGTTGAGCACTCTATAAAATAGCGTCTTTCAACTCGAAAACGACTACTATATATATATATATATATATATATATATATATATATATATATATATATATATTTCATTGCATTCAGAGTATGTGATATTTCAGATCACATACTTTAGATGTAAATTAATCGAGGATCATGGCACTAGGTGCATTGACATTTAAGCAAACGTACCAGGGTGACACTCCATAATTGGCATATGCATTCATAGTCGTCAAATAAAAACAGTTTAATAGCATTTTTACACTGAAAGCTGTCCAGTGTTCAGAAAAAAACAAAAACAAAAAAACAACGTTGTGCACTAGTTTATTTGATGTAAGGACATCCAAAATGACGTCATTCGAGTTTGACGTCATTTCCATTAAAAAGACACTGCGCCAATTATTCTTACGTCAACTGAATATCTAGCAATGGCGGATATTATATATGCGCGCGTGTGTGTGTGTGTGTGTGTGTGTGTGTGTGTGTGTGTGTGTTATTACAATGGCCAGAAATCACTGGAAATACATATAATTATTCATATTCGACTGAAGGAAATGTAGCTTAAGTAATTTGCCAGTTTATTTTTTAACATAGGTTAGGTTAGATTAGCAAACAGCATGGTTAAATAGCAACATATTTTGCGATCTTCTCTTTAATGCAAACTCACGAGAGTTTGTTATGCACAATGTGTACCTAATTTCAGTGTCGGAAGCAAAAGCAGTGGCTGTTCCAGAAAATCCATTTAGGAGGGCCCCAATGACATGAGGCGGAATGCCAAGGGAACTTTGGGGAAGGTTTGGAGGGGGTGAAAATTAATATATAATAAAATTATAACTGTCGCAAAATTTAGGGGGGGGGGGGTGGGTCCCTGGGTGCACCATCCCCTAGATCCGCCTCTGAAAAGTGTTACTACTCCTTGATGAAGTAACAACAGTAGGAAGAGTAAGGAGTGGGCTGAAATAATTAAAATGCTAAAAGAAAAATAAGTTTAAACAATCTTCGAGTCGTAAACACCAGAGATTGCAATGAAGCTGTATATAACTTCCACTGAGATACAAATGACAGTGAGGAGAGTAAATCAAGTTAAATAAATTCGTTTTGTTTAACGACACCACTAGAGCACATTGATTTATTAATCATCGGCTATTGGATGTCAAACATATGGTCATGTTGACATATAGTTTAAGAGAGGAAATCCGCTATATTTTTCCCTTAGTAGCAAAGTATCTTTTATGTGCACCATAGCACAGACATGATAACACATACCACGATCTTTGATAAACCAGTATCGGTGCTCTGGCTGGAACAAGGAGAGTAAATAAAGAAATAAAAAAGTAAATCAATAAGTAGGATTATAATATCAGAATAGGAATGTAGCAACACTTACTACTCGTAGACTTGTTTACATGATGAAAAGAGGAACAAAAGCTACTATAAAGATGTTTGCCATGGGGGTTTTTTATGTAGGAGGCGGTAGGGTGAGGCGTATTTTATGAATTTTGAAATAAGAATACAGGTTGATAATTATATATTTTATACATCCGTGTAAATCTACGCGGATATTTAACTGTGATTCTAATTGTTAAAATCACCAAACATGTTTAATTCAATTCATTTTATTTTACGTGTCTTTTAATTTTGCGTTGTCATCAACCTCGCAGTTACTTTGTCCATTGTCTTTTTATTTGAATTATGCTGTTTTACTCCATGATGCAGTTTGATGTGGTAAGGGATGTTACTTTTGACGAACATTTGCACGTGTAACGTGAAATTGGTCTGTTGTTTTAAAATAACTCTTTTTTTTATTGTTATTTAGTCTCCTACTGTACTGTACTATTGTTCGTCTGTCTGTCTGTTTCAAAACTGTTTATTGACAATGCTTCAAGATATTTAGCTTACATTTTGCATATAGGTTTATCACGTACCGCTAAAGACCTAGGCTGACTTTCAGGATGATGTAAGGGCGGGATATAGCCCACTGGTAAAGTGCTCGATTTGGGATCGATCCCCGTTGGACTCTTTCTCGTTCCAGCCAGTGCACTACGACGGGCATATCAAAGACCGTTCTATGTGTTATCCTGTCTGTGGGATGGTGTATATAAACTTTTAATATACCTTGCTACTAATCGAACAATGTAGCAGGTTTCCTCTGTCGACTATGTGTCAGAATTACCAAATGTTTGACATCCAGTAGCCGATTATTAATAAATCAATGTGAGCTCCAGTGGTGTCGTTAAACAAAACACTATTTTTCATGGCGATTTACCCATTTGTGACAGAGGTATGGTCCTTGGACACAATATTATTTCCCGGTCATTATTTTGTTTTTCACAATGCCTTAAGATATTAAGCTGAAATTATGTGTATAGCTTTATCATGTACAGTTAGAGATCAACTTTCACGTCCATAGCGATGTACTTACTTTGACAGAGTTATGTTCCGTGAACTTAGGACATGTACGTCTACTGCTTTAGCAGCACCGGCCTCTGTGGCGTCGTGGTTAAGCCATCGGACATACGATTGGTAGGTACAGGTTTCACAGCCCGGTACCGGTTCCCACCCAGAGCGAGTTTTAACGACTCAATGGGTAGATGTAAGACCACTACACCCTGTTCTCTCTCACTAACCACTAATAAAAACAACTAACCCACTGTCCTGGACAGACAGCTCAGATAACTGAGAAGTGTGCCCAGGACAGCGTTCTTGAATCTTAATTGGATATAAGCACGGAAATAAGTTGAAATGAAATGTTTTAGCAGTACTCTCAGAATGCTTGTTTGGCAATGGAGATAGAGACGCATAAAGGAAACTCTCACGGGTTTCATAACAAATAACATTACTGCATAAACGTGATATATCACACCAGAGTTTAGAAAACCCCCCAGCAACATTTCATTTGTTTGTTATTTGTTTTGGTTTTTCGCAGGCAATCGACGGAATTGTATGGAGTGTATGGAAGCCACTTTACTCACTGAAAGAATTCACAATGTCAATCAGACCAAAGGGAGTGGTTTAAAGAATTGCTGTCTCCAGGTCCACCTTATTGAAATAAAATAATATTAACTTTAATTAACCGTACTTCTGTTTTAGTGTCTTGAATAAATACATGTGTCACGGGGATCCTATAATACCCGTAACTGAATGAAACACGATTGTCCAAATGTCTCTCCTAACTGTATATCTATTAGATCTCTCTGTAACAGGCAGTTATACCCGCTTGTGGCTCGTCTAGGTATGATCAGAGATAAGATCTTATATAAAGTATATATTATATAGCACGTTTAGTTCACTAGAAAACACAACAAAAACACAATACACTTTGGAATCTGTATTAACCTACGCTGACAAATGTACTGCCGCAATAGTTAATTAACAACAACAAATAATAACAACCCAGAACTCATCACTTAATTAGTTAATCTCTAGGTGTCTAGTTTACACAATATGCTAATCACTTCACCGTGACACAACACCCACACGTGTGATAATTGAGAAACACTTCCAGGAGAACTTAATTAATAAAGGAATTACAACTATATTCCTAACTGGTTAATTTTTAATTAACCCTTACTACTCGTTCAATAACGTGTGATAATTGAGAAACGCTTCCAGGAGAACTTAATTAATAAAGGAATTACAACTCTATTCCTAACTGGTTAATTTTTAATTAACCCTTACTACTCATTCAGTAACCTTGTAACACAGAATTAATACTGGTACCTATCACAATAAAGACAATAACCTACAGTTTACCTAGGTCCTGTAGGATGACTGGATAAGCTTTATATATTTATTTAGACAGCGAGCCTACAGTTTACTGCGTCAGATGACCGGCAGCACCGTCTAAATAATATTGGTATAATACAGTGTTAAAATATTTAAAGTCACATCAATCACATCAAGGTTATACACAGAGCAGAAATAAAATTATTTACCAGTCCGGACGGACAGCGATCCCTGGAAGCCTTCCTATGTTTCTCCCCGATATCTCTAAAACCCTACCTATTTATTCAAAACTCTCAGAGACAGCGAATATCGCCTGGGGGTACAAGGCGGTACCTCACGTATCATGTGGATTTTCCACAGCCACCACGCCGGCATATTTTTCTTTGATCGTCAGACTGGCTGTCGCCATACCGCGAGCTATCCCCTGGTCATAAACAGCACTAGCGGAGTTATTACGTAACTACTGGCCACGTGACCTCCACACCTGCGCTAGGTGTGTACTAGAAAAGGTATCACGTAACAAGTTGCCCATCTGCGCTAAGTGCATTTGGAACTGCACACGGTCCTCTAAAACAATTAATATCGCCACAGGCGAAAAGAAATTAAGAGCATGTACGTCACAACATGGATGGACGTTTTGATGATAGATCTTTCAAATTAATGTTCTTACTGTTGCATGCCATTCCTCGGCGGTCTTTGACCATAGTCGATGTCACATAAAAGTGGATTACGCCCAAAACACACCGATGTTTGGGTTTGGGTCGGGGTCTGGTGTATTTAGGACCGTATTGTCATTTCAAAAGCTTTTGTTCAACGATACCACTAGAGGACATTAATTAATGACCGGCTATTGGCATTTTGGTAATCTCACATATAGTCTTCAGAGCAATCCCGCTATGATGTTCCATTAGAAAGGAATACTTTATATAAATGTTCCCGCAAAAAGGATGCTACAGGATGCAATTGTAACCCAGTGTTAAACTAGGATTATTGAAGACCATGTAAAATGCACAATAAACATGACCCAGCACAAATGTCCACATTATTATAGTCCAAAAACGTTATTGCGCATTTATAGATTTTACATGAAATAGACCAAGAGAAAAAGATAAAACGTTATAGCGCATTTATAGATTTTACATGAAATAGACCAAGAGCAAAAGATAAAACGTTATAGCGCATTTATAGATTTTACATGAAATAGACCAAGAGCAAAAGATAAAACGTTATAGCGCATTTATAGATTTTACATGAAATAGACCAAGAGCAAAAGATAAAACGTTATAGCGCATTTATAGATTTTTCAAAACGACATTCATCTCCTATATGGGGACGTAGCCCAGTGGTAAAGCGTTCGCTTGATGCACGGTCGGTCTAGGATCGATCTCCGTCGGTGGATCCATTGGGCTATTTCTTGTTCCAGCCATTGCTCCACAACTGGTGTAAAAAGGTCGTGGTATGTACTACCCTACATGTGGGATGGCGTATGTAAAAGATCCCTTGCTGCTAATCGAAAAGAGTAGCCCATGAAGTGGCGACAGCGGGTTTCCTCTCTCAATACCCGTATGGTCCTTAACCATATGTCTGACGCCATATAACCATAAATAAAATGAGTTGAGTGCGTCGTTAAATAAAACATTTCCTTCCTTCATCTCCTATATCATTTTCATCACAAATTGTACACGGTCTGTTTTCCAATAAAATGGTATTCCAACCTCCAGTCACAACTGGTAAATAGTTGCTAAAAGTTGGTTGTCTAAACTAGCAACACTTTCGACCGGGGGGTGGGGGGCTGAATCGTCACCCGGAGAGGTCGGTTGTTTGCTAGTATGAAAGTAATACCAAATTTTCAGAAATGGAATTAAATAACGTCATGATAAGTAAAAACATATTGTTGAGCACCTAAGTTCTGGTAGTTAATGGTAACAATTCGTACAGAATGTTCCAGCTCATTTCATTGGTCGATGATGGAGCAAGCGTTTACAAAACAAAGATAAACATAGCATTCAACAACTGTATTTGTCTGACTAGTAAAGGGTCTCCTCGGGAGTGGCTGTCCTGCCTTAGACGAGGCAGTAGGTAGTTAAAGTTTGTTTTGTGTAACGACCACATTGATTTATTAATCATCGGATATTGGATGTCAAACATTTGGTCGTTCTGACATCTAGTCTTAGATAGGAAGCCCGCTTCTTTTTAAAGGCCGATTATCTGTGAGCAGTTTTTCGGGAAAGGTATGGGCGGAAACTTATGCATTCTGATTGTACAAGACATTCAATCTGACGATCGCTGTGAGAAAAGACGAGTATGAGGTATACGTGCACCACAAAAAGTCAACGTCCTACAAACATCCCTTTCTCACAAGTGCGGTTACGGATTTCACGGTCACGGGCGGTGTTAAATTATATCACATTACATTTATTCACTGAACAGTGTCTTGACTTTGAGATTCGTAGGAACGCCATTTGAAGTAATTGGTACGAACTACTGTGGGTGAAGGGCAGATGCAACATTTTATCAATCTTTCGATGGTTTGAAACGCAATTTCAAAGAATGAAAAAAAAAAAAAGGATTCTTCTGTATGATGATTTAAACTGTTTCAAGGGATATATAATAAACAATAATAATAATAATAATAATAATAATAATAATAATACATGTAACAATAATAATGATAATATTAATAATAATAATAATAATAATAATAATAATATATTAATAATAATATTATCATATACAACAGAGACAACAAAACACAAAGTAAAATAGCCCAAGCCTTTTAAGGTATTCTTAATACCTTGAGGTGCAATAAAATATCGTTAGAAAACGTTGCATATGTACACGCAATATGACGTGAACGCCCGTGTGTGTGTGTGTGTGTGTGTGTGTGTGTGTGTGTGTGTGTGTGTGTGTTAGATCTACTGTTAAAATATACCACCGTGTGTATTATTCATGTTTATGTTACTCTCAGAATATATTACGGTAATTTAAACTAGCTGTGTTTAGGCTGTCTTAGTCTAAGCACCATGCAGTAATAGTTTTAAAACAGTTTGTATAACTATAATATTATTCCAGTTTCTACTACATCTTATGAATAACCACCACAAGTACTAATGTCTACTGTTACCAATGCCACTAAATGTACTACTGGTAACTGCTACTATTATTTCTAACGTTTGTTTCCTTATTCTGTTCGTATAAATTATAACAAAATTGGGCTAAGGGCATAATAGACAGTGTGACGTATCTCTCTGACCCTGTAGGGTTGTTTTTATTTGTATTTATGTTTATGTATTTGTAATCTATATGTGTATGACGTGTGACTGTATGTGTAGGTAACTGTATTGTTAATTAATTGTTTATATACCCGTGGATCTTGTCGGTGGTCTATGTATTGTATACGGAATAGTATATTTAATTAATGTGTATATATTATTGTACTTTATATTCATATTTGAAAAGGGATAGTGAATTTATATGTTGTTTGGTGAACTGCTGGGGTTTGGCTGATGTAAAGACAAGGATAGATGTGTTTAATGTTTTAAGGTTAAAATGTTATTCTGTTTATTTCCTGCAAGGCACTCACTTTACTAAAGAGAAGAAACTTCTTATAGGCGCAGAGTTGGGATATGAACTACGTAATTACATATGATGGAAGAATAACACACTAAAACAAGCCCGGTTATATTGTTTCCAAATATCAGACATGTTGTATTGTTATATTTTGAAATCCAATGTACATTGTGGATATAGGACTGGTCATTCTACGGTAAATCTAAAATTCGAGTTTAATGAAAACGAAAGGCACACCTGTTGGAAATTTAATAATTCACTCGTTAAAAATAAATCTTATATATCAATAATAAAAAAAGGTTATTTCTGAAATTAAGAGACAATATGCCGCGTCTGTCTGTAACTTGGATGCTATTGATGATATACCCCTATCGGAAATCAATTTCACAATTTTTTTTGTTTTTTTTGTGTGTTTTTTTTTTTTGGGGGGGGGGGATTGTGGGTTTTTTTGGGGGGTTTTCTGGTTATTTTTTAATTATTTAGTTTTTTCCTTGTTGTTTCTTGTTTTATTGTGAGGATTTTTCTGCTTTTTAGTTTTAATTTTTTTGTTTGTTTGTTGATGTTTTTTGTTGATGAGGTAGGGTTTCCTTTTGGAGGTTACATTGGCCAAGATGAAAATAAAATAGAAATACCCATTTGTTTGTTTTTTGTTTGTTCGTTTTTCTTGTTTTCTTTATCTTCTCTTTTTTTTCTTGTTTCTCCTTTTTTGTTTTGTTTTGTTGTTGTAATTCGCGTCTATTTTGTCTGAGTTTGTATTGGCCAAGATAAGACTAAAATAGAAATACTTACCTAATGTGAATAATGTTGGGGTTTTTTTTTTTACCATTTGTTTAATTGAATGCTTTTTTCATTTTCATTTTAGGAAAAGCCAAACGGAAATAATGTTTGTAGCAGCATACATGATGCATACGTACGTACGTACGTACGTACGGGCGTGCGTGCATGCATGCAGACATACGCTTTCATAAATAATTACATACATACATACATACATACATACATACATACATACATACACACATACACACATACACACATACATGCACCAATACGTACATACATTACATTAGATAACGTGGATACATACCTACATACATACATACATATATACATGCGGGCGATTCGGTGCCTTAGGTTCGAGTCCCAGCAACGGCATGGGACAATTTGTGAGGCCAGAAAGGATTTCATTATCCCCTGCACCAGTGCGTTAATAGCTTTGTATGTAATAGTTAACATCGACATATATAGAAACATATAGATATTCATACATCAATACACACACACACACACACACACACACACACACACACACACACACACACACATACACGTTTGTTAAAGATGTAAAGTGTGGACCTGCGTCCCATATCCACAGATAGTGGACTTGCTTAGTTTTAAATATACAGTGGTGTGCTTTTGCACATGCCACTTAGAGAACATCCTTAAGTAGCACGTGCATTGGCATTGGAATCTGATGACTTTCACTGTGTCTACCAGACCTATCAAAGTGAGGACACACATGTATATTTTGTATGCGACTGATGTGGTAAAACTGAGGACACACCAGTTGGCAATGTACATACAAAGCGTGGACAGTTTTATGTGAGATGTGTGCAACATTTGGTAATCATGTTATGATTCACTCATTTCGCATTATGATAATACACACGATAGACAAAAGGATACTATAGAGAGTG
Organism: Gigantopelta aegis; assembly: GCF_016097555.1. NCBI lineage: Eukaryota > Metazoa > Mollusca > Gastropoda > Neomphalida > Peltospiridae > Gigantopelta > Gigantopelta aegis. The sequence continues at coordinate 13,447,359 of NC_054705.1, forward strand.
AAGACACACATCATATTAACATAGGCAGACTTAGGACACACAAATATAATTGACAATATATACACACTGAGGACACACTTTGTATTAACACAGGCAGACAGAGGATAAATGTATGCATAATACATGCACACAGAGGACACACACATCATATTAACAAAGTCAGAGGACGCACACACATACTGATTATACACACCGAGGACACACACGTCATATCAACAAAGTCAGACAGAGGACGCACACACATACTGATTATACACACCGAGGACACACACGTCATATCAACAAAGTCAGACAGAGGACGCACACACATACTGATTATACACACCGAGGACACACACGTCATATCAACAAAGTCAGACAGAGGACGCACACATGGACGTAGGCAGAGGACACAAATACATCTGCATATAGATTCTTAGATTAATAATGCAAAAACAGTGCAGACACACATTGTATTAACACATTTAGTTCTGCATTCTTTAATGGATGGCTTTCATGTCGGATACACCGGCCTCGGTGGCACAGTGGTTGAGCTATCGAACATGAGGCTGGTAGGTACTGAGATTAAAACTCAGTCGAGGCATTGGATTTTTAATATCGATATTGAGTCCAACCCAGTGTGAGTGCTCCGCAAGACTCAATGTGAAAGTGTAACCACTTACACCGACCAGTGGTTCCATAATTGGATTAACAAAGGCATGTCTATAGGAAAGTGCATATAAAAGATCGCTTGCTGCTTATAGGAAATAATAGCTACACTAGTATGGTGATAGCGGGTTTCGTCTCAGGACGGCTCAGGAAGCTGCGCGATGTGCCCATGACAGTGTGCTTGAACCGTAATTGGATGTAAGCACGAGAATAAGTATAACCAACCATATTTGATATGCCTGCTGTTCAGTTCGAGGCACAACAATCACGCTGGCTATGAACAAATACTGGGTTTTGACAAAAACAAGTTTTAATGTTTCAAAAGTCATTAATAAAATTAAAAAATAAGGAAGGAAATGTTTTATTTAACGATGCAGTCAACACATTGTGTTTACAGTTACATGGCGTCAGACATATGGTTAAGGACCACACAGATATAGAAAGGAAACCCGCTGTCGCCACATCTTTTATATGCACCATCCCACAAACAGGATAGTACATACCACGGCCTTTGTTACACCAGTTGTGGAGCACTGGCTGGAACGAGAAATAGCCCAATGAGGCCACTAACGGGGATCGATCCTAAACCGACCGCGTATCAAGCGAGCACTTTACCACTGGGCTACGTCCCGCTCCAAAAATGAAAAAAGAGAAAGCAGTCTAAATGTCTTCTATTACTTTGCTTAGGATCATCCCTATTACATATCAAGTGCAATTTATTCAGATATTTTCTGACGATATGTAATATACAAAAAAAGCCAATAAAATACAAATGTATTTTGTTTGACATAATACTAATAGTTACAATTGTAAATTGTTTGTTCAGTATGCGATTTTTTAATACTTAAAACTGGATTTGAAAACAAAGCTAAGTAATACTGTGAAGTGAAAACCTAATCAAATACTTAGTAACTACAAATATCCCCTTGTAAACTACACTTTATTTTTGCTGACCATACGGTTTCGAATAAAATCCTTTACATTTTTCCAAGAATGATGTGCTAAAACTGGTTCTGAAAACAATACTTCTTCAATTTGTCTCTTTCCTGGTAACGCCTTCATCGCTATATTAGTAGCGAACTGTGTCAGCACAGCTTGTTTCAGCAGAAGACCAAGCTACTCGTTTGTGTCTAGGCACGGATTTTGGTGACACTGAAATGTATAACATATAAATGTTAATGCATATATGTACCATACCAGATCATTGGCCTATTTAATGGGTCCTCTTATGAACATGAAACTTTCTACTAGAGTTAACATGGAATCCCCGCCTTTTGTGGTTCAGTTAAATCGAGTTGGCTGATAAAATAGTGATATTTGGTATTCCAAATCAATATAATTTTAATTTAAGTACCATATTTAAAGAAATAAGATCATGTTATGGTACAGTATACTAGAACTTGAAGAGTAGTCAAAGTGAGTCCATTCAAATGTGTTACATATTAAATATGGTTAGTACAGCAATGGGAATTATTTACTTATTTGCACAACAGTGAAAGTAGTATAAAGAAACAACTCTTACTGTCATTGGGTGTCTGCTCTACAATCTTTATGATGACTGGAACTCCTAGAAACAGATATGAAAGGAAAGAAAAACAATTGCAAAAAGACTCATCGGCACCTTTTTCTTTAGGTATTTGCCACAGTAAAACACCACACAGATAGGCTATTTCTACCACTTTCCCACAATCAGAACAGTAAAGACTACAAGCATTGATGTAAAAGTCATAGGACACTAGAGATGATGACAATATCTCAATAACAAGCTTTGCAGAGTGAATTTGCATAGCCAAAAGCTCTCCTTTATATAAGTGCTTTACGGTTTATACATCCATATGTACTAATACCCATTTAATATGAATACAATGACCATACATATTTAGAAAAGCTACATTTGTATATATTTAAGTTTGTTTCATTCAAAAGACAGAAAAATCCAAATTAACTTATATTGGATGAGCAAGGCTTTAAAAAACAACAACAAAACACATTTCACTTTACCCAAAGGTTCTAGTTGTGCTTCAACACTGTTGACATCAATATTTTCAGAATTCAACTCTGGAACTCGAACTCCTAGAAAACAAAAGCTGTTAATACAATGATAAAGATATTTCAATAACATACACATCCAAATGTTCATGTTTGAGTAAATGTTTATCGTTTATTCCAGAAGTCTGTACAAGGACTCATTTAACAAGTATATGGCAACATTATCTTTTATTTCCTTTTTAGAAAAGGAAAGGAATATGTGTGGGCAAATCAAGTAGATGATATTTCTATGAAGCTAAAGGGGTATAGTTTGTGCCACAACAAACTTTGAAATGATATTGCATTTTCTAGCATTTACATGTGGCAGTATCTTCATTTCATTGGTCAACTGACTTTTGTTTTCAAAATGTGCAAGGTTAAAATTGACCTTTGTGCAGATCCAAGACAGAAGTCTTTTTTTCAGCCTCAAGAGATACAATATTAATATTTCAATTTACCGAGAGGTTCTTGCTGTGTGTCAGTATCCTCATTGTTGAAATCTTCAGAATCCACAACTAGTTCTGTCAAATGAAAACCAGCATGTATCATTTTAAAAATATAACACATGGCTTCATTAATTAAACATAAAAATATGGAATGGCATTTTGTGGTTAATTAAATATAGTATTATTTGAAGAGAAATAGTATAGATATTTAGTAAATATTTACTATGCAGAGGTGAAATTTCCAAGAAACTGTTACTGAATATTCTTTCATTCTGGATAGAAAGTCTGCGATAGAAAGTCTGCAGGCCAAAATCATAATAATATTTAAGATGGCAAAAATAAACCAATCTTACCCATATTAACATATCAGTATAATTACAAACTTTCCGAATTTATACGATTTACTGTATTCTGATTGGCTGACGTCACTAAAAAACCAAGCGTTGTCCTTCCATAAACCTCATAAAAATACGTCATCACGGAAGACCAAGATCGATTGGAACTATTTTTAGCTGGATGGGCGAGAAGCCCAAATGACCCAGTTCGGTGATCGTTTTAAAAATAGAACAAGGAAGTGACCTGTTTTCTCGATTAAAAAAATAAGGGAAACTGGATGAGATATTCATGTTATATAAAAAAAAAAAAATTACAATATATATATATATTTTTTTTATTCTGTTAAAAAAACACAACCCAAAACATCCAGTAGTATGTATACATGTATTCCTACGCTTATTTACAGAACATGGCTGACGGTAAGAACGAAAGAAATTATTTTTGAGTGTTTTAAGGTACACTTCTTGTACTGTTTGTAATTATAAGAATTGTTTCTCATTTTTTAGGAATTTATCGATGTATAAAAGTCACAAATGTAGTATAATTTCGCTTCGCTTAGCTACGCGATTTTATACCATTTGTGACTTTTATACATCGATAAATTCCTAAAAAATGAGAAACAATTCTTATATAACATACATTTGTAGATCACATATATAAATTATAGGTTGATTTCACTTATTCATTATTTTGCTGACCTTTCTGTGTGGAAAACAGAAGTATCTTCTATTAGTTCTAGGCAGCACAACTATTAGCCAAATATTGTAGGAACAAAACTATTTTGAGTCCTGCTATAAAATGTCACCATAAAATGTATATACTTTTATTGCCTTTAAAGCAATAATAGGTGAAATATTTCGAATATTTAAGTGTTTAGAATAGGTCATCAGCCTTGGGGGTTTTACTCGTAGTACCACAGAATTCACTTTCTTTCTCACCTATTTTGAAATAATGTTAAATTTCAAATGCTGTTTAACAATGTAATACGTAAACAGGCAAACTCTAGGGAGCCCTTCAGACTAATAGTGTGAGATTACATTTCACCACACGGTGGAAATTTCAAAGTAATACACTACATCGTGAAAAATGTGAAAAAATATATTTTGGAAATTACATTTTGCCGATTATAGCTTAACCATTAGAGGGAAATATCTATATATTATTTTAAAAGTAGAGGTGTGGGAGTTTTTTTCATTATAAATGATGTTATAATATTGGGAGGGGTGATATTCCACATATAGGTTTGATGTTTTGTATTAGTTTTATTGAAATCATATTTTTACCTTCTTCAGGATCTATAACGATGTCATCCAACTGTTGTCCTGCCTTCAAACCAACACCTCCTTGTTCCGTGGCTAGCAAAAGTTTAGAGATCTTGGCTACTTGAAGTGTCTGATCAGGAAGACGATAATATTCTCGATGTACCCTGATGTCATGCCCCAGGTACCGTGCTAAGTAATCAAGCTCATGGTCCTTCAAATTCAGTATTTGGCTCATTGTAGCAATCTGCTTTCTGAGTTGTGTTGATCTAAGTAGATGTGGTTCCTTTGCACCACAGTTCTCGCTCATAGCTCTCAGACAATCTGAACATCTGACGTACTCATGAGATCCATAGTGTGTACGAGCAAAGACATATGCATTATCATCTTTAATTCCAGCATCATGCCTGCAAGACATCAATATGTCTGGCCATTCTTTGGTCTCCTTGTTCATGAGCACAGGCACAGTCATCCCACGCTTTCCTCGAACTTCTACACAGCAGAAATGCTGACTGAGCTCCTTCTCCAAATCAGACAAGTGATCCATTACAAATCCATCTTGACCAGCTGTTTGTATTTTCGCATAAACTTCAATTGTCATGTGAGAAACTTCACCTTGTCGACGTCGGTTAAACAGAATGACACGAGTCAAAACTACATCTCTAAGGGTACTCCATGCTGACTGTGATGCACATGCCATCAAGGCAGTAGCAGCTTGCCTTCCCTCCTCCTTTAGATAATTTGACAGAAGGTGAACAGGGGCAGGATTTTAACTTTGTTTCTTTTTAAATCATATAAAGTTCTGAGTGCATGAGTTGACATTTTCTCTGCCCAGTTTATAATCATCAGTTTCTGGAAAGACTTTGACTCTTTTTGTTTTCGAGTATCACCAGACTCTATAGCTTCACATTCACAAATCTTTGCACACTTGTTCAAGCTGTGACCCAGTTTCAGAGCTAGAGAGGGAGTCTTGTAGGTGTGTCTCCTGTCTTCAAATACAGCAACATGTTTTGTTGCTGTTATAACAACTCTGAACTGACCAGGATCAATAAATTCTTCAAGGTTGGCATTTTCCTTTCCACTTTCTCTGCGCAACTGCATCAAGAGACGGCCAATCTCACTCAGCTTATTTCTAATGTGGTTATGCTGATGTTCATTGTGTCCCACTTTATTGTACAAATGGTTGCCAAATGACAAAATGAGGTTGTCAGCCTTAACAACTCTAGTGACTTGATCATGTCTCATGCAACAGATTACATTATTCAGTTGTTGACTTACACCTGGTGGAGGAGGTAACAGCAGCTTACAGCTGACAGCCTTTCTCGCTCTCTTCTTTCTAGTTGGTTCCACAGGTAATGATGATATCTCTACATGACAAACATGTCTCCAAAGATCTTTCCAAAGCACATATGCATAACATGTCTCACATGGCCCATACTCATCTGGATTAATTTGACTAGTAGGTCGGTGTGTTACGATCAGTGTACCCTGGCCTTTGCGCAACACTTCACAGTTATGTTTGTGATTTTTTCACTTTATCTTTTCATTAATATACTCTATAACTTGAGGTTCATTTGCATGCTGAGTAACTATGTGTCGAGGTAGCTTTTTCTAGGAAATCTCACAAAACAAACAGTAATACACTTTGTCCCACTTTCTGCTTTCGCCTTGATTATCAGTCACCATAACCATGATGTTGCCAAAAGATGTACTAGAAATAGAGCTACTGACTTGTGAATTTGATTGTGTGTCTCTACTGTCAAACATACTAAGATTTTCAGTGCAACGTCTTGAAGAAGTCTTTGAGTCTGACTGACTGCTCACATCATTGATGTCACCTACATCATGTGAACATCTTGTGGCATTACTTAATGAAAATGTTCCAATTGTAGGAATTATAAGAGATAAATCACTACAGGAATCAGTATCAGTGGTAGCTGGAACATAATCAGAATCAGAATCACTGTGATCAAAGTTCAAGTAACTGGATGACACATAATTATCTTCTACATCTTCTGACTCTCTGGTTGGTTGATTATTTGCTAGTAATATAAAAAAAAAAAATAATAATATAAGCCTAATATACTCACTTGCACTGATGAAAACATTGGCTTAATAATAATTTACATTAGCTTTAAATATAAATCTTAACGACATAACCATTTTCAACAATAAACAAAATATCTATGTCTGCAAAAGGCATAGTTTGGAGATGACCTGATGATCAGAGGATTTGTTTTAACATATCATTTTAATTCAGTAATTCTGTTATTTTCCCAACCCTAAGTAGTTTGAGGAGTTCAATTGTATGCTCTGCTACAGCTTTTCAAAAACGGAGGTCTACTTGATGAAAAGCACAAAAATGAAGGAAAAGGAAGGAAATATTTTATTTAACGATGCACTCAACACATTTATTTTCCAGTTATATGGTGCCGGACATATGGTTAAGGACCACACAGATACTGAAAGAGGAACCCCGCTGTCGCCACTTCTTGGGCTACTCTTTTCGATTAGCAGCAAGGGATCTTTTATATGCATCATCCCACAGACAGGATAGCACATACCACGGCCTTTGATATACCAGTCGTGGTGCACTGGCTGGTACAAGAAATAGCACAATGGGCCCACCGACGGGGATCGATCCTAGACTGACCACGCATCAAGTGAACGTTTTACCACTGGGTTACGTCCCACCCCTCACAAAAATGAATGAATAAATGAATGGTACACCAACTGGTCGAACAACAGCTTGACATGGTCCACTATGGAGATCATCATCATCATCTGCTACATGTCCTGAAGGTTTACCAGGTACATCATTCTCTGTCATGGATGACTCACTGTGATTAGAATCTACATTCCTGGTGTCTATATCAGGTACATCATTCTCTGTGATGGATGACGCACTGTGATTAGAATCTACATTCCTGGTCTCTATATCAGGTACATCATTCTCTGTCATGGATGATTCACTGTGATTAGAATCTACATTCCTGGTCTCTATATCAGGTACATCATTCTCTGTCATGGATGATTCACTGTGATTAGAATCTACATTCCTGGTCTCTATATCAGGTACATCATTCTCTGTGATGGATGACTCACTGTGATTAGAATCTACATTCCTGGTCTCTATATCAGGTACATCATTCTCTGTCATGGATGATTCACTGTGATTAGAATCTAGATTCCTGGTCTCTATATCAGGTACGTCATTCTCTGTCATGGATGACTCACTGTGATTAGAATCTACATTCCTGGTCTCTATATCAGGTACATCATTCTCTGTGATGGATGATTCACTGTGATTAGAATCTACATTCCTGGTCTCTATATCAGGTACATCATTCTCTGTGATGGATGATTCACTGTGATTAGAATCTACATTCCTGGTCTCTATATCAGGTACATCATTCTCTGTGATGGATGATTCACTGTGATTAGAATCTACATTCCTGGTCTCTATATCAGGTACATCATTCTCTGTGATGGATGATTCACTGTGATTAGAATCTACATTCCTGGTCTCTATATCAGGTACATAATTCTCTGTGATGGATGCTACACTTTGATTAGAATTTACATTCCTTGTCTCTACACCTGGTGTTTCATTCTCTGTGATGGATGATTCACTGTGATTAGACTCTACATTCCTGGTCTCTATATTAGGTACATCATTCTCTGTGATGGATTGTTCACTGTGATTAGAATCCATGTTTGCTGTCTCTACCTCAGAACTTTGATGTCCTAAAACATCAAACAATAAAATAATCAATGAAACACCTAGTCAGGAGCAGATCATGATTCTATGATATAAATGCATTATGTAGGACATGTTGACTGGAACACTGGTAAAAATTTAAGGCAGACACAACAGAGCAATTTTAGTAGGAGACAGATCAAGAATGGGTCAAGCAAGGGAAGTTTGGGATGCTAAGTTTAGAAGGAGCCCTTTGTCAAGGTTCATGATGTTCTGTCACGAACAGTTATTCTGGAAATTTTGAGGGGATCGCTGTCCAAAAATAAGTGGTCTGGCCAAAATAATATTCCTGAGATAAAACATGATAAACTGGCTGCTCAAGTTATGCATGCTACTGTATTTAAATGTTATGATTATATCTAATATATATTGTTTTTCAAAATATGCATTTGTGACCTGTCTATAATATAAATGGGACAAATGCAAATTATTCTATCAGTCTGATACAGCGTTTACATATGACCCAAAACGCTGGAGGTGTTAGCTACACACATGTAGCAAACAGGATGATCTATTTTAAATGCTTAAATATTAAAAATATTCTGGATACTGCAGCTTTAATTCTGAATGCATTTCATCTTTTACTGCATGTTCCAGATCCACCAAATATGCCTTTTCTACATCGTTTTTCATGCCCCGATAATGTCTCAACTTGTCTGTACAAATAAAAACAGCATGCAATTTATACAATTTATAAATACAAATACAACTTAACATTTATTTATGATTACAAGGAATCAAGCATGACATAGTGATGTTAATGCGAGACAAAACCTGCTGCTGCCACACCAATGGCTACTCATTCTGTAAGAAGTTTAAGGTTAAATGTAGGTTAAAAAATACCTTGATGTTGAATAACATTAAAATCCCTTCATTTTCACTTTTTGTTCTGGATGAAGGGTGTTACTTTTATTAATTATACTGCTGGAACAATAACTATAGCTGACAACAAACGAATGGTGTCAGCAAATAGTTCATTAAAATGTATTAAAAAACCAAATCTAAAAAAATAACATACCCAAACTGTGTTTAGCAACTTCATTGTTAAATGACTGTATGTTCGTTGGTTTACATACCATCCTAAATAAGAGAAAAAAGACATTACTGTGATTTGCAAATAAATATGGGTAATAAAGGTATGTACATGTTATTTTAGTTTTTATAATGTTAGTAACTTAGTGACTGAATAAAAATGTTTCTAATAAAAAAATATGGAGAATATTTACACCAGAGAAGATTACCGTTATCTTATTAAATTTGAAAACCTATATATAAATTTAACAAACCAGTGTTATTGTAAACTGGTTTACTTCTACAAGTACCACTATAGTTTGCGCTCTGAGGATTATGTGAGTAATAACTTACTCAGAATTGTCACTCCAGAAACCAATTTGACAAGAACAAGTTGTCCAGCTGAAAGGAAATGTTAAGTTAATTTAGGCACATACATTAACTAGCAGAGTCACTAACAGAGATGCTCAAACTGGGATATATTAATTTAACATATTTAAATAAATACAGGATTGTTACCCAGAGTACTTACCACAACAATAAGAAATTATGTTAAAACTTGGAAATTAATATTACAAGATGCACACAAATTTGAAATAAATGTAAACTCATCATAATTATTGTGGAAATTCAAACCAAAATAAACACAGCCATTAACAAAATGAGAAAACAAAGTACATTTAAAATTAAAATGTAAAACCCTGATTAAAATGAAACGAAAATCTTGATTTGAATTAAAAATGATCATCAATATAATTCCAGCAGTAGCAAAAAATTAAAAAGACAAATACACCATAAACTTGAAACTGGACTATTTAACTGACTATGAACAATGTTAAACATGTCATATCCTTTGTAGTTTGCATAAAACCATTTTCTAAAATATGGAGGTAAAAAGTTTCTTAAAATTAATTTATTAGCAGGAATAATTTACATACTTAAATATTAAGTCATTCTTATACAGTGTAGTATATTTATTTTATGTTTATTATATTTTATATTTATACAGATATCTATTTTGAATTTTAAGAAAGTATTTTTAATGCAGGTACCCCTTCACATTTTAGAATTATATACATAGCCCAACTGTCATTGTCAAATCATTGTAAAACATTGTAAAACAAGAAAAGCCCTCACATTGTTTGCCAGCTAGAATTTAAAAAATAATATTGTACTTTAATAGACAAAATAAACACATAGATATATTTATGTTACGATTACTTACTAGAAAAGCATTCTGTCTTTTTGCAAGACTTTTTCTGATTTGATGAACCTTTCACTAGGAGTTTGCGCTTCTTTTGTTTTTGCATCTATTAAACACATTCATAATTTGATTTAGAAACAGTCTGGTTCAGTACCGTCTGGTGTATTCGAATACATACTTATATATACACACACCAATTTCTCTATGCAGCACATTAAAATCATATTAATTTAAAACTAACATCTCGTTAACTAAACTAATTTTATCTCATGACGTCATGTTCACCATTGGCATTTAAAAATGGCGTTTTATGATGTTGACGTCTGCTCAACGTATGCGTTGACAATTAATAAAACTTGCACTAATAGCATGAAACTATTAGTTTACATAATAAACATGCATGTTGACATTGCAGGAATTAGAACACGATTATTATGAAAGACCTTGTTCAAATATGTTTACATTATTAAAAAAAATAAAAAATTACCATACTAAACTTCTTCCATGTCCTCGTAGCGTGGCGCTTTTTACACTTCACGCGCATGCGCAATCGTTAATCATCATGTCTGCTCCGGCAATACGCACGGTACCGCAGCACCGAGGACATTGCGGACTGGAAGTTCACACACGGCAATCGGGACAGTATACACACATATACACAAAAATCGCATGAAACCCCCATTGTGTGGACTATCAATAAAATCAACATAGAACAAGATAGAACACCATTTGTAACAATGTAACAGTCATTTTCATTAAAATCGGACCGTGAACGTCCACGGATTGCACCAGGTCCTCACTTCGTGGGTGTGTTTTCTAACGATGTCCACGCTCTACACCATTCACAAACAAACACACACACACACACACACACACACACACACACACACACACGCGCACACACGCACACACATATATATATATATATATATATATATATATATATATATATATATATATATATACATACATACATACATACATACATACATACATACATACATACACGCATACACACATGGATATAGACACTTACACATACATGCATTGTCCGTGAGCCAGAACAAAAAGAAAAAATGGTACAATCTGAAGGCACCAAACAAAGCTGTAATAATACCTTTAGTACACCCTAGGACAAAACAAAATACATGATGGACTTTCCTATAGAGTAGCTTAAGCTAGTTATAACACTTTTTAACATTTATCATTCAGTTGGTGAAACATTCCAAGAATTGTGTGTTTTCTTGTTTGCCAAAGCATTTATAGCCCATGTAGATCTTTACCCACGATGTTGTTTGTGGTGCTTAAATCTTTGGTAAGTGCTGACTGAAGATTCGAGAGCTGTAAACTTTAAGTATTTTGAAATATTCAAGATATCATCCAAGATGGCCGTAAAAAAACAGAACTGGAAACAAAGAGTTTTTTTTGTTTAACGACACCACTAGAACACATTGATTAATTAATCATCGGCTATTGGATATCAAACATTTGGTAATTCTGACTCGTAGTCATCAGAGGAAACCCACTACATTTTTTCTAATGCAGCAAGGGATCTTTTATATGCACTTTCCCCCAGACAGGAAAGCACATACCACGGCCTTTTTTCCAGTTGTGATGCACTGGTTGGAACGAGAAAGAAGTCAGATGAATGGATCCACCAAGGTGGTTCGATCCTGCGACGCAAGCATTTCAAGCGAACACTCAACCAACTGAGCTAAACCCCGTCCGCGAACTGGAAACATGTCCGATACGTGATCAATTATGACAACCTGTTGGTGTTTGTGACGATGATTTAGGGGTCAGAGGATTCATATTGAATTAGTCCCAATGAACCATGACATTGCAAATTCATTTATTGTCAACATGACCACAACTATGGCAGAATAATGGTTGTCGTTTTAATTTGTTTCCTTATTTGGGGATTTTTTTGTTGTTGTTTTTTTGTGGGGGGTTTTGTGGGTTTTTTTGTATTAATTTTGTTTGTTTAGGTTTTAATGGGGGCTAGTTTTTATGTATTGCTCTCTATCTACGATTGTTACCAGTCCTTCAATCCACTGTGAATCAGACGAGCATTCTACTGCTGAACTACACATCGACACTGCAAGACAGTGCGACGCTTGTGAAGGAGTAAAACTAAATGAATGAATGAATGAGTGTGTGAGTGAAAGAAAGAAAGAATGAGTTGTGAGTGAATGAATTAATGAGTGTGTTAGTGAGAGTGAATATGTGAGTGAATGAATGTTTGAATGAATCAGTGAATGAATGAACGAATGAATGAATGAATGAATGAATGAATGAACACTTATATGTCCAATGTATACAAATGTCGAACTTGGCACAGTACGTACTTTCCATATTTTGAATATTTGTGTTTAAATAAAATAAAAATAAGTATTCACAGTGTATAAACATTTTGAATTGTTGCAGAATATAGTTATAATATTTGTAATGTATTAGGTGTTTTTAATAAATCAATGTATATGTGTTGGCCAAAATGGCATATATTAATTTTGTATGAAATATGACATGTCAAATGAGAGAGAGACACACAGAGAGAGAGAGAGAGAGAGAGAGAGAGAGAGAGAGAGAGAGAGAGAGAGAGAGAGAGAGAGAGAGAGAGAGAGAGAGAGAGAGAGAGGGAGAGAGAGAGAGAGAGTGTAGAAAATCAGACAAAAGGAGTCCATCAAGAATGAAACCGGATACAAACAAAGCTTAAGATTTATTGTATCAATATTTATACACTACTAGAAATAAATACTTCCATTTGGACATGATATCATCTTGAATTACAAACAGTTGGAATATATTTCAGTTCTAGGCTATATCCATTTCGTTATGACCTTCTAATCGTTCTCGTAAATCGACGGTATCAGATTTGATGTAACTTAATAATCCTTTCCGATTGGCAGATTGGGATGTATGATTTAGATTTTTACCAGAACACCCTCAACAAACTACAATTAATAGACTATATCGTTAGTAATTGATAATCTGCTTTTCACGAATTTGATGAACCTCATTCGGACAATATTATTTAAATCACAGTACTGCAGACGCTTTGATATTCTTAAATCTGCAGTCCCTGGAATATGTTTTAATATTTATGCATTTAGAATAGATGATCCAGTTCTGTTTGGTACACATGTCAATATAATTATTTATTACCCATATGGGCAGAGAGAAGTGGGGAAAGAAACATTATCTTTCCCTAGGGAAAGAAAAAAACCCTATTTCTTCCCCAGATACGTTTTGACGTCATAAACAGTACTTCATTATATGCGGTAAATTATGTGTAAGAATAGTATCCTTGGTGGCAGTCATGTCAACAACTCATTTACGTCTTCAGCGATACCTTCGTCACAGCTATGACGCAACGCTGTCTCATGTTTTTCCGACGCCGATATAACCGTAAATGAAATGTGTTGAGTGCGTCGTTAAATAAAACATTTCCTTCCTTGTCTCTCATGTTTTTAACTTGCAGACTTGTTTTCAACAACAGTATCGTTCGAAAATGGGTAATAAATCGAATACCCAAACTCGCTACTAGGCAATACCGTTTAGTTTGCACTCGTGAACTGATGTTGTCATTCCCTCACCAAAGGCCGGGGAAGGACAACATTGATTCGCTCGTGCAAGGTAAACGGTATTGCCGATTAGCTCGTTCAGTATTCTCTCAGTGCGCCACAGTCACTTTCACGTAACTTCTGCCATGCAAACTGGTGTTTAAAGGGATATTCCCGAGATTGTTGCATTGTAAAATAATGTCTACGATTAGACTTACATCTTAAATATATTTTCTTGTTTAGACTATCAGTGTGGGTATATTGAATGTGTTTCTGGTCGTCTTAATATTTGTAAGAAACCCAAAGTGGATTTTGTCTTCAAATAATTTCTTACGTACGAAAACATAGTTTAGGAAATAAAATGAAATTTAACAAATTACAAATATTAGAACAATCAGAAACACGTTTAATATAGAGCCACTAATATTGTATGCAGAAAAATATATTTGATATATAAATACAGTCGTTAAAAGTCTCTGTTAGTCGATAACATCTTAAAAATTGCAGCAAACTCAGAAATGTCCATTTAATAACTATACAGCACTACATGCACGTACAGTTTTTAGTCTAAACTAAACATTAGAATGGATCACAGCCAAGATGGCTTTTAAATCCAATAAAATAGTTTGTTATTGAAAATATTTCGGTTTCATCAATATTTATAAACAAATGAGAAATGCACATTTCAATTGGGATATAATCTTCAATTACACGCGGTAGCGATATGTTTCAAGTATCCATTTCACAATGAACGTTCTACGTAAATGGACCATCCTGGATTTCAGGTATAGTGATTTCTACCGATTGGTAGATTTCTGCTAATAATGTTCATCAATCAGTTCACCAACTAACATATATCTAAAACATTTTTATTTCAATTTCTTTCTTGACTCGTCTAGCAGAATTAAACAGATAATACTACCTACGCGTCACGGATGGCAGGAGAAACAAAGCTGGGCATCATTTTTCTGTGTTCTCTTTTGCTGTGCTTGTTGCATGCAAATGAGATCATCGGCACGGACACTTTTCTATCATCTGGTTCCTTTTGTGTGACATCCATCAGATGTGGCTGGATTGTACGAGATGAGGACTCTCACCAGTGGTTCATGAAGGAATCAGTAGATTGCGATCTTCTGGCCAGAAGCAGTTCGAAAATCTACAGAAGACTGTACTCCGAGGAATCGCTTAAAAACAGCAGTCGAAGATATAATATGTTTGAACTGTTGGATCCAAAACACGTGCCATGTCCGTCCAATATGAAATCCTGCGATATTCCGGCTCCTTTGCCCAACTCCACTGTCGAGTATGACACATTGTTTCCGGGATCAAGGGCCAAACACTTGTGTAAGGACGGCTTTTCGTTTTGTGGACCAACCCTGAAGGAAGTGACCTGCACACTTAACGGGTCGTGGACTGTGCCGGACAATGGCTGTTCTCAAGATAGATTCAGTGAACATGTTGACGTTCCAACAAATCTACCATGCCCTCTAACGGTCGGTTCCACTATCGTCGTCAGCGGTGTCCCCATAAATAAGGGGAGCAAGTTTGACGTAGTGTTATCTGACAAAAAGGTTCCATCTACTGGCGCGGTGTTTGCAGTGGTCGTTCTTTTCCCACGCAACTCTCCTGTGAAGGAAGGCAAAGTTTCTCTGAAAACCGTATCTCTTGCGACATTAACTAAAACATTCGCTGGCTCATATCCATTCGCCATGTTGAAGGAATTCAACCTGACGGTCGCTGTGAGAGAACGAGGGTATGAGTTGTATGTGGACGGCAAATGGCTTGCGTTCTACACACACCGCTTACCTGTCCAAGGTGTTGCACGGTTCAGGATTTCGGGCGCTGTTCGATTAAATCACGTTACATTTCATCACTGATCAGTTGTTTTTATTGTTTTTATAGGTTGTTTGTTTTTGTTTGTTTTGTTTTGGGGGTTTTTTTTGGGGGAGGGGGGGTTGGTGGGGGTTTGTTGGGGGGAGGGGGGTTGGGGGGGTTATTGGGGGGGGGTTGGGGGGGGGAATGCTTTTTGTTCGTTTGTGTGATATTGTTTTGAGGTGAGTTTTGGTATGTTGTTGTTTTGTTGGGGTTTTGTTTGTGCTTGTTTGGGGGTTTTGGGGGGTTTTTTGTTTTGCTTTTTGTCCCGCAAAGAAATGTGATTTTTCTGGAAAGTCGAAGCTAGGTTATTAATTTTTTTATTGTTGATTTTGTTTAAGGATATATCTTAGAACATATTTCCGGATGAACAACTTAAAGTTTGTAAGTAAATCTATAACAAATTATTAATTATCAACGCATCATTAGCGCATACGTGCGATGAGGCATTGCAAAATGTCTTTGGGAATGACTTGCCACACTACAGTTTGAAATGGTTCAAGATCTACGTGACTGACCGGGAAGATGCAGTCTTCTTCTAAATCCACTCAACGTGTTTTCTATTGAATACAAACCGGGTCAATACCATAATCCGTCCATTATGTTTATAACATGTAGCTGCTTCAGAATTGTATCGCTTGAAGACATATGTGTGTGTGTGTGTGTGTGTGTGTGTATATATATATATATATATATATATATATATATATATATATATATCATATAATATCTTACATTTTCAGTGCAATCAAAGTATGTGATATTTATTAGATCACATACTTTAAGAATTTGATAACTTTGCAAATTAGATGTAAATTAGTCGAGGTCTCGGCACTAGGTTTATTGACATTTAAGCAAACGTACTTGGGTGACACTCCATGATTGACGTAAGCATTCATAGTCATCAAATAAAAACATTTCAATGGCAATTTGACACTGAAAGCTGTCCAGCGTTCAGAAAACAAGAAACGTTAGGCATAACTTTATTTTGATGTAAGGACATCCAAAATGACGTCATTCGAGTTTGACGTCATTTCCATTCAAAAACATATTCTTACGTCAGTTGAATATCTAGTAATGGCGGACTGGAAATAAAGTTGCGTGTACAGTTTACCAAAAACACGTCGTATTAAGCTTGAGTATTTCGGTATCGAGGTATATTCCTAATATATATTGACGATACCGAAATACACGAGGGTAATAACCTCTCTCTCTCTCTCTCTCTCTCTCTCTCTCTCTCTCTCTCTCTCTCTCTCTCTCTCTCTCTCTCTCTCTCTCTCTCTCTCTCTCTCTCTCTCATAAGCTTAAAAACACATTAGTTGTAATATACACGGTCTAACGCGAGAACAAGTATAGTATTTTATTTATTTTCCACATGGTTCAACATAACCGGGTTAATGTAATAACAAGTTTAAAGACGTAATTTTAGGAAGCAACGTCACAACATGACGTTGCTTCGAGTGCTAGGGTCTCACTACACAGATCACTTCCGGGTGAGAGTTGATTGATCACGGTCCACTATAGTTCCTAATTGTGACACAAGATATGATTCACATATTAATTTCTAGGAAATGGTGAATAATTAAAACAATATGTATGTTTAATGGTAAGCCTTCTGGCTGTATTTTGACCATGCTATTTTGAAATATTGTGCATTGACCTTTTGGGACATGAGTGTATATCGCAAGAGACAGCCGGAGTTAATTGGTTAATGAACCACCTGTTCGGACCGGTATTACAGCCAGATGCGGTTATATAGCAAAAATTTTAAATATGACGTCATTTCGTCGTCTCCTAAGTTTTAGTTGTGGTTGAAACATTTTGAGACGGCCCTTGTTATTTACAAAAATTATATAATTAAAACAGGATTTATGTAGGCCTATTATCCCCGCTCTCGCTTGGGCAATACAAAAATCCTGACACGAGTTTCGTAAAATCAGTAGGCCTACGACACACAATTTCGTATAATAATCTCTATTATTACACCATACATCAATGAATAACAAATAGCACATAATGACTTCCAAAATAACTAAACAAGACATGAAATTGCACAGATTAAAGATCGGGTGAAAATGACGTCATATCGTCGCACGCGTGCGGTTAGGATGCGGCAATTGAAATCAATGATTTCTAAAATAATCGCTCGCGGCCGAGTAGGATACAGCTTTAGAGGTGACTTTGAATATAAATATACTTAATACAAAAAGTTAAGCGCCACCTAAATCATATGTGAATGTTTTGGCTGGAAGGAAAAATTTTAAATAAATTTAACTTGTGTTACAAACAATTATAAATTTTTACTGAGTATGTATGAATGCAAATAACTAATATATTTAAGGTTATAAATATACACAGTATGCGTATTAGGGTATACATTGTCTGACATGTGATTGAAAAAAACTAAAACTTATTTTGTGTCAGGAAGAAAGACTTTGAAATAAAGCAGCTTGAGATGGTCGAAATATCATTACATGGGTGTATTTATGAACTGATCTTTTTAAACCGTTGTGCAAGGAGCTATCATTCTATCAACTATGTCAAATCAGCCAATTAGATCCATATTCAATTTTGATAAATTATGCGTCACATTTACCTTCAAGAAATTACGGAACAATTTCTATTTGGCTTTAATCCTACGGGACATTTGCAAATTCAATAGCACCAAAACCAACCCTCGCCCGCTACCGACCCTGGTCGGGCTGCTTGTGCTCCCTTGCACATGTCAGCGCGGGCGACTCCCTCTGCCATCCACCCAACCCTTTCCCGCTACCGACCCTGGTCGGGCTGCTTGTGCTCCCTTGCACATGTCAGCGCGGGCGACCACTCTGCCATCCACCCAACCCTTTCCCGCTACCGACCCTGGTCGGGCTGCTTGTGCTCCCTTGCACATGTCAGCGCGGGCGACTCCCTCTGCCATCCACCCAACCCTTTCCCGCTACCGACCCTGGTCGGGCTGCTTGTGCTCCCTTGCACATGTCAGCGCGGGCGACTCCCTCTGCCATCCACCCAACCCTTTCCCGCTACCGACCCTGGTCGGGCTGCTTGTGCTCCCTTGCACATGTCAGCGCGGGCGACTCCCTCTGCCATCCACCCAACCCTTTTCCTGTCCTGGACGGAGGAGCCGATGAAAGTCGACACCTGCGTCCATGACAAGCGTGTGCTACAACAGCTTGTTCTGAATGTTCACGTTAAGCCCTATGATCTGACCTGACCTAAACTGTTGTAAAACATAATTATGATGAATTTCACCCTAACCATGTTATGAATAAAATATGCATGTACCACTGATGACTAACTTGTAATATTTTAGTAGTTGTAATGTAACTTAATTTAATTAAATAGACTGACGTTCCTAGCAAATTATTGAAAAATTATTTTATACTTTCCAGTAATTACATTTTGTTTTCTTTTCCTAAAACGTCATTCAGGCAATCGGCTGGCAATCATCTAGTATTTTGCGGCCTGGGAGATAATTCTAAAGTGTTTGGTTATCTATGAGATTCAAGTATTCTTAACATGTTGAGGTTCAATCAATTATCGTTAGAAAACATTTCTAATCTAAAACAACATTATTTTCAGAAAATACTATTGCAGAGGAAACACTAAAAATTAGTTTTGAGAACAATAATGAAAATGTTTGGTAACATTCAAGAATCGTAATTCATTTAAAATAGTTTGTCTGTATATAACAACCCTTATGTATAACTCACCAGTGGGTTTACGTACATAAAAAGCAATTTTATATACTAAAGAGAGATTTGGATTTTTTGGATTTACAATTAATATTTTGTTTGACTGAATTTATTTTAGTTTTAAACGAAAATAATCGACTTTCTTGGATGAGTTTGCATATAGCACATGGACTAATTTTGCATTTTGATAAAGTTTATTGTGTTTATTTAATTACAATGTAGATATGGATAGAACATTTTTTTAATTTGGCTTGCCTTTTACAATTTGTATGTTTATATTTTTGTAATAACTTATTATTTTGTTCACTTGTGTATAATATGCTTATGAAGATGTTTAGCATACAATATACATACATGAAGGGTATGATATCATTAGAATGATTATTGACAAGATTGGACGTTTCTCTTCTTTCTTTTAAAATTCCAAGTTTGATTACAGTTTCTGGATCCTTTTTAATGAACCTTCAGTTCTTGGAGACGTTGTTTTTTCACACTTGTATCTGACATTACTGTTACAAAACGTGATGATACACTAAATGGAATATTAATGTTTGTTTGTTTTCGGTGAAATCAGTTATAATTTAAATAACATCGTTTAAAGGCATATTGCCACAGACCACTGACCTATTAAATAGCCTAAAACAGTATTACCTAAAAATACATAAATTTGATTTGTCCCTAAATGTACTTTATTCAACCATCTACGTAGCCACCATACTCCACTTATTAATGATAGTTCGTGAAAATAATTGAATTATGGCAATGGTCTATAATTCAAAAACTAATATTATCAACAGGGTTGACATGGATTTCACTCCATCGTGGTTCAGTTAAGGTGATGCGATACCTAGATTTGGTTTCCAAATATTAATGTAATTTTCATTTATTATCCATTTTTAGAGAAATAAGGTTCTTAAATCTGTGACAGTATGCCTTTAAATAGGTTTACTTTAAATGTCAACTGATATATTTCCATCTTTAAGCTGTATAAGTAGGCCTACATCTAAGAACGGCAATAGCGTCTTATTAATATCCATTGTAAATTTCACAGCAGGGTGTACGAAATTAAATCAATTATAACATGTATGCATGTACATCTAATAAATATAATAACTGCTCTAAATAGCCAAGAACTAAAGCGGCATACGTTGATGTCATTTTAGTACTCACAGCTGTTCCCTGTATTTGTTGATAATACATATCATATACTTGTGTGCGTGCGTGTGTGTGTGTGTGTATATGCGTGTGTGTACATATGTATATATGTATGTATATATTTATACACACATATACATACATACATACATACATACATGTACATACATATATATATATATATATAGTGAAACCCCTCTAAACTGGACACCCAAGGTATCAAGTAAACTGTCCGTTTTTAAGAGGTATCCAGTTTAGAGAGGTTATTTTCTGTACTGATTTCCGGTTTTGGAGAAATTCCGGTTTACAGTGGTTTCAGTTTTGAGAGGTGTGTGTGTGTATGTGTGTGTGTGTGTGTGTGTGTGTGTGTGTGTGTGTGTGTGTGTGTGTGTGTGTGTGTGTGTGTGTGTGTAATATATATATATATAACAAAATCATGTATATATATATATATATGATAGAGAATACAGTTGCTTGATACATTAATCATTGGCTATTGGATGTCAAACACTAGATAATTAGAGGAAACCAAATACAACGTTCCATTACCAGCAAGAGATCTTTCATATCCGATTTCCACAGATAGAACAACACATACAGCAGGCTTTGAGATGACAGCCGTGTTGCACTGGTTGGAACGGTAAAACAAGATAGACCCTACTCCCGCTCTCTGTGGTATCGCTATTGAATAATTAAATGATATAGAAATGTTAAAACAAAGTTGTTCAAATGACGGGAGATGACATTACATGTTTTCGCTTCCAATAAAAGCTATTTCACTTTTATATTGTTTGTTTGTTTGTTTGTTAATTGTTGTTGTTGGTGTTTTGTGGTGTTGTTGTTGTTGTTTTTGTTGTCTTTTGTCTTTTTTGGGAGGGTTCTGGGTAGGTTTCAGGGGTAGCATTAAGGATTTTTTTTCCATGAGTCTATTTTTTTCCAGTGGACTCATTTGCTCCTGAACTGGCTCATTTCCATGCGTCCATTCTCAAAATCCATGAGTCCAAATAACAGCTTAAGAACACGTTTCTATAGCTGCAGTCAAGACGGGTACCATCAGTTGTATTTAGCACTTGTGCAGTCAACAAAATCATGTACCAGTTGGCATGAAACAAATAATAACAGGAAATATACTGTCTGAACTGGGATTCGATCCAGCAACCTACGGCACCTCCTAACTCAACGTACGAAGGAAGGACATGTTTTTGTTTAACGACGCACTCAACACATTTTATTTACAATTATATGACATCAGACATATGGTTAAGGACCACGCAGATATTGAGAGAAAACCCGCTGTCACCACTTCATGGACTACTCTTTTCGATTAGCAGCAAGGGATCTTTTATATGTACCACCCCACAGACAGGGGGTAGTACATACCACGGCCTTTGATATACCAGTCAAGGTGCGCTGGAACGAGAAACAGCCCAACAACTTTAGCGGCCATGATTGTTTGATGTCTGATGTCGGGCAAGTCCAATTTCCAAATAGAGGTGTGATGCTTGTTATTCTCTTGGTTATCGTATTAATATTATGTCGGTATAGTTTAGTTATTTGTTATCAAAATAAACTATTAGTGATCCATATCTAATTTAAATTGTTTTGTTTGTAAGGGAAACTCTCTCTGCTTGTAGGAATATTCAAACAAGTTAATAAATTTCTGTTTCGACAGAAGTTACAAGGATTTCTGATTGCCACTGATTCACACTGCCACATATTTATCTCTTATTTATTTTTTACTTTTATTTTATTTATTTATTTATTTTTATATACACACTAGTTATTATGTTTGACTTGGCTAACTGATTTCATGCGTCCAGATCACTTAGGACGTGGTGATGATGAAATAATGGAATAAACATGTGTCTGGAATGCGTCTTTGAAAATAAACTGGGACGTTTTTTATTATCACTTGTGGTGATGAGCAGGCGTCCATGTCTGCTGTCCATACGTTTAGGGACGCATGGGCGCATCGTAACGCGATCCCTGCGGGTTTGAGGGTGGGTTACAAAAGGACCAAGAGTTAATTCTTGAATAACGACGTATTTCGTATAATTGTCCCTTGAACAATGACGTAATTAGTTTTATCCCATAACTTACCCATAATATCCATGTCATAAACCTATTTGATATTTATTATTATTAACTCGGTTAATAATCGTTTTCTGTCAATGGGTCATTTGTTTACAACCAAAAAGACTTGTATACCGGAGCGTAATGCTTTGATGAGATTTAATTGTATCGCGATGACATCATGATACCTCTGAGGCGACTTAGGAACTCTTACCTACCTCGGTGGTGTCGTAGTTAAGTCATCGGCCATAAGGTACTGGGTTCGCAGCCCGGTACCGGTTCCCACTCAGAGCGAGTTTTAACGACTCAATGGGTAGGCGTAAGACCACAACACCCTCTTCTCTCTCACTAACCACTAACAACTAACCCACTGTTCTGGACAGACAGCCCAGATACCTAAGGTCTGCCGAGAACAGCGTGTTTGAACCTTAATTAGATATAAGCACGAAAATAAGTTGAAATCAGAACTCTAATTTACTAAATATCGAATTAACCTGTTATTTTTAGAAGATTTATAAGATAAATAGAATTCGCTATTCGTGTTTTTAAAGGGACAGACCCAACTTTCAGCCCATGAAAAT